>NW_027251516.1:225000-555000 GCF_044704955.1 Pristiophorus japonicus
CTCTCTTTCACTTTTACCTCTGTCTCTGCTACTGTCCATTTCCGATCTCTCTCTTTCATTCTCTTTTCTGCCAACACGCTCTCTCTATCCCTAATTCTCTCACTGCTACTCCCTGTCCACCTCTCTTTTTCTCTCTCCCTGTCTCTCATTCCCATTCTGATGTTTCGTTGATTGAAATGTATCCTGACATATTGCAGTTTGACTGTTTAAACCCACAGCAAGAATTTACATTCTGGGACATTTTTTTGATTTGCTAACCATCCAATTGTGGGTCGGAATCTGTGTGGTAAATCTAGTTTCTCCATCTGAAAGCTTTGAGTGTTTCAGATTGACCAGGAAATGGGATCAAAGGCTGATTCAGACATTACTGCATTGTGGAAGGGTGGGATATCTTCGCAGGGCTGGAAATGGAGAAGCAAGTTTTGTTGATTTGAATAAGGTGTAAATTCGATTGTTTCGCCCCCTCACAGATACACAGGATTGAAGCTTTTACCATCAATGCCCTGAAAGAATGAAATGGTTCACAAAGGTGTGACCGACTTCAAAATCTTCAAACACATGAAGGACCCAGAGACTGGGACCAATACACAAAGCCCCGAGTCCAGACAGGTAAACCAGGTTTGTTCACAGATTACCCAGACACGTGTCCTGGTGTAAAATGGTCACCAGCATCTCATGTAAAATGGCTGCTCAATCTCACCCAAACTAATCCCACTGCACCGCTCTCTCCCCATAGCCATGTATCAATCCCCAAACAATCCCACTGCCCCACTCTCTCCCCATAGTCCTGTTTCAATCCCCAAACTAATCCCACTGCCCCGATCTCTCCCCATAGCCCTGTATCAATCACCAAACTAATCCCGCTGCCCCGCTCTCTCCCCATAGCCCTGTATCAATCTCCAAACTAATCCCACTGCCCCACTCTCTCCCCATAGTCCTGTATCAATCCCCAAACTAATCCCACTGCCCCGATCTCTCCCCATAGCCCTGTATCAATCCCCAAACTAATCCCGCTGCCCCGCTCTCTCCCCATAGCCCTGTATCAATCTCCAAACTAATCCCACTGCCCCGATCTCTCCCCATTGTTCTGTTTCAATCCCCAAACTAATCCCACTGCCCTGCTCTCTCCCCATAGCACTGTATCAATCACCAAACTAATCCCACTGCCCCGCTCTCTCCCCATAGCCCTGCATCAATCACAAACTAATCCCACTGCCCTGCTCTCTCCCCGTAGTCCTGTATCAATCGCCTAATCTACAGAGAGAGAGACAGATAGAGATACACACACACACTGACACTTATATATATATATATGTATGTACATAGAGAGCGTGAGAGAGAGAGACACATGCACACGCTCTCTCTCTCTCTCGCTCTCTGTCTCCCGCTCTCTCTCTCTCTCTCTCGCTGTCTCTTTCTATGTCTCTGACTCTCTCTCTCTCTCTCTCTATTTCTCTCTGTCTGTCTCTCTTTGTGTCTCGCTCTCTCTATCTCTGTCTGCCTGTCTCGCCCTGTCTCTCTCACTCGCTATCTCTCTCTCTCTGCCTCTTTCTGTCTCTATCTCTCTATCTCTCTTTGTCTATCTGTCTCTGGTTTTCTCTCTCTCTGACTCCCTGTCTCCGTCTCTCTTTCTGTCTCCCCCTCTCTCTCTCACTCTGTCTCTCTCTCTGTCTCTCTCGCTCTCTCTCTCTCTCTGTCTCTCTCTCTCGCTATGTCTGCAGCACTCTCTCTGTCTCGAACTCCCTATCTCTCCCTCTTTCTCTCTGTGTCTCTGTCTCACTCTCTTTTCCTCTGACTCTCTCGCTCTATCACTCTTTCTGACTCTCTCTCAGTCTGTCTCTCTCGCTCTGTCACTCAATCTGAATCTCTCTCTCAGTCCGTCTCTCTAGCTCTCTGCCTCTTTCTGTTTCTCTCTATGTCCCTCTCTCTCTGAGTCTCTCTATCTCTCTTTGCTTGCCTATCTCTGTCCCCTCTCTCTCTCCATCACTCCCTCTCTTTCTCCATCTCTCTCTCTCTATATCCCTCTGTCTCTCTCTGTATCTTTCCATAACACTTTCTCTCTCTCTCTCTGTCTCCCTCTCTCTCCCAGTCGCTGTTCTTCTCTGTCTGTGTATCTCTCGCTCTGTCTGTCGATCTCGCTCTGTCTCTCTCTCTGCCCCTTTCTCTCTCTCGGTCTCTCTCTCTGTCTCTGTCTCAGTCTCTCTCTCTATGTCTCTCTGTCTCTCTCTCTATATATATATGTCTGCCTATCACTGACTCTCTCTCTCCATATCTCTCTCGGTCTCTCTCTCTCTCTCTCTATCTCTATCAGTCTGTCGCTCTCTCTCTCTCTCTCTCTCTCTTTGTCTCGCTCTGTTTACCTTTCTCTCACTCTCTATCTCTCTCACTGCATCTCTCTGTCTCTCTCTCTGTGTCTCTCTGTCTGTCTGTCTCCCTCTCTGTTTCTCTCTCTCTCGCTTGCTCTCTCTCTCTCTGTCTCTCTCTCCATCTGTCTCTATATCTCTCTCTCTCTCTCTTTCTCCTTCCCTGACTCTGTTTTTCTCTCTCACTGACTTTCTCTCTGTCTCCATCTCTGTCTTTCCTTCCCTCTCGCCCTCTCTCTCTTTCTCTCTCTCTGTCTGTCTCTCTTTCTCTCTGTCTCTCTCAGTCTCTCTGTCGTTCTATCTTTCTCTCCCTCTCTCTGTCACTCTGTCTATCTCAGTCGCTCTCTCTTTCTGTCTCTCTGGCTGTCTGTCTACCTCTCTGTCTCTCTCTCTCTCTGACTCTCACGTTCTTTCGCTCTCTGTCTCTCTCTCTCTCTCTCTGTCTCTCTCCCTCAGTCTCTCACTTTCTCTGCCTATGTCTCACTCTCTTTTTCCTTCTCTGTCTGACTCGCTCTCTGTCTCTCTCTCTCTCTCTCCCTATCTCTCTCTCTCTCTCTATCTCGCTGTCTATCTCTATCTGTCTCTATCTGATTCTCTCTATCTCTCTCTCACTGCCTGTCTCTCGCTATCTGTTTCTCTTGCTCTCTCTCTGTCATGCTCAATCTCTCTCCCTCTCTGTCTATCTGTCGCTCTATCTCTTTATATTTCCCCCTGTATCTGTTTCTCTCTCCCTCTCTATTTCCGTCGTTCTCACTCTCTTCTCTCTCTCCCGCCATCTCTGTCTTCTCTCTCTCTCCCTCTCTTTCGGTCTCTGTAACACGAATCCTGGTATAAAATGCGCACCACGCATCTCATGTAAAATGGATGGTCAATCTCGCCCAAACTAATCCCACTGCCCCGCTCTCTCCCCATAGTCCTGTATCAAACCCAAACTAATCCCACTGCCCCGCTCTCTCCCCATAGCCCTGTATCAATTCCCAAACCAATCCCACTGCCCCGCCCATTCCCCATAGTCCTCAATCAATCCCCAACCTAATCCCACTGCCCCGCTCTCTTCCCATAGCCCTGTATCAATCCCCAAACTAATCCCATTGAACCGCTCTCTCCCCATAGCCCTGTAAAAATCCCAGAATCTATACAGAGAGAGACAGATAGAGACACACACACACACACACACTGACACATAGATATATATATATATTATATGTATAGAGGGAGAGAGAGAGAGACACACAAGCACACTCTCTCTCTCTCACTCTCTGTCTCCCGCTTTCTGCCTCTCTCTCTCGCTGTCTCTTTTTATTTCTCTGATTCTCTGTGTGTCTCTCTCTCTGTGTCTGCCTGTCTCTCTTTCTGTCTCGCTCTCTCTCTCTCTCTGTCTGCCTGTCTCTCTATCTCTCTTTCTCTATCTCTCTCTCTCTGTCTCTAACTCTCTCTCTCTGTCTCTATCTCCCTATCTCTCTTTGTCTATCTGTCTCTCTGTTTTTCTCTCTCTCCGTCTCTCTCTCTGTCTTTCCTACTCTCTCTCACTCTGTCTCTCTCTATGTCTCTCTGTCTCTCGTCTCTCTCGTTCTCTCTCCCTCTCTGTCTCTCTCTCTCGCTATGTCTGCAGCACTCTCTCTGTCTCTCACTCTCTATCTCTCTCTCTGTCTCTATGTGTCTCTGTCTCACTCACTTTCCCTCTGACTCTCTCGCTCTGTCACTCTTTCTGACTCTTAGTCTGTCTCTCTCGCTCTGTCACTCAATCTGACTCTCTCTCAGTCCGTCTCTCTCGCTCCCTGCCTCTTCCCCTTTCTCTCTCTATGTCCCTCTCACTCTTTCTCTCTCTCTGTCCCTCTCTCTCTGAGGCCCTCTATCTCTCTTTGACTGCCTATCTCTATCCCCTCTCTCTCTCCATCACTCCCTCTCTTTCTCCATCACTACCTCTCTTTCTCCATCTCTCTCTCTATATCCCTCTGTCTCTCTCTGTATCTTTCTATAACTTTGTCTCTCTCTCTCAGTCTCTCTTTCAGTCTCTCTCTCTGTCTCTCACTCTCCCACTCGCTGTCCCTCTTTGTCTGTGTCTCTCGCTCTTGCTCTGTCTGTCGATCTCACTCTGTCTCTCTCTCTGTCTCTTTCTCTCTTTCGGTCTCTCTCTCTTTCTCAGTCTCTCTCTCAGTCTCTCTCTCTGTCTCTCTCTTTCTGTCTACCAGCCTATCTCTGACTCTCTCTCTCTCCATTTTTCTTTCTGTCTCTCTCTCTCTCTATCTCTCTGTTTGACGCTCTCTCTCTGTCTCTCTCTCTCTTTGTCTCGATCTGTCTCTCTGTTTCAGCCTCGCTTTGTCTCTCTCTATCTCTCAGCCTCTATCTGTCTGTCTCTTTCTCTCTTCTCTCTGTCTCTCACTGTTTGTCGCTCTCTCTCTCTCTCGCTATCGCCAAATCTGTCTCTCACTCTCGCATTCTCTCTCTGACTCTCAGTCTCTCTCTCGCTCTGTCTCTCTCTCAATCTCTCTCTCTGTCTTTCTTTCTCTCTCTCTGTCTCTCTGTCTATGTCTCTCTCTCTCTCTCTCTTTCAGTGTCTCTCGCTCTGTCTCCCTCCCTCTGTCCACCTCTCTCTCTCTCTATCTCTCTCTCTGCATCTCTCTGTCTGTCTCTCTGTGTTTCTCTCTGTGTCTGTCTGTCTCTCTCTCTCTCGCTTGCTCGCTCTCAGACTCTCTCTCTATCTGTCTCAAAATCTCTCTCTTTTTCTCTTTACCTGTCTCTGTATTTCTCACTCTCTGACTTTCTCTCTCTCTCTCTCTCTCTCTCTGTCTTTCCTTCTCTCTCCCTGTCTGTCTCTCTCTCTTTCTCTTTGTCTCTCTCAGTCTCTCTGTCGCTCTATCTTTCTCTCCCTCTCTCTGTCACTCTGTATATCTCACTCGCTCTCTCTATCTCTCTCTCTGTCTCTCTGGCTGTCTGTCTCCCTCTCTGTCTCTCTCTATCTGTCTCTCTATCTGATTCTCTCTATGTCTCTCTCACTGCCTGTTTCTCGCTATCTGTTTATTTTGCTCTATCTCTGTTACTCTCTAATTCTCTCCCTCTCTGTCTATCTTTCGCTCTATCTCTTTCTATTTCTCTCTGTGTCTGAGTCTATCTCTCTCTCTATTTCTGTCGTTCCCACTCTCTTCTCTGTCTCTCGCTATCTATGTCGTCTCTCCCTCGCTGTCTCTCTCTCTCTCTCTCTGTCTCTCTCTCTCCCTCCCTGTCTCTCTCTCTCTCTCTCTCGGTCACTGTAACACGAAACCTGGTATAAAATGTCCACCACAAATCTCATGTAAAATGGCTGCTCAATCTCAGCCAAACTAATCCCACTGCCCCTTTCTCTCCCCATAGCCCTGTATCATTCCCAAACTAATCCCACTGCCCCGCTCTCTACCCATAGCCCTGTATCAATCCCCAAACTAATCCCAATGCCCCGCTCTCTACCCGTAGCTCTGTATCAATCCCCAAACTAATCCCACTGCCCCGCTCTCTCCCCATAGCCCTGTATCAATCCCCAAACTAATCCCACTGCCCCGCTCTCTCCCCATATCCCTGTATCAATCGCCAAACTAATCCCACTGCCCCGCTCTCTACCCATAGCACTGTATCAATCCCAAAACTAATCCCACTGCCCCGCGCTCTCCCCATAGCCCTGTATCAATCCCAAAATCTACACAGAGAGAGATAGCTAGAGAGACAAACACACACTGACATATAGATATATATATATATATATATAGAGCGAGAGAGAGAGAGACACACGCACACGCACTCTCTCTCTCTCTGTCTGTCTGTCTCTATTTCTGTCTCGCTCTCTCTCTCTCTCTCTGCCTGTCTCTCTCTGCCTCTCTCTCTCACTATCTCTCTCTCTCTGTCTCTCACTGTCTCTATCTCTCTATCTCTCGTTGTCTATCTGTCTCTCTGTTTTTCTCTCTCTCGGACTCCCTCTCTCTGTCTCTCTCTGTCTTTCCCTCTCTCTCTCTCACTGTCTCTCTCTGTCTCTCTCTGTCTCTGTCACTCTCGCTCTCTCTCACTCTGTCTCTAATCCCACTGCCCCGCTCTCTCCCCATAGCACTGTATCAATCTCCAAACTAATCCCACTGTCCCGCTCTCTCCCAATAGCCCTGTATCAATCTCCAAACTAATCCCACTGCCCCGCTCTCTCCCCATAGTCCTGTATCAATCCCCAAACTAATCCCACTGCCCTGCTCTCTCCCCATAGCCTTGTATCATCCCAGAATCTATACAGGAAGAGAGACTGATCGAGTGTCACACACACACGCAATCTCGTCCTCTCTGTCTCTGTCTGTATCTCACTCTCTGTCGCTCTCTCCCGATCTCTGTGTATCTTTCTCTCCCTCTGTGTGTGTCTCTCTCTCTGTCTCTCACTCTCTCTCTGTCTGTCTCCCTCTCTCTGTCTCTCTCTCTCGCTCTCAGTCTATCTCGCTTTCTCTCTTGTGTCTCGCTCTGTCTGTCTCTCTCTTGTTTCTCTCTCTCTTTCTGTCTCTCTCTCTCTCCCGCTGACTGTCTCTCTGTCTGTCTCCCTCTCTGTCTGTCTCTCTCTCTCACTCGCTCTGTATCTTTCTCTCTGTCTGTCTCTCTCTCTTTCGCTCTCTCTCTCTCTCTCTTTGTCTATCTGTCTCTGTTTTTCTCTCTCTCTGAGTCACTCTCTCTGCCTTTCAATCTGTCTCTCTCTCTGTCTCTCTGTCTCTCTCCCTCGCTCTCTGTGTCTTTCTCTCTGTCTGTCTCTCTCTCGCTCTCTCCCTCTGTCGGACTCTCTCTTTCTCTCTCTCTCTCTCGCGTTGTTTATCTGTATCTCTCTGTTTTTCTCTCTCTCTGACTCCCTCTCTCCAACTCTCTCTCTGTCTTTCCTACTCTCTCTCAATCTGTCTCTCTCGCTGTCTCTCTCTCTCTGTCTCTCTCTCTCTCGCTATGTCTGCAGCACTCTCTCTGTCTCTCACTCTCTCTCTGTCTCTATGTGTCTCTCTCTCACGCACTTTTCATCTGACTCTCTCGCTCTGTCACTCTTTCTGACTCTTAGTCTGTCTCTCTCGCTCTGTCACTCAATCTGACTCTCTCTCTCAGTCCGTCTCTCTCGCTCTCTGCCTCTTTTTCTTTCTCTCTCTATGTCCCTTTCTCTCTTTCTCGATATGTCCCTCTCTCTCTGAGTCTCTCTATCTCTCTTTGTCTGCCTATCTCTGTCCCCTATCTCTCTCCATCACGCCCTCTCTTTCTCCATCTCTCTCTCCATATCCCTCTGTCTCTCTCTGTATCTTTCTATAACTCTGTCTCTCTCTCTCTCTCTGTCTCTCACTCTCCCACTCGCTGTCCCTTTCTGTCTGTGTCTCTCTCGCTCTGTCTGTCGATCTCGCTCTGTCTCTCTATCTGTCTCTTTCTCTCTTTCGGTCTCTCTCTCTCAGTCTCTCTCTCAGTCTCTATCTATGTCTCTCTCTTTCTGTCTACCAGCCTATCTCTGACTCTCTCTCTCCATCTCTCTTTATGTCTCTCTCTCTCTCTCTCTCTATCTCTCTGTTTGTCGCTCTCTATCTGTCTCTCTCTCTCTTTGTCTCGAACTGTCTCTCTGTTTCAGCCTCGCTTTGTCTCTCTCTATCTCTCAGCCTCTATCTGTCTGTCTCTTTCTCTCTTCTCTCTGTCTCTCACTCTTTGTCGCTCTCTCTCTCTCGCTATCGCCCTCTCTGCCTCTCACTCTCTCTTGCTCTCTTTGACTCTCAGTCTCTCTCTCGCTCTGTCTCTCTCTCAATCTCTCTCTCTGTCTTTCTTTCTCTCTCTCTGTCTCTCTGTCTATGTCTCTCTCTTTCTCTCTCTCGCTGCCTTTCTCCTGCTCTATATATCTCTTTCTCTCTATCTCTCTCTCTCTGCCTGTCTCTCTCCCTTTCTCTCTCTCTCTTTCAGTGTCTCTCGCTCTGTCTCCCTCTCTCTGTCCACCTCTCTCTCTCTATCTCTCTCTCTACATCTCTCTGTCTGTCTCTCTGTGTCTCTCTCTCTGTCTGTCTCCTTCTCTCTCGCTTGCTCTCTCTCAGACTCTCTCTCTATCTGTCTCTATATCTCTCTCTCTTTCTCTTTACCTGTCTCTGTATTTCTCTCTCTCTGACTTCCTCTCTCTCTCTCTCTGTATTTCCTTCTCTCGCTCTCTGTCCGTCTCTCTCTCTCTTTATCTTTGTCTCTCTCAGTCTCTCTGTCGCTCTATATTTCTCTCCCTCTCTCTGTCACTCTGTCTATCTCACTCGCTCTCTCTATCTCTCTCTCTGTCTCTCTGGCTGTCTGTCTCCCTCTCTGTCTCTCTCTATCTGTCTCTCTATCTGATTCTCTCTATGTCTCTCTCACTGCCTGTTTCTCGCTCTCTGTTTATTTTGCTATATCTCTGTTACTCTCTAACTCTCTCCCTCTCTGTCTATCTGTCGCTCTATCTCTTTCTATTTCTCTCTGTATCTGTGTCTCTCTCCCTCTCTATTTCTGTCGTTCTCACTCTCTTCTCTGTCTCTCGCTATCTATGTCTTCTCTCCCTCTCTGTCTCTCTCTCTCTCTCTGTGTCTCTCTCTCTCTCTCCCTCTCTGTCTCTCTCTCTCTCTCTCTCTCTCTCGGTCACAGTAACACGAAACCTGGTATAAAATGTCCACCACAAATCTCATGTAAAATGGCTGCTCAATCTCAGCCAAACTAATTCCACTGCCCCGCTCTCTCCCCATAGCCCTGTATCTATCACAAACTAATCCCACTGCCCCGCTCTCTCCGCATAGCCCTGTATCAATACCCAAACTAATCCCACTGCCCTGCACTCAACCCATAGACCTGTAGCAATCCCCAAACTAATCCCATAGCCCCGCTCACTCCCCGTAGTCCTGTATCAATCCCCAAACTAATCCCACTGCCCCGCTCTCTCCCCATAGTCCTGTATCAATCGCCAAACTAATCCCACTGCCCCGCTCTCTACCCATAGCCCTGTATCAATCCACAAACAGCTCCCACTGCCCCGCGCTCTCCTCATAGCCCTGTATCAATCCCAAAATCTAGACAGAGAGAGATAGATAGAGAAACAAACACACACTGACATATATATTTATATATATATATAAAGAGCGAGAGAGAGAGAGAGAGACACACACACACTCTCTCTCTCTCTCTTTCTCTCTCTTTCTGTCTGTCTCTCTCTGTCTCTCTCTCTCACTATCTCTCTCTCTCTGTCTCTCTCTGTCTCTATCTCTCTGTCCTTCTTTGTCTATTTGTCTCTCTGTTTTTCTCTCTCTCGGACTCCCTCTCTCTGTCTCTCTCTCTGTCTTTCCCTATCTCTCTCTCACTGTCTCTCTCTGTCTTTCTCTGTCTCTGTCACTCTCGCTCTCTCTCTCTTTGGCACTAATCCCACTGCCCCGCTCTCTCCCCATAGCCCTGTATCAATCTCCAAACTAATCCCACTGCCCCGCTCTCTCCCCATAGCCCTGTATCAATCTCCAAACTAATCCCACTGCCCCGCTCTCTCTCCATAGACCTGTATCAATCCCCAAACTAATCCCACTGCCTCGCTCTCTCCCCATAGCCTTGTATCAATCCCAGAATCTATACAGGAAGAGAGACAGATAGAGAGACACACACACGCAATCTCGTTCTCTCAGTCTCTGTCTGTCTCTCACTCTCTGTCGCTCTCCCCCGCTCTCTGTGTATCTTTCTCTCGCTCTGTGTGTGTCTCTCTCTCTGTCTCTCACTCTCTCTCTGTCTGTCTCCCTCTCTCTGTCTCTCTCTCTCCCTCTATGTCTATCTCGCTCTCTCTCTTGTGTCTCTCTCTGTCTGTCTCTCTCTCTTGTTTGTCTCTCTCTTTCTGCCTCTCTCTCTCCCGCTGACTGTCTCTCTGTCTGTCTCCATCACTCTGTCTCTCTCTTTCGCTCTCTCTCTCTCTCTCTTTGTCTATCTGTCTCTGTTTTTCTCTCTCTCTGAGTCACTCTCTCTGCCTCTCCATTTGTCTCTCTCTCTCTGTCTCTCTGTCTCTCTTCCTCGCTCTCAGTGTCTTTCTCTCTGTCTGTCTCTATCTCGCTCTCTCGCTCTCTCGCTCTGTCTGACTCTCTCTTTCTCTCTCTCTCCCTCGCGTTGTTTATCTGTATCTCTCTGTTTTGCTCTCTCTCTGACTCTCTCTCTCCATCTCTCTATCTCTCACTCTATCTCTCTGTCTGTCTCTCGCTCTGACTGTTTGTCCCTCTCTCTCTGAGTCTATCTCTCTATCGCGTTGTCTGCCTATCTCTGTCTCTCTCTCTCTCTCCGTCTCCCTCTCTCTATGTATCTCTCTGTCTCACTCTCTGTATCTCTCTACAATTCTGTCTCACTCTGTCTCTCACTCTGTCTCTCTCTCCTGCTCTCTGTCTCTCTCTCGCTCTCTGTCTCTCTGTCTCTGTCTCTCTGTCTCTCTCTCTCTCTCTCGCTGCCTCTCCATCTGTTTCTCTCTCTGTCTCTCTGTCTCTCTCCCTCGCTCTCTGTGTCTTTCTCTCTCTCGCTCTCTCGCTCTCTCGCTCTCTCGCTCTGTCTCACTCTCTCTTTCTCTCTCTCTCCCTCGCGTTGTTTATCTTTATCTCTCTGTTTTTCTCTCTCTCTGACTCTCTCTCTCCATCTCTCTGTCTCTCTCTCTATCTCTCTGTCTCTCTCTCGCTCTGACTGTTTGTCCCCCTTTCTCTGAGTCTATCTCTCTGTCTCTTTGTCTGCCTATCTCTGTCTCTCTCTCTCTCCATCTCCCTCTCTCTATGTATCTCTCTGTCTCACTCTTTGTATCTCTCTACAATTCTGTCTCACTCTGTCTCTCACTCTGTCTCTCCCTCCTGCTCTCTGTCTCTCTCTCGCTCTCTGTCCCTCTGTCTCTGTCTCTCTTTATCTCTCTCTCTCTCTTTCTCTCTCTCTCTCGCTCTGTATCTTTCTCTTTCTCTATCTTGTCTCCCACCCTCTCTCTCTCTCTCTCGCTCTGTATTTTTCTCTGTCTCTTCTCTCTGTCTCCATCTCTCTCTCTCTGTCTCCATCTCTCTTTCTCTCCCTGTCTCTCTCTCTCGATCTGTCTCTCACTCTCTCTGTCACGCTGTCTGTCTCACTTGCTCGCTCTCTCTCTCTCTCTCTCTCTCTCTCTCTCTCTCTCTCTCTCTCTCTCTGTCTCTCTGTCTCTATCTCTGCCTCTCTCTCTCTCGGTCTCTCTGTCTCTCTCTCTATCGGTCTCTCTCTCTCTGTCACTCTCTCTCTGTATCTCTCTGTCTCTCTCTCTCTCTTTCTCTGAATCTCTCTCTCTATCTCTCTCTGTCTGTCTATTTCTGTCTCTCTCTCTCCATACTCTCTCTCTCTTTCTCTCTCCCTCTCTCTCTGTCTCTCTCTTGCTATGTATCTCTTTCTCTCTCTCTCTCTGCATCTCTCTATAACTATCTCTCTCTCTCTCACTCTGTCTCTCCCTCTCCCGTTCTCTGTCCCTCTCTGTCTGCCTGTTGATGTCCCTGTCTCTCTTTCTCTGTTTCACTCTCTCCCTCGCCCTGTCTCTCACTCTCTCCCTGTCTCTCACTAGATCTCACTCTGTATTTTTTCTGTCTTTCTCTCTCTCTGTCTGTCTCTCTCTCTCTCTCTGCCTCTCGATCTCTCTGCCTCTCTGTCTCTATCACTGTCTCTCTGTCTCTCTCCCTCGATCTGTCTCTTACGCTCTCTGTCTATCTCTCTCGCTTTGTATTTTTCTCTGTCTCTCTTTTTTGGTCTCTCTCTCTATCACTGTCTCTGTCCCTTTCTCTCTCTCTGTCTCTCTGTCTATCTGTCTCTGTTTTTCTCTCTCTGACACTCGCTCAACCTCTCTCTCTGTCTTTCTTCCTCTCATTCTCTCTGTCTCTATCTGTCCCTATCTCTCTCACTTTCTTTCTCTCTCTCTGTGCCTCTCCCCGATCTTTAAATCTCTTTATCTCTATCTCTCTCTATCTGTCTCTATCTCTCTCTCTCTCTTTCTCTCTCTCTGCCTTTCTCTCTCTGTTTCTCTCTCTCTCGCTCTGTATTTTTCTCTGTCTCTCTCTCTTTCTCTCTCTATCTCTCTCACCCTCTCTCTGTCAATCTGTCTCTCTCTAGTCGCTCTCACTGTCTTCCCTTCTCACTCTGTCTCTCTCTTTGGCTCGCTATCGTCTCTCTCTCGCTCTGTCTCTGTCTGTCTCTCAATCTCTGTCTGTCTCTTAAGCTTTCTGTCTCTGTCTCTCTTTCCCGCTCACTCTGAGTCTCTCTCTCTATCGCTCTCTGTCTGCCTATCTCTGTTTCTCTCTCACCATCATTCTCTCTATCTCTCTTTCTCTCTCTCTCTGTATCTCTGTCTCTCTGTATCTCTGTCTCTTTCTCGCTGATTCTCTCTCTCTCTCTCTCTCGCTATGTATCTCTCTCTCTCTTTCTCTTTATCTCTCTGCAACTCTGTCTCTTGCTCTCTCTGTCTCTCTCGCTCTCTCTGCCTCTCTCTCTCTGTGTCTCTCTGCCTCTGTCTCTGCCTCTGTCTATCTCTCTCTCTCTCGATCTGTCTCTCACTCTCTCTGTCTCTCTCTTCCATTTTGTATTTTTCTCTGTCTCTCTCTCTGTCTCTGTCTCTTTCGCTGCCTCTCTCTCTCTCCCTCTCCGTCGCTCTGGCTCTCTCTCTCGGTCTAATCCCACTGCCCCGCTCTCTCCCCAAAGCCCTGTATCAATCCCTAAACTAATCCCACTGCCCCGCTTTCTCCCCATAGCCCTGTGTCAATTCCCAAGCTAATCCCACTGCCCCGCTCTCTCCCCATAGTCCTGTATCAATCTGCAAACTAATGCAACTGCCAGGCTCTCTCCCCATAGTCCTGTATCAATCACCAAACTAATCCCACTGCCCCGCTCTCTCCCCATAGTCCTGTATCAATCCCCAAACTAATCGCACTGCCCCGCTCTCTCCCCATAGTCCTGTATCAATCCCCAAACTAATCCCACTGCCCCGTTCTCTCCCCATAGCCCTGTATCAATCCCCAAACTAATCCCACCGCTCCGCCCTCTCCCCATAGTCCTGTGTCAATCCCAGAATCTATACAGAGAGACAGATAGATACACACACACACACTCTCTTTCTCTGTCTCTCTCTCTCTCCATCATTCTCTCTCTATCTCTCTGTCTCTCTCTCTCTATCTCTCTATAAGTTTACCTCTCTCTCTCTCTCGCTCTCCCTGATCCTCTGTTCCCCTCTCTCTGAGTCTCTCACTCTGTCTCTCTCTCGCTCTGTTGTGTCTCTCTCTCTGACTCTCTCTCGCTCCATCTCGCTCTGTATCTCTCTCTGTTTCTCTCTCTCTCTGTCTCTGTCTCTCTTTTTCTCCCTTTTTTTCTCTGTCTATCTGTGTCTCTGTTTTATCTCTCTCTCTGACTCTCACGCTCAGTCTCTCCCTGTCTTTCTTTCTCTCTATCTCAAACTCTCTCGCTCTGGCTCTGTCTGTCTCTCTCCCTCTGTCTCTTTCTCTATGTCTCTCTCTTTCTCTCTCTCTGTGCCACTATCCCTCTCTATTTCTGTCACTCTCACTCTCTTGTCTCTCTCTCTCTCTCTCTATCGCTGTCTTCTCTCTCTCTCTGTCTCTCTCTCTCTCTCTATATCTCTCTTTCTCTGTAACACATGTCCTGGTGTAAAATGGTCACCACACATCTCAAGTAAAATGACTGCTCAATCTCACCCAAACTATTCCCACTGCCCCGCTATCTCCCAATAGCCCTGTATCAATCCCCAAACTAATATCACTGTCCCGCTCTCTCCCTATAGACCAGTATCAATCCTCAAACTAATCCCACTGCCCCGCTCTCTCCCCATAGCCCTGCATCAATCCCCAAACTAATCCCACTACCCGCTCTCTCCCCATAGTCCTGTGTCAATCTCAGAATCTATACAGAGAGACAGACACACACACATACACACACACACACACACACACACACTGTCTCTCTCTCTCTCTCTCTCTCTCTCTCTCTCTCGCTCACTCTCTCTCTCTCTCTCTTCTCTCTCTCTCTCTCTCTCTCTGTTGCTTTGTCTATCTGTGTCTCTGTTTTTCTCGATCTGTATTTCCCTCTCTCTCTCTCTCTCTCTCTCTCTATCTATCTCTGTCTCTCTCTTTGTCTCTCTCTCTCTGCCTCTCTCTCTGTTTGTCTGTTGGCCATCATAGCTAGAGGATTTGAGTATAGGAGCAGGGAGGTCTTACTGCAGTTGTACATGGCCTTGGTGAGGCCTCAACTGGAAAATTGTGTTCTGTTTTGATCTCCTAATCTGAGGAAGGATGTTCTTGCTATCGAGGGAGTACAGCGAAGGTTCACCAGACTGAATCCCGGGATGGCAGGACTGACAAAGGAGGAGAGACTGGATCAACTGGGCCTTTATACACTGGAGTTTAAAAGAATGAGAGGGGATCTCACAGAAACATATAAACTTCTGACGGGACTGGACAGGTTAGAGGCAGGAAGAATGTTCCCGTTGCTGGGGAGTTCCAGAACCAGGGGTCACAGTCTAAGAATAAGGGGTAAGCCATTTCGGACCCAGATGAGGAGTAACTTCTTCACTCAGATCGTGGTTAACCTGTAGAAATCTCTACCGCATAGATTTGTTGATGACAGTTCATTGGATATATTCAAAAGGCAGTCAGATATGGCTCTTACAGCCAAAGGGATCAAGGGGTATGGAGAAAACGCAGTAAAGGGGTACTGAGGGAATGATCAGCCATGATCTTATTGATTGGTGGTGCAGGCTCGAAGGGCCGAATGGCCTACTCCTGCACCAATTTCTCTGTTTCTACGTTGCTATGTCTATCTGTCTGTCTCTGTTTTACTCTCTCTCTGAATCTCTCTCTCAGTCTCATTCGCTCTCGCTGTCTTTCTTTCATTCTCTTTCCCTCTGTCTCTCTCTATCTGTCTCTCTCTCTGTCACTCTCTCTATCTCTCTCTCTCTCTCTCTCTCTCTGCCTCTCGAAATATCTCTGTCTCTATCTCTCTCTCTCTGTCTGTCTCTGTCTCCCACTCTCTCTCTTTCGCTCTCGCTTTCAGTCTCCCTGTCTCTCTCCCTCTCTGTATCTGTGTCCCTTTCTCTCTCTCGCTCTCTCTTTCAGTCTCCCTGTCTCTCTCTCCCTCTCTGTATCTCTGTCCCTCTCTCTCTCTCGCTCTCTGTCAGTCTCTCTGTCTCCCTCTCTCCGTCTTGCTCCCTCACTCTCTCCCTCGCTCCCAATTTCTATCTGTCATCTATTTATTTCACTTTTTGCTCTGTCTTTGCTGCTGTCCATTTCCGATCTCTCTCTTTCTCTTTTCTGCCAACATACTCTCTCTATCCCTAATTCTCTCACTGCTTATCCCTGTCCACCTCTCTGTTTCTCTCTCCCTGTCTCTCATTCCCATTCTGATGTTTCCTTGATTGAAAAGCACCCTGAGATATTGCAGTCTGACTGTTTAAACCCACAGCAAGAAATCACATTTCTGGGACATTTTTGATTTGCTAACCATCCAATTGTGGGTTGGAATGTGTTCGGTAAATCTAGTTTCATCATCTGAAAACTTTGAGTGTTTCAGATTGACCAGTATATAGGATAAAAGGCTGATTCAGACATTGCTGCATTGTGGAACGGTGGGATATCTTCGCAGGCCAGGAAATGGAGAAGCAAGTTTTGTTGGTTTGAATAAGGTGTAAATCCGATTGTGTCGCCCCCTCACAGATACACAGGATTGAAGCTGTTTACCATCAATGCTCTGAAAGAATGAAATGGTTCAACAAGGTGTGACTGACTTCAAACTCTTCAGACACATGAAGGACCCAGAGACTGGGACCAATACACAAAGCCCCGAGCCCAGACAGGTAAACCAGGTTTGTTCACAGATCATCAAGACACGTGTCCTGGTGTAAAATGGTCACCACGCATCTCATGTAAAATGGCTGCTCAATCTCACCCAAACTAGTCCCACTGCCCCGCTCTCACCCCATAGTCCTGTATCAATCCCCAAACTAATCCCACTGCCCCGCTCTCTCCCCATAGTCGTGCATCAATCCCCAAACTAATGCCACTGCCCCGCTCTCTCCCCATAGTCCTGCATCAATCCCAAAACTAATCCCACTGCCCCACTCTCTCCCCATAGCCCTGTATCAATCCGCAAACTAATCCCACTGCCCCGCTCTCTCCCCATAGTCCTGTATCAATCCCCAAACTAATCCCACTGCCGCGCTCTCTCCACATTGCCCTGTATCAATCCCAAGCTAATCCCACTGCCCCGCTCTCTCCCCATAGCCCTCCATTAATCCCAAACTAATCCCACTGCCCGCTCTCTCCCCATAGCCCTGTATCAATCACAAACTAATCCCACTGCCCTGCTCTCTCCTCATAGCCCTGTATCTAACCCAGAATCTACACAGAGAGACACACACACACACACACTCACTCTGTCTCTATCTCTCTCTCTGTTTCTCTGTCTCTCGCTCTCTATCTCTCTCTCCATTACTGTCACCCTCTACCTCTCTCTATGTCTCTCACTCTCTGTCTCGCTCTCTGTCTATCTCTCTCTCTCTGTCTGTCTGTCTCTCTCTCTCTCTCTCTTTCTGCCTCTCTCTCTGTCTCTCTCTCTCGCTCTCCCTCTATCTGTCTCTCTCGCTCCCTGTGTCTATCTCTCTCTCTCTCTTTGTCTATCTGTCTCTTTTCTCTCTCTCTCTCTCTCTCTCTCTCTCTCTATTTCTGCTTGTCTCTCTGTCTCTCTCTCTCTCGCTCGCTCTCCCTCTATCTGTCTCTCTCATTCCCTGTGTCTATCTCTCTCTCTCTTAGTCTATCTGTCTCTTTTTCTCTCTCTCTCTCTCGCTCTCTGCCTCTATATCTGTCTTTCCCTCTGTCTCTCTCTCTCTGTCTCACTCGCTCTGTCTCTCACTCTCTCTCTGTCTGTCTCTGCCTCACTCTCTTACCCTCTCTCTCTCTCTCTCTGTCTCTCTCTCTGTCCCTTTCTCTCTGAGTATCTCTCTCTAGCTCTCTCTGTCTGCCTATCTCTGTCTCTCTCTCACTCCACATCACTCTCTCTGTATTGTTCTCTCTATCTCTCTGTCTCTCTGTTTCTCACTATAAGTTTGTCTTCCTCTCTCTCGCTCTCGCTGTCCCCCTCTCTCTGAGTCTCTCTCTCTATCCCTCTCTACATGTCTGTTTATCTCTCTCTCTCGCTCTGTATTTTTTGTGTGTCTCTCTCTGACTCTCTCTCTCTCTCCAACTCGCTCTGTATCTCTCTCACTCTTTCTCCCTCTCTCTGTCACTCTCTCTCTCTTTGTTTCTCTGTGTCTCTCTCCCTGTTTCTGCCTTGCTCTATCTCTCTCTATCTCTCTGTCTATCTGTCTCTATCTTTTTCTCTCTCTCTGACTCTAACTCTCAGTCTCTTTTGTCTTTCTCTCTCTCTCTCTCTCTCTCTCTCTCTCTCTCTCTCTCTCTCTCTCTATCTCTGTCTATATCTGTCTCGCTCCCTCTGTCTCTTTTTCTATGTCTCTCTCTTTCTCTCTCTCTGTGCCTCTCTCCTACTCGATTTCTGTCACTCTCACTCTCTTGTCTCTCCCTTTCTCTTCTCTCTCTCTCTTTTTCTCTCTCTCTCTGCCTCTCGAAATATCGCTGTCGCTCTATCTCTCTCTCTCTGTCTCTCTCTGTCTCCCACTCTCACTCTCTCGCTCGCGTATTCAGTCTCCCTGTCTCTCTCCCTCTCTGTATCTGTGTCCCTTTCTCTCTCTCGCCCTCTCTCTTTCAGTCTCCCTGTCTCTCTCTCCCTCTCTGTATCTCTGTCCATCTCTCTCTCTCGCTCTCTGTCAGTCTCTCTGTCTCCCTCTCTCCGTCTTGCTCCCTCACTCTCTCCCTCGCTCCCAATTTCTATCTGTCCATCTATCTATTTTACTTTTTCCTCTGTCTTTGCTGCTGTCCATTTCCGATCTCTCTCTTTCTCTTTTCTGCCAACACACTCTCTTTATCCCTAATTCTCTCACTGCTTCTCCCTGTCCACCTCTGTTTTTCTCTCTCCCTGTCTCTCATTCCCATTCTGATGTTTCCTTGATTGAAAAGTACCCCGACATATTGCAGTCTGACTTTTTAAACCAACAGCAATGAATCACATTTCTGGGACATTTTTGATTTGCTAACCATCCAATTGTGGGTTGGAATGTGTGGGGTAAATCTAGTTTCTCCATCTGAAAGCTTTGAGTGTTTCAGATTGACCAGTATATGGGATAAAAGGCTGATTCAGACATTGCTGCATTGTGGAACGGTGGGATATCTTCGCAGGGCAGGAAATGGAAAAACAAGTTTTGTTGGTTTGAATAAGGTGTAAATACGATTGTGTCGCCCCCTCACAGTTACACAGGATTGAAGCTGTTTACCATCAATGCCCTGAAAGAATGAAATGGTTCAACAAGGTGTGACTGACTTCAAACTCTTCAAACACATGAAGGACCCAGAGACTGGAACCAATACACAAAGCCCCGAGCACAGACAGGCAAACCAGGTTTGTTCGCAGATCACCCGGACACGTGTCCTGGTGTAAAATGGTCACAAAGCATCTCATGTTAAATGGCTGCTCAATCTCACCCAAACTAATCCCACTGCCCCGCTCTCTCCCCATAGCCCTGTATCAATCCCCAAAATAATCCCACTGCCCCGCTCTCTCCCCATAGCCCTGTATCAATCCCCAAACTAATCCCACTGTCCCGGCTCTCTCCCCATAGCCCTCCATTAATCGCAAACTAATCCCACTGCCCCCCTCTCTCCCCATAGCCCTGCGTCAATCCCAAATTAATCCCACTGCCCCGCTCTCTCCCCATAGCCCTGTATCAATCCCAAACTAAACCCACTGCCCGCTCTCTCCCCATAGCCCTGTATCAATCCCAAACTAATCCCACTGCCCTGCTCTCTCCTCATAGCCCTGTACGAAACCCAGAATCTATACAGAGAGAGAGACACACACACACACTCACTCTGTCTCTGTCTCTCTCTCTGTTTCTCTCTGTCTCTCGCTCTCTGTCTCTCTCTCCATTGCTGTCACTCTCTACCTCTCTCTATGTCTCTCACTCTCTGTCTCGCTCTATGTCTATCTCTCTCTCTCTGTCTGTCTCTCTCACTCTCTTTCTGCCTGTCTCTCTGCCTCTCTCTCTCGCTCTCCCTCCATCTGTCACTCTCGCTCCCTGTGTCCATCTCTCTCTCTCTCTTTGTCTATCTGTCTCTTTTTCTCCCTCTCTCTCTCTCTGCCTCTATATCTGTCTTTCCCTCTGTCTCTCTCTGTCTCACTCGCTCTGTCTCTCACTCTCTCTCTGTCTGTCTCTGCCTCACTCTCTTACCCTCTGTCTCTCTCTCTGTCTCTCTCTCTCTCTCTCCCTTTCTCTCTAAGTATCTCTCTCTAGCTCTCTCTGTCTGCCTATCTCTGTCTCTCTCTCTCTCTCTCCATCACTCTCTCTCTATTGCTCTCTCTATCTCTCTGTCTCTCTGTTTCTCTCTATAAGTTTGTCTTTCTCTCTCTCGCTCTCTATGTCCCCCTCTCTGAGTCTCTCTCTCTATCTCTCTCTACCTGTCTGTTGATCTCTCTCTCTCACTCTGTATTTTTTGTGTGTCTCTCTCTGACTCTCTCTCTCTCTCCAACTCGCTCTGTATCTCTCTCTCTCTTTCTCTCTCTCTCTCTCTCTGTTACTCTCTCTCTCCTTGTTTCTCTGTGTCTCTCTCCCTGTTTCTGCCTTGCTCTATCTCTCTCTATCTCTCTGTCTATCTGTCTCTATCTTTTTCTCTCTCTCTGATTCTCACTCTCTGTCTCTTTTGTCTTTCTTTCTCTCTCTCTCTCTCTCTCTGTCTATATCTGTCTCGCTCTCTCTGTCTCTTTCTCTATGTCTCTCTCTTACTCTCTCTCTGTGCCTCTCTCCCTCTCGATTTATGTCACTCTCACTCTCTTGTCTCTCTCTTTTTCTTCTCTCTCTCTTTTCACTATCTCTCTCTCTCCCGTTCTCTGTAACATGTGTCTTGGTGTAAAATGGTCATCACACATCTCATTTAAAATGGCTGCTCAAACTCACCCAAACTAATCCCACTGCTCCGCTCTCTCTCCATAGCCCTTTGCCAATCCCAAACTAATCCCACTGCCCCGCTCTCTCCCCATAGCCCTGTATCAATCCCCAAATAATCCCACTGCCCCGCTCTCTCCCCATAGCCCTGTATCAATCCCAAACTAATCCCACTGCTCCGCTTTCTCTCCATAGCCCTGTATCAATCCCATACTAATCCCACTGCCCCGCTCTCTCCCAAAACCCTGTATCAATCCCACACTAATCCGACTGCCCCGCTTTCTCCCCATAGCCCTGTATCAATCCCCAAACTAATCGACTGCCCCGCTCTCTCCCCATAGCCCTATATCAATCCCAAACTAATCCCACTGCTCCGCTCTCTCCCCATAGCCCTGTATCAATCCCCAAATAATCCCACTGCCCCGCCCTCTCCCCATAGTCCTGTCTCAATCCCCAAACTAATCCCACTGCCCCGCTCTCTCCCCATAGTCCTGTATCAATCCCCAAACTAATCCCACTGCACCGCTCTCTCCCCATAGTCCTGTATCAATCCCCAAACTAATCCCACTGCCCCGCTCTCTCCCCATAGTCCTGTATCAATCCCCAAATAATCCCACTGCCCCGCTCTCTCCCCATAGCCCTGTATCAAACCCAGAATCTATACAGATTGTCTCGCACTCTGTCTCTCTCTATGTCTGTCTCTCTCCCTCTCTCTCTCTCCATCTCTGTCTCTCTCTCACTCGATGTCTATCTCCCTCTCTCTCACTCCCTCTCTGTCTCTCTTTCTCTGCCTGTATCATCCGTGACCTCACAATGATCTGACCCCGCGCGGAGAGGGTCAGGAGCAGAGGTCGGGAGTTAGAAAATGTAATTTCCAAATGACACATTGTAAATCCCAGTGAGACTGTAAATAAAACGATACAAATATAAAATGTGAGAAGTCTTTAATAAAAAGTAAACGGCGACAGCAGCTCCATCCCCGCCCTTTCTCATCACTGCCCCGCTCCTTTGTATTAAAAAGCAGCAATAAGTTGTGCTCTGAAAGTGAGCACATTGCTCAGGTATCAGCACCACGCACCATTGGTGATGGGAAATACACAAACTATCTCTCTTCACAGAGACCCGGAGTTTGTAAACCTTCGCTTTAAAGGCTGAATGTTCACATTTCCTCCGTGCGGGCTGTAAATCTCGAGCCGATCCCCTAACACCCGAGGTGTGGGAGGTAAAAGTGAGAATTCACCCCAGAGTGTTTAACCGTCCCTTGTAGCCCATTGTAGACCACTGACAGCAAGGAGATGGGGATAGTGAGCTGGGCAAAGGTCTGTAAAGTTTTACAGTACAATATCACCAGCTGCTGGTGTACATCAATACTGCAGTATTAACAATATTGGAGAAACATTCGCTTCATTTCACAATTCAGACAAAGCCTTTCTTCAGAACTGAGAGATAATTGGATCAGAGAGAAGGTAAAATAAACAGTGGCCTGGAAAGCTGACATTAAAGCCCCTCACCTTTCTGAGTACATAACTCACTCAGAGAATTGTGAACCTGCGGAATTCTCTGCCTGACTCCAATGACTGAGTGAATCCCTTCCCACACTCAGAGAGGTGAACGGTCTCTCCCCAGTTTGAACTCACTGGTGTATCAGCAGGTGGGATAACTGAGTGAATCCCTTCCCACACTCAGAGAGGTGAACGGTCTCTCCCCAGTGTGAAAACGCTGGTGTATCAGCAGGTAAGATAACTGAGTGAATCCCTTCCCACACTCAGAGAGGTGAAAGGCCTCTCCCCAGTGTGAACTCTCTGGTGTATCAGCAGGTAGGATAACTGAGTGAATCCCTTCCCACACTCAGAGAGGTGAACAGTCTCTCCCCAGTGTGAACTCGCTGGTGTATCAGCAGGTAGGATAACTGAGTGGATCCCTTCCCACACTCAGAGAGGTGAACAGTCTCTCCGCTGTGTGAACTCGCCGATGTGTTTACAGCTGGGACGTGTCGTGGAAACGTTTCCCACAGTCCCCACATTTACAGGTTTTTTCTCCAGTGTGACTGCGCTTGTGTCTCTCCAGGTTGGATGATCGGCTGAATTCTTGCCCACACACACAGCACCTGTACAGTTTCTCCCCGCTGTGAACAGTGTTTTTTGCTTACATGGCCAAAGGCCGAAGATATTCAGGTCCCGATGAATCGAGTGACTCCATCAGATCTGAATGTGATGTTTGGTTTGTTCCTCTGGTCGACAAATCCTCCCTGTTTAATACCCTGTAAAGTGAACTTCTGTAAAGTAAAGTGAAAGAATAACATTAGAACATAAGAAATAGGAGCAGGAGTAGGCCATACGACTCCTGGAGCCTGCTCCACCATTCAATAAGATCATGGCTGATCTGATCATGGACTCAGCTCCACTTCGTTGCCCGCTCCCCATAAACCTTTACTCCCATAATCGCTCAAAAATCTGTCTATCTCCGCCTTAAATATATTCAATGTCCCGTCTTCCACAGCTCTCTGGGACAGAGAATTCCACAGATTTATAACCCTCTGAGAAGAAAATTCCTCCTCATCTCAGTTTAAAATGGGCGACCCCTTACTCTGAAACTATGCCCCCTGGTTTTAGTTTCCCCTATGAGTGGAACATCCTCTCTGCATCCACCTTGTCAAGCCCCCTCAGTATCTTTTATGTTTCAATAAGATCACCTCTCATTCTTCTGAACTCCAATGTGTATAGGCCCAAACTATTCAAATCTTTCGTCATAAATCAATCCCCTCATCTCAGGAAACAACCTCTGAACTGCCTCCAATGCAAGTATATCCTTCCTTAAATACAGAGACCAAAACTGCATACAGTACTCCAGGTGTGGCCTCATCAATACCCTGTACAGTTGTAGCAGGACCTCTCTGCTTGTATACTCTATTCCTTTTGCAATCCCATCTTCTCCAATCTATCCAGGTAACTGAAGTCCCTCAACCCTGGAATCATTCCGAAAATCTTTCTTGCACCCTCTATAAGGCCTTCATATTCTTCCTAAACTGTGTTGCCCACAGCTGGGTCTGGATCACTGTCCCTGAGGCTGGTCCCTCACACACTGAGCCTCACATTCTCACACACTTCAGCTGGGTCTGGATCACTGGACACTGAGACTGGTCCCTCACACACTGCGCCTCACATTCACACACACTTCAGCTGGGTCTGGATCACTGGATCCTGAGACTGGTCCCTCACACACTGAGCCTCACATTCACACACACTTCAGCTGGGTCTGGATCACTGGACCCTGAGGCTGGTCCCTCACACACTGAGCCTCACATTCACACACACTTCAGCTGGGTCTGGATCACTGGATCCTGAGACTGCTGGTCCCTCACACACTGAGCCTCACATTCACACACACTTCAGCTGGGTCTGGATCACTGGACCCTGATACCGGATATGCAGCGAATGAGTTAGGACAATGGCGGGGTTTTCCTGCAGAAAGTGAGCCTCAGTATGTTTTCGGTGAAGGAGAACTCGATGAATGTGACACTATTTTACTGCTCACAAGGTTAGAATCACATTGCTGTCACGGTGCCCAGTCTGACCTGCGGTCACAGATATCTGACAGCAGGCAATGGCCACCTGGGTCATTTCTTCCTGAGAAGTGTCTGCAGCTGTTCACACACTGTGCTACTGGTTCTCATTGCCAGTGGTGTTGTTACTCTGCAAACACCATTGTAAATAGACAGTGGGAAAGGGGAATCGCTGCTGGAAACACCACCGTTCACAGACACCAGGACAATGGACTCATGTCCACAATCAACATCACTTCAGTTCCAATAAATTCCACAGAGCCGCAGGTGATGGAGAAGCTGTTCGTGAACTGGAGAATGTAAACCTTCAAAGACAATACATGCTGATTGATATAATGATCTGTTTATTATTCTCCAGGATTTTCCACACTCAAAAACCAATACAGTTATCATTCACTTCCTGATATTCTTCAGCAATTAAATCGAAAGGTGTATTCTCCTTTTACACTCCCCTGGGATAGCCCACGTGTTCTGATATTCATCCGGCAATAAACATTCCATGGTCACAACATCCTAAACCTCAATGCTGGGACTTGTATCTCTTTGTGTCCAGGAGCATGATTTAATCCAACTAAACTTCTACCTCTATTATAATCCACTGTCTACATAATGGTCTTCTACCTTGTTCACAGACACTTCCATAGGAAACCGCAGGCCTTGTCAGATATTGCCCAGTGTCATGTCTGAAGAAGCCTGGGCCTGAGTTGTAGCCTGCTGAGGTTCAGGTAAAATATAACTCAGGATACGATATGTGATGTAATGAAGATCTAATGTTGCGAATTGCTCTGAACTTTTCTTTCCTGAACTAAATTAAATATTATTCTCAGATGATACTTCAACCCATTTTTCAGCTCATCTCTGAATTTAGTCTGTGTTACTGCATAAATACACGTGTTTGTACAGCAGCTCAAAAGCAGCAGCATGTAGCTGGTATAGTCTGCAATATACATCGGGTCATTGTAACCTGTAGAATAATAGTGGTTTGTAATTCGCATTAATAAGAAAACTACCACATAGGTTGCCCAGAGCAGTATGAAGTTACCGGATATAGCGAAGAGTAAGATGATGGATTTCCTTCGGTTCTTCATCTCCGGATCATTGTGATTCACATCATTCTTGCTGCCCCTCAGCCTCCTGCGGACTCTGCTGGCCGCCAAAATGTATCCTACAGTCAGAGCATTGAGCAGCAATATCAGGAATATTTGGAGCAGTGGGGTTAAACAGCGGTTAATCCAGCCAAATGCTACCCAAGCAGTTACAGTGTAATACTCGAGTTTTACATTACACAACCAGGGTACATTGTCGATTGTATAGGAGGGTTCATATATAAAGAACCAGGGCATGTTTTTTATACAGAACAGCAGGCACACGGTTCCTATAACCAGGGATGCAGTTTTCTCGGTGCAATATTTAGTCCTCAGCTTCTGGCAACAAATGGTAACAAAACGATCGAAAGTGAGAGCGATGGTTAACCAGACAGAAATATCGGTGACTGCACGCATCAGCGCTAGGAGGAAAGAACACACAGGTGTGATGAACAGGAAGGTAGTCGGGAAATAATAACCATTAATCCGTACCAGTATCACATCAGTGATAATGACCAGTAGATCCGCCGCTGCCATGGTCACCAGGTAGCGAGCGATACATCTGGAGAGACCGCACTTTCCCCGGGACAGGATCACAATCGTTACCACATTAGCTGTAAAAGTGTAACACACAGGGAGAGGGAATCGGCCGTCAGGTTACAGCAAGGGAGCCAGTTACACAGGATTTGGTGTGAAATGTACATTACTGCAGGATCTGGGGACTGGAACTGAACTCTTTACCGCTGCTCGAATTGTCTAGCAGAACTGGATTTTAACATACAATTGCAATGTTAAATATCTGTGAGTGTGGGGTAAATACGCGAAAATAAACGATTTACAAAGTGTATAGAATAGTCAAATGGACTCTGGAAATTTCCTCGGAGCTGTTACCCTTCTGCCACTGCAACTTCGTAGAAAGTGGGGTAAAAATCCACCGGAGATCCGAGTAAACTACTGGCCTTTTAAATATATGAATAAATGGAGAGTGTGAGAAGGAGTTATGGATAATTGCGAAAAGTAGCAGTTCAATGACAGAGGAAGAAATGAACAGAAAACGAATTGAAAAAATGTCATGAATGGTCAATTCTAAATTGGGAGATGTTTGGGGAGCGGTGAGAATGAAGCCTGACCGAAATGCAATGAATGCTAAAGGGAAACAACCGAGGGTGAGAAAAAGTGCTGGATTTGGATCCGTGGGCAGGAAAGGGGAGCGGATACAAGGTGTGGGTACGAAATGGCTGAGTTCTCATGATGTATTCGCAGACTGGAGGCTATGAGTAAAGACCTTTGGACAAACTACTGTCAAACACCACGATAATAAGGGAGTTGGTATTTTTCAACTCAACCAAGTTGCAACAGTTACGTTTATAATCCACCAGATGAACATTTAATCTGATCAACTGACTTCTTGGCTGGAAGTCTCAGGTCTTTACATTGGTGCCTTGTACAGTGCAACCCCCATCTGGACAAACTCTAACAATAACCACAATGGGGACAAGTTCAGATGTGATCATGAACAAACAACCTTATCTTGCACCTTCTTCTGTGATCCTAGGAAAAATATACATTCCAAAGTACACAATGGCACAAGGTCCATAATCTTCACCTCGCTTTTGACGCCTCTAATAATGGAGCAAACTTCAGAGGGAGTTGTGGGTGGCGATCTCCAGACCGAAGCAAAGATACAGTACAAGTGACAATAGAGGCTGCAGTCCAGCCCAGGAGATACCTGCCGAGATTCAGCTTCAGAAAGGCTCCGTGGTGAGGTCTTAGCTCTGAATTGGCAGATTCCATCTTTAATATTAATCCGGCACATAGCAATATGGAGAATCTGTCTCTGGTGAGAAAGACTGGCGGAAAGTACATCCCAGCGGATCTGGGACATTATATGTACCTGAGCTTCCAGCGCAATCTATCAACAATGTAAGACATGCTCAGAAGTGTTTGATTCGAATTCCTTTGGTGTGCAGGATAGTGTTACATATAGCAGTTGTTCCAACTTGATATACGTAAAGAGCTCCATATGTTCATTTGTAAAGAAATAGAGACAGACAGAGAGCGAGTGAGAGACTACATATACAAAAGAAACATCGGTACTGAATAAATATCGTGAACAAGATAAGGCGGCTGGTGTAGAAGTAATTAACTGAATTCCCGTTCAACTGTGTTTAGACAATAGTCTTAGCTGGAAATTAAATCACATGGGTAGAGAAGATTAATATAGTTAAGTATGAGTGTGGGGTGGGGGCGGCGTGTGGTTACCATGGATACAGAAGTATCATGAAAATCTACACAGAAAAATGGACAAAGTAACTCTGAATCAAACACAAGAGATGGGCCGTCCTGTGCTGTTTACAAGATTGAGTTGGGCCTCCTTCTTGAACCGCTGCAGTCCGTGTGGTGACGGTGCTCCACAGAGTTGTTAGCTGGTGAGCTGCATGAAATAATGGCGAAGATATGAGTAGATAATATTTCCGACTGGACTTTGCAAATGGCCAAATCTGTCAGTAATTTATGTATCTGAACTAAAGAGCCTTATAAAAGTTGCTAAAATCATGTCCCATATTCAGTATTTTCAAATCACTTCATTAATTCAACAACTGGAAAATTATTACAAAACAACAATAATTTCTACTTATATGGCGCCTTTATAAAACTTCCCGAGGCGCTTCACAGGAGTGTTACAAGACATAACAAATAAATTTGGCACTGAGCCACATAAGAATAAATTACGACAGAACACCAAAGGTTTGGTCAGAGGAAGGTTATAAGCACTGTCTTCAAGGAAGAAAGGGAGGTATAGAGGCGGTGAGGATTTGGGGAGGCTGTTCCAGAGCACAGGGCTTGGACAGCTGAAGGCACGGCCACCAATGGTTCAGCAGTTATAATCAGGGATGCACAAGAGGCTAGAATTTGAGGAGCGCAGACATCTTGGGTGGTTGCGATGCTAAAGCAGATTACTGAGATAGCGAGGGATGAAGCCATGGAGGGATTTGTACACAGAAGGAGAATTTTGGAATCGAGGTATTGTTGAACCGGGATCAATGTCGCTCAGCGAGCACAGGTGGGATTTCGTGCGAGATTGGACATGCACTGGCGAGTTTTGAATGACCTCAAGTTTACATAGTGTAGAATGTAGGAGGTCAGCCAGGAGTGTGTTGGAGCTGTACAAACTAGAGGTAATTAAGGCATGGATGGAGGTTTCATCAGCAGAGGAACTGAGGCAGGGGCGGAGACGGGCAATGGTATGGAGGTGGAAAAAGGTGGATTTAGTTATGCTGCAGGTATATGGCCAGAAGATCATTTCCCTTTCTAATAGGATAGCTAGATTGCGAACTGTCTGGTTCAGTCACAGACAGAAGCACGGGAGAGGGATCGAGTCGTTGGTTAGTGAACACAGTTTGTGGCGGGACCCACAGAAAATGTCATCGGTATTCCCAATATTTAATTGGACAACATTTCTGCTCAACAAGTACTGAATGTCGGACAAGCAGTCTGCCAATTTAGAGACCTTGGATGCCTCGAGAGAAGTGGGGGTGAGGTAGAGCTAGGTATCAGCAGCCTACATGTGGAATCTGAAGCTGTGTTTTCGGATGATGTCGGCAAGAGGCATCATAAAGTGGAGAACAGGAGGGGGCCGATGATAAATTCTCGGGGAATACGATATGCAACGATTTATCATGAGAATAGAAGCGAATGCAAGTGATTTTCTGGCTACTATCAGGGAGATATGGATAGAACCAGGCAGGTGCACTCCCACCCAGTTGGAGAGGCATTGGTGGGAAATGGAGTACTCAACCATATCAAAGGATGGGACTGGTCGAGAATGATGAGGAGGGAAAGTCTATCTTTGTAAATGTCACAAAGGATGCCATTTGTGAGTTTGGTAAGAGCAGTTTCGGTAGTGTGGCATGGTGGATACCAGACTGAAGGGATTCAAACATGGATTTCCGGGAGGCGACAACATGTTCAAGGACTTTAGGGTGGAAATTAAGGTTGGAGAGGGGGCGATAGCTTGCAAGGCCAGTGTGGTGAAGGGTTGTTTTTTGAGGAGAGGGGTGATAACGATAGATTTGAAGGAGAGGAGAGGACATGAGCTGGGAGCACCATTAACAATGTCAGCTAACACGCGAGCCAGAAAAGGAAGTTGTGTGGTCAGCAGCTTGGTGGGAATAGGGTCAAGATCAAGTGAGCTGGAAGCGGGTCTCATGGATAAGATGAGCATGGAGAGGTCAAGAGGGGCAGATCAGGGAGAGACTAGAGAGAGATGCGACTTCATGGCTAGCGCAGGGTGGAAACTTAGGGGATGTTAGACCCGTTGGGCTAGAGGAAGGAAGAGAAGTGGCAGAGGCAGCTGATTGGGTGTTCTCAATCTTTGAGACAAATAATTCCATGAGCTACTCACACTTGTTGTTGGAGTTGAGTGTGGTGGAGACTGGGGAGAGGAGTTTAACAAGAAGGTTAACAGTCGAGAATAGTAGCCGGGGGTTATATTTCCATTCTAGAATGATGTTGGAATAGTGAGCAGTTTTAGCAGACACGAGTAGGGCCCGATAATACTTTATGTGGTCTAGCCAAATCTGGCTTAGAATGGTTAAATCAGTTGTCCGACACATCCGTACAAGTCTGCGGCCCTTGTACTTGAGTGAGCGAGACTGAGGGCCGTACCAAGGGAAAGGCCAGAGTGAGAGAGATTCATTGTTTTAATAGGAAATTGGGCAACACAGGTAATGGTGAGGGGATATTTGGGGAGATTGGTGGCTGTAGAAATGTCATTGTCAATTAATTCATTATCTCCTCGGTTTAAACAGAGTCACAGATTAAATATTGGTGATACCTGATTCACAAATATTCTAGTAACAAAACGATTTGACAATTATTCTTGTTTCTAATTGCAGCTGCTATATAATGACAGGACAAAAAGGGAATCAATGTCCTTCTCTCACTGAATCCAACCACAACTGTTGCCAGCTGCAATTAAAATATCATTACTGCTGTGTCTTAATGTTTCTATTTTCCAAACTCTCCATCCCTTCAGTCTCCGGTTCCACTGCCCGTGCAATGTCCCAAATATAATCATTACATGTGTGTATAACTGACTGCAAATATTTGAAAATGAAATTTGCGGCCACGGACCACAACTGTGATTGGTGCAGGAATTCAGCTCTGAATAAATACATCACCAGTGTGGTTTCTATGAATTGCTTGAAACCACAAATGTATTTCCCAGAATTGGCGTGAAATAATACACTTGTATTTCACACTCTAGCAAAGTTAATATGGCCTTTCACTGTTTGTCAGAAGATGGTTTCTACAACTTCGTAACATACCTTGCAATGTAACTAAATGTATATATATGCTACAGCAAGAACCACAAATATAACATCTGGTTGGTAAAGTTGGCTAAGGTTTGCGTTATTCGGAGAAACTGCCATGGGAAAGTCATACGAATGTCAGACTAGATTTTCGACAGGGTATCAAACCCAAAAACTTCTGATTCAGATGGAAGCCCCGGCTGTTACATTTAAAGGCGAGGTAGATAAGTTAACCAGAGCATGTAAAGAGGAGTATATGAGCGAGGGGTTCCTGACGCTGCTAACGATTAACTGAAACAATTTCACACTCGAACGACATCCCACTATGTGAATACTGCGCTCATTCTCACTTCGAACCGCATTGCTCCGAGAAATTCCATGTAAAACAATGTTAGATTTTGAGTTCGAAATTCAAAAACATTGTAACATCAATAAACATCTCGCAAAGTTTGGAGGAAATGGAGGACAGATATTCTCGGAATTTCCGATAATGACCCAAACCTGACAAATAATCACCTCAGGATCGACAGAACAATGACCAGGCCTTCCAGGTAATACAGCGAGACACGGATTTATGCAATCGGTAACCTGTTAAAATGAGCGCTGGAATCTCTATGGACTGCAGTAATATCATCGGACATTTTTTCGTGTAGAACATTCAGATACACTGAAATTGGACCTGCGATTACCGGAAAGCTCATTGCAGAAATGATGACTCTGGTGCTTGACGCATGGGAACGCAGGATTAGATTTTCTGCCCCACAAGCATTTTCCACCATTCCAGTAGACCATGGGTGATCGGCACCCTAACTCCAATTACCGTCTTGGTTCCATATCCCTTGATACCCTGACCTTAACAAATCTATCGATCAGAGTCTGTAAAATTACAACTGACCATTAATTGAAATAATTTTGGGAGAACGAGTGTTAGATTTCTCATCGACTTTGTGTGAGAAAGTGTTTCGTGGTTTCACTCCGAGCTCCAATTTTAAGATAATGCCTTCTGGTTTAGATTACACCGCCACAGGAAACAGTTTCTGTGCCTACACTATCGAACACCTGCATCTATTTAAATAGCTCGGTTATATCACGTTTCACCCTTCCAAACACAATGGAATACAAGGCAAGGTTATGCAACCTTTCCTCATATTTGAATACTTTAAACCGTGGTATCAGTCTGGTTAACTTTCGCTGAAACCCCTCGAAGGCCAATCCATCTCTCCTGCAATATGCTGCCCAAAACTGAACGTATATATTCCAAATGAGATCTCACCAAATCTCTGTACAGCGAGAACAGCACTTCCTCAGTTGTAAATATCTTCCCCCTTGTGATAAAAGCCAAAATTCGCTTAACATTTATCCCTATTCTGTGGTTCCTTCCATTCAACCAACTATCGCTAATTACGTGGCTTCCCATTTTTATGAATAATAACAGAAAAACATTGTCAAAGCAGGGACTTAACTGACAATGTAATACAATTTGAGACGATGGGAACAGACATTCCAATGCACCGAGTACTGATCATAATTATAGTTAAAATTACCGCAGCTGACACAATATTGAATGGAAATAACAATTTGGCGCTTTTGCTTCACAAACTAAGCACGTTACCGGGAACACCAATTACCACGCCGAGAACTGGAACACCGCAAATGGTAATACAATAAATCAAACTGTATTGATCTCTGAGAAATGATGGGGACTCTTGGTGCGGCACATGTTACAACGGACCATGTGAGCTGATATATTCAGAGATACTCTTAGTAATACAGGGGCGAAACTTGCAGTAGGAGCATTAGGCTGTATTGATCCTGAGATTTGTGAGAGTCAGCGGGCTAGTGAGACAACTCACTTCAATCTGTTCTTATTGAGTAACCTCTTCAAACGTACTCTACAGAGTGTTACAAACAGCCGTAATATTGGACTTTAATGCTGATCATGTTTCTTCAAACACAAACATGCAAGGCAATTTATTAGTGCAGGGTGGTCGGAACTCATGAGACATAATGTGAGATTTCAGTTTCCAAACTGAAGTGGGAAAGTTAGTCAGTGGTACAATGGGTGATAAAACACACTGGTTCGATACCCTGGGCTCTGCCACATAAACTGTAAATGTGAGGTAGAGGAATGTAATACAGACACAGATTACAGGGCGATATGACAGATGTGTTTAAAATTATTGACAGGATGGAAGAAGATAGATAGAAGCAGACTGATTTCAGTAGATGTGTGTTGCAGAAGGAGGCGCTGTAGAAAGAAGATGAAATAGAAGACAATGGAAGAGAGAGAAGAGAGAGCGGGAGAAGCTTTTTTATACAGGGATTGGGGAGGCGGTGGAGTTCAGTCACATGGATAGAGGTTGAGGCAGAAACTGTCAGAATTCAAAGTAGATTGGGTCCGTGGCTGGAGGAAGAGGCGATAAAGGGATATGGAGACCGGGTAGGTAAATGTGACTAGAAATTCCTCTATCTCTCAGTATCTGAAGCGAAATTAAAGTGAATGTGTGTGGATAACCGAGCGGGCAGACTTACTGAGAGTACAGTCGATGTTATATCACTCTGCAAGCGTTTGGTCTGAACAATAAATTTGTCCGATTAGTGTAAAGGGACCATGACCCGGCATGGAGACGGTGCTTTGGTTAAAATGCAGGTGTTGAATCTAAAACGGGTTTTTAAATGTGGACAAACCCAGGACAGCTGCATAGAGCGCCGCTGCATTGTTTCAATCGCTCTATCACAGCACGGATTCCCGGTCTGACCTATACCGCTGCAGGAATGGATGTGACAGAAACCAGCTGCCTCCCACCGGCTGAAGGCAGAAAAATCTACGCCGGGAGGGTGAAGGCGAGTCTGAGAACAGGCTGGTCACCGGTCAGTGGAGAAGATGAGGGAGAGAGTCTGTGTTCCTGCATGGAGCACAACCCCACACTCGGCATGGATTGTGATCACCAGGAATAATATCCGGCACTTTGCTGGAACCAGACCGAGAACAGCGGGTAGATTCTGATTAACGGGACTGAACAAATCCCGGTCCTGACTGTCCGAATTCCCAGGTATATGTCCATGATATGCTGTCAGTGTCTGTCTCCACAGCGGGAGTCAATGGAGCATTTTACAACACGCTGAATGTTCAGTAAAATATAATCTGTCAGATATTACCGAGTTTTACGGGAAAGGAGAGCAGGCACGGAAAAATGGGATTAAAATAATCCATTGAATCACTCATTGCACGATTCTCAGATAAAACCGAACCAGTTTGAAAGACATTACATGGGGAAATAATCTGAAGATTTTATGGGTGGGGTTAAAGAAAATTAGAAAGGCACCAAATGATCAGTCACTTAAAAAGGTAGAGCGGGAAATACAGTCACTGACTTTCAGCCTTTTAATTGAATTGAGAAGTATAGTTTAAGAATATAATTAGTGACATACGAGCAGGAATAAAGTTAATCCTAACTTTATTCACGACGTCAGTAACGGAATATAATCACTTACCGGGGATTCCCACGGCTGCTATAATCGGATAGTAAATCATTACCGCCTGTACAACTGGTGGTAACCAGGAAAATGGATAGGCGACGGCCGGAACTCTCATTCTATCCGAGAAGTGATGATGACTCTTGGCACTGAACACAGGGCTCCAACTGACTGTGAGATGAGAGCTTCAGCGAAAAACGTATTTATAATTGCGGGAGATTTCCCGTGGGACCATGAAAGATCAGGAGCATTGATATTACTTCCAGTCATTTGGCAGCGCGTCAACACCCTTCACAGTAATGTTTGTGTTGCACTAATTATATCCAAACTAATAATACAAGTGTTTGATGTGAAACCACCCAAAGATTGGAGTGATATTTTGCTCACATTTCTAACTAACAATGTACAGAAAGCCGGGCTCTGCCGGCAATGCTGCACCACATTTAACAGAAGCAGCTCCAGTTTTCCTCCTGGTATGTGAGACGGTTAAATCCTGTCGATGCACCAACTGAATTCCCCGAATTCTAAAACATGTTTCAATGTTTACACCACTCCGGGTGTTCGTCACTCATCCGTTTCACTGTGGGAGTTCTGGTTGGCAACTGAATCAGAAATATATGTCTTTAGCACGGAAGGGGTCGGGCATTGCACCAGCACCTTGCAGAAAAATGAATCTAAATTATAGTGTAAAAAGTTGCTGAATTAATAGCGCAGAAAATGCAGTCTCATACTATAGCTCACTCACTTATTTTGCCTGCATAACGTAATATTGTCAAAATAATGCTTGGTGATGAAGCGGAACAAGAAATTGCAACAATTCCGCTCTCTGACGATACAATTCGGAGAAGGATAAATGATATGTCATCTAACATTGAAGAAAATGTAGCCCAGAAACTTACAAACTCGAATTTTGCTTTGCAAATCGACGAGTCTGTCGACATTATTGGTAAAGCACAATTATTATCATTTGTTCACTTCATTAATTAAAACGAGATATTGCACCCAATTATGTGCTGGAGAGATCTTCCAGAAAATACTAGAGGTCAAGACATGTTTGATTCTGTGAATTCATATTTGGAAGACTTCAAAATTTCATGGGGCTCATGTGTTGGAATCTGCACGGACGGTGTTCCATCTATGGTGGGACATGTCAAAGGATTCATTACCCTCGCGAAAAAAAATTATACCAACCATTCCCTTGGCCATTAGCAACCAGTCTCGAGGCCGTTAGCAGCCGGTCCCCTGGCCCTCAACCACCAGTCCCATGGCCCTTGACAACCGGTCCCAAAGCCCTCAGCAACCGGTCCCGTGGTCCTTCGCAACCGGTCTCTTGGCCCTTTACAACTGGTCTCTTGGCCCTTCACAACCGGTCTCTTAGCCCTTCGCAACTGGTCTCTTGGCCCTTAGCAACAGGTCTCTTGGCCCTTAGCAACAGGTCTCTTGGCCCTTAGCAACCGGTCTCTTGGCCCTTCACAACCGGTCTCTTGGCCCTTGACAACCGGTCTCTTGGCCCTTCACAACCGGTCTCTTGGCCCTTCACAACCGGTCTCTTGGCCCTTCACAACCGGTCGCTTGGCCCTTCGCAACCGGTCTCTTGGCCCTTAGCAACAGGTCTCTTGGTCCTTAGCAAATGGTCTCTTGGCCCTTAGCAACAGGTCTCTTGGCCCTTAGCAACCGGTCTCTTGGCCCTTAGCAACAGGTCTCTTGGCCCTTAGCAAATGGTCTCTTGGCCCTTAACAGCATGTCTCTTTTCCCTTAGTAACCAGTCTCTTGGCCCTTAGCAACAGGTCTCTTGGTCGTCAGCCATCAGTCACTTGGCCCTTCGCAAACCGTCACATGGCCCTTAGCAAACGGTCTCTTGACCCTAAGCAACCGGTCCTTTGGCCCTTAGCAGAGGCTCCCTTGGCCCACAGCAACCAACACTTGGTGCTTGGCAACTGGTGCTTTGGCCCTCAGCCACCAGTCCCTTGGCCCTAAATCACCGGTCATTTGGCCCTCAACAACCAGTCTATTGGCCCTCAACAAACGGTCCCTTGTCCTTTAACAACCTGTCCCTTGTTCTTTAACAATCAGTCCCTTGGCCATTGGCAAGTTGTTCCAAGGCCCTCGGCAACCAGTCTCTTGACCTCGGCAACCGGTCCCTTGGCTCAAAGCAACTGGTCTCCTGGCCCTCTACCACCATCACTTTGCCCTCAGCCACCAGTAACTTGGCCCTCTGCAACTGGTCCTTTGGTCCTTAGCAACCGGTCCCGTGGACCATAGCAGACAATCCCATGGCCCTTAGCCACCAGTCCCATGTCCTCGGCAACAAGTCGCTTAGCCCTCAGCAGCTGGTCCATTGCTGCTCAACAACCGGACTCTTGCCGACTAGCAGCCAACCCTTGGCCCTCAGCAAGCGGTTCCTTAGTCACAGGTCCATTCGCCCTCAGCAACTTGGTCCTCAGCAATCGACCCCTTGGCCCTCAGCAACCAGCCCCTTGGCGGTTAGCAACCAACACTTGCCACTTAGCACCAGGTCCCTTCGCCCTGAGCAACAGGCCCTTAGCCCTCAGCCACTGGGCGTTTCGCTCTTAGCAACAAGGAAATTAGCCCTTCGCAACATGTCCCTTGGCCCTTAGCAACCGATGCCCTAACACTTAGTGACAAGGCGCTTGACACTCAGCCGCCCGATCCTTAGCCCTCAGTCACTGGTTTCTTTGCTCTTAGCAGCCAGTTCCTTGGCCCTTAGCAACCAGTTCCTTGGCCCTTAGCAATCAGTCCCATGGCCCTTAGCAAACAGTCTTTAGGCCCTTCGCAGGCGGTCCCTTGGCCTTAAGCAGTATAATGTGGCTAAATGTAAGGTTATCCATTTTGGTAGCAAAAACAGGACGGCAGATAATTATCTGAATGGTGACAGATTAGTAAAAGGGGAGGTGCAAAGAGACCTGGGTGTCAAGGTACTTCAGTCGTTGAAGGTTGGCATGCAGGTACAGCAGGCAGTAAATAAACCAAATGGCATGCTGGCCTTCATAGCGAGGGGATTTGAGTATAGGAGCAGGGAGGTCTTACTGCAGTTGCACAGGGCCTTGGTGAGACCACACCGTGAGTATTGTATGCAGTTTTGATCTCATAATCTGAGGAAGGACATTCTTGCTATTGAGGGAGTGCACTGAAGTTTCACTGGGATGGCAGGACTGACATATGAGGAAAGACTGGATCGGCTAGACTTATACTTACTGAAATTAAGAAGAATGACAGGGGATCTCATAGAAACTTTTTAAATTTTGATGGGACTGGACAGGTTAGATGCAGAAAGAATGTTCACGATGTTGGGGAAGTCCAGAAAGGGGTCACAGTCTAAAGATAAGGGGTAAGCCATATAGGACTGAGCTGAGGAGAATCTTTTTCACCCAGAGAGTTGTGAATCTGTGGAATTCTCTACCATACAAAGTTGTTAAGTCCAGTTCATTGGGCATATTCAAAAGGGAGATAGATGTCACCCTTGCAGCTAAAAGATCATGGGATATGGAGACAAGGCAGGGGTGGGGTACTGAGGTTGCATGATCAGCCATGATCATGTTGAATGGTAGTGCAGGCTCGAAGGGCCGAATGGCCTATTTTCCATGTTTCTTTGTTAAGCCACCGGTCCCTTCGCCCTTAGCAACTGGTCCCTTGGCTCTGAGCAACAGATCCCTTGGTCCATAGCAACCGGTCTCTTGATGCTAAGAAAACGGTTCCTTGGCCCTTAGCAACTGGTCTCTTGGCCGTTAGCAGACAACACTTGCCACTTAGCCCTCAGCCACTGGTCGTTTCGCTCTGAGCAGCAAGGTACTTGGCATTTAGCAACCAGTCAGTTGGCCCATAGCAACTGGTCCCTTGCTCCACAGCAACCAACACTTGGCTCTTCGCAACCGGTGCCTTGGCCCTCAGCCACCAGAAACTTCATGCTCAGCCACCCGATCCCTAGCCCTCAGCCACCGGTCGTTTCGCTCCTAGCAGCAAGGCACTTGGGCCTTACGAACCAGTCCTTGTCCCTTAGCAACTGGTCTCTTGTCCTTTAGCGACAGGTCCCTTGTCCCTTAGCAACGAAGCCCTTGGCTCTTAGCAACTGGTCCCTTGGCCCTTCGCAACAAGTCTCTCGTCCCTTAGCAACTGGTCTCCTGACCCTCTGCCACCAAGTGCCAAGGCCCTCAGCATCAGTCACTTGGGCCTTGGCACCCAATCATTGCCTCTAAGCAAACAGTCCCTTGGCCTGAACCACCATGGCTTTTCCCTCAGCAACTGCCATGTTTGTCCCCAGCAACCAGTCCCTTGGCGCTCAGCAACCGGTCCCTTGGCACTCAACAATCGGTCACTTGGCCCTCAACAACCGGTCCATTGGCTCCCAGCATCTGTACCTTGGTGCTCAGCAACTGGACCCTTGGCCCTCAGCAACTGGGCCCTTGGCCCTCAGCAGTCAATCTTTTGGCCCTCAGGAGCCAGTCCCTTGACCTTCAACCACCAGTCCCATAGCCCTTAGAAACCGTTCCCCTGGCCCTTAGCAACCAGTCCCTTGCCAATCATCAACCAGTTTATTGGCCCTCAGCCACCGGTCCCTCGGCCCTCAGCCACCGGTCATTTGACCCTCAGCCACTAGTCATTTGGCACTCAGCCACCAGTCATTTAACCCTCAGCCACCGGTCATTTGGCCCTTAGCAACCAGTCCCTTGGCCCTTAGCAACCGGTCCCTTGGCCATTAGCAGACAATCTCTTGCCACTTAGCAACCAGTCTCTTCGTCCTCAGCCACTGTTCTCTTCACCCTGAGCAACCGGACTTCAGCTCTCAGCCACCGGTTGCTTCGCTCTTAGCAGCAAGGCACTTGGGGCTCAGCTACCAGTCCCTTCACGCTAAGCCACCCGATCCTTAGCCTTCAGCCACCGGTCGTTTCGCTCATAGCAGCAAGGCACTTGCATCTGAACGAAAAGTCCCTTGGGCCTTTTCAACCGGTCCCTTGGCCCTTAGCAACTGTTTTATTGGCCCTTAGCAACCAGTCTGTAGGCCCTTGGTAATCCGTTATTTGGCTCTCTGTCACCAGTGCCAAGGCCCGCGGCAACCGGTCACTTGGCCCTTAGCACCCAACCCTTGGCTCTAAGCAACAGGTTCCTTGGCCCTGAATCACCATTGCTTTGCCCTCAGCAACCGGCTGTTCTTACCTTGGAACTCAGCCACCGTAACTTGGGCCTTACCAACTGGTCCATTGGCACTTAGCAACTGGTCCCTTGGCCCTTAGCAACCAGGCCCTTGGCACTTAGCAACCAGGCCCTTGGACATTAGCAACTGGCCCATTTGCAGTTAGCAGCCAACACTTGCCACTTAGCAACCGGTCTCTTCACCCTCAGCCACTGGTCCCTTCGCCCTGAGCAATGTTTCCTCAGTCCTCAGCCACTGGTCGTTTCGCTCTTGGCGTCAAGGCACCTGGCAATTAGCAACCAGTCCTTTGGCCCGTAGCAAGTGGTCCCTTGCCCCACAGCAACTAACATTGGCCCATAGCAACCAGTGCCTTGGCCCTCAGCCACCAGTCCCTTCATGCTCAATCACCCGATCCGAAGCACACAGACTCCGGTCGTTTCGCTTCTCGCAGAAAGGCACTTGGTGCTTACCAACCAGTCCCTTGGCCTTTGTCAACCGGTGTCTTGGCCCTTACCAACAGCTCCCTCGGCCCTTAGCAACTAGTCTCTAGGCCATTTGCAACCAGTCTCTTGGCCCTCTGCCATCAGTGCCAAGGCCTTTGGCAACCATTCACTTGGCCATTAGCACGCAATCATTAACTCTTAGCAACCGGTCCCTTGGCCCTGAACCACCATGGCTTTGCCCTCAGCAACCAGCAGTTTTTCCCTCAGCCACCAGTCCCTTGGCTCCACAGCCACCAGTCCATTGGCCTTTACGAACAGCTCCATTGTCCCTTTACAACTGGTCCCTTGGCCCTGAGCAACCAGGCCCTTGGCACTTAGAAACCAGCCCCTTGGCCTTTAGCAATTGTTCTCTTTGCCCTCGCAACTTGTCTCTCGGCCCTTCGCAACCGATCTCTTGGCACTCTGCCACCAGTTTCTTTGTCCTCAGCCACCGATCCCTTGGGCCTTCAGCCACCGGTCCCTTGGCCCTCAGACACCGGTCCCTTGGCCAGCTGGTCATTTGGTCTGTGGAACTGGTCATTTGGCCCTTAGCAAATGGTCATTTGACACTTAGCAATCGGTCTCTTGGCCCGTAGCAACGGGTCACTTCAACCTGAGCAGCGGCTCCATTGGCCCTTAGCAACTGGTCCCTTGGTGCTTAGCAACGAATACCTTTGCCTGAGGATACTGGTCCCTTGGCCCTAAGCAACAGGTCCCTTTGTCCTGAGCAACCGGTCCCTTGGCCCTCAGCCGCCGGTTCCTTCGTCCTGAGCAACAAGTCCATTCGTCCTTAGCAACTGGTTCCTTGGCCTCCAGCAACCAACATTTGGCCCTTAGCAACTGGTGCTTTGGCCCTCAGTGACAAGTCCCTTGACACTCAGCCGTCTGATCATTAGCCCTCTGTCACTGGTTGTTTTGCTCTTAGCATCCAGTCCCTTAGCCCTCAGCAATCTGTCCAATGGCCCTCAGCAACCAGTCCCTTAGCCCTCAGCAACCGGTTTCATGGCCTCAGCAACCTGTCCCTTGGCACTCAGCAACCGGTCCCATGGCCTCAGCAACCGTTCACTTGGCCCTGAACAACTGGTCCCTTGGCACTAAGCAGCCAGTCCCTAACCCTTAGCAGCCAACGCTTGCCACGTAGCAACCAGTCCCATCTCCCTGAGCAACCGTCCTTAGCCCTCAGCAACTGGTCCCTTGGCCCTCAACAACCGGTCCTTTGGTTCTCAGCAACCGGTGCCTTGGCACTTAGGAATCAGTCCCTTGGCCCAAACCAACCGGTCCCTTGTCTCTGAGCAACCGGTGCATTGGCCCTCTGCCGCCAGTCCTTTGCCCTTAGCAGCCGGTCCCTTGGCCCTTCGCCACAGGTTCTTTGGCCCTTAGAAAACGGTCCTTGGTACTTTGAAACCGGTCGCTTGGCCCTTAGCAACTGGTCGCTTGGCCCCTAGCAGTCGGTCCCATGGCCATTCGCAACCGGTCTCTTGGCGATTGGCAACCGATCCCTTGGCCCTAAGCAACCAGTCTCCTGACGCAAAGCAACCTGTCTCTTGGCCCTTAGCAACCGGTCTCTAGGCCGTTAGCTGCCAATATTTGCCACTTAGCAACCAGTGGCTACTCTTCGCCCTCAGCCACTGGACTCTTCGCCCTGAGCAAGCGGACTTCAGCTCTCATCACCGGTCGTTTCGCTCTTAACAGCAAGACACTTGGCCCTTCACAAAAAGTACCTTGGGCCTTACCAACCGATCCCTTGGCCCTTAGCAACCAGGCTCTTGGCCCTTAGCAACTATCCTGTTGGTCCTTAGCAACCAGTCTGTAGGCCCTTGGCAACCAGTTTTTTGGATCTCTGTCACCAGTGCCAAGGCCCTCGGCAACCGATCACTTGGCCCTGAGCGCCCAACCCTTGGCTCTAAGAAACCAGTTCCTTGACCCTGAACCACCATTGCTTTGCCTCAGCAACCGGCCGTTTTTCCCTCAGCATCCGGTTCCTTTGGCCCTCAGCCACTGGTCCCTTCGCCCTGAGCCACCAGTCTTTTTGCCCTGAGCAACTGGTCCCTTGGCCCTCAGCCACTGGTCCCTTAGCCCTGAGCCACCACTCTTTTTGCCCTGAGCAACTGGTTCCTTGGCCCACAGCAACCAACATTTGGCTTTTACCAACCTGTGCTTTGGCCCTCAGCGACAAGTCCCTTCATGCTCAGCCGCCGATTATTAGCCCTCAGTCACCGGTTGATTTGCTCTTAGCAACCGGGCTCTTGGCTCTTAGCAACCAGTCCCTTGGCCCTTAGCAACCAGTCCCTTGGCCGTTAGCAACCAGCCCCTTTGCCCTTAGCAACTGTCCCTTGGTGCAAAGCAACTGGTCCATTGGCCTTCACAAACTGGCCCATTTGCCGTTAGCAGCCAACACTTGCCACTTCGCAACCGGTCTCTTCGACCTCAGCCACTAGTCCCTTCGCCCTGAGCAACGTTTCCTCAGCCCTCAGCCACTGGTTGTTTCGCTCTTAGCGGCAAGGCACTTGGCCCTGAGCAACCTGTCCTTTAGCCCATAGCAACCAGTCCCTTGCTCCACAGCAACCAACATTGGCCCATAGCAACCAGTGCCTTGGCCCTCAGCCACCAGTCCCTTCATGCTCAGTCACCAGATCCTAAGCCCACAGACTCCGGTCGTTTCGATCCTAGCAGCAAGTCACTTGGCGCTTACCAACCAGTCCCTTGGCCCTTACCAACAGGTCCCTTGGCCCTTAGCAACTAGCCTTTAGGCCATTAGCAACTGGTCTCTTGGCCCTCTGCCACCAGTGCAAAGACCCTCGGCAACCATTCACTTGGCCATTAGCACCCAACCATTGGCTCTAAACAACCATTCCCTTGGCCCTTAACCACCATGGCTTTGCCCTCAGCAACCAGTAGTTTTGCCCTCAGCCATCAGTCCCTTGGCCCTCAACCACCGGTCCCTTTCACCCTCAACCACCGATCCCTTGGCCCGCAGGCACCGGTCCCTTGGCCCTCAGCCTCCGGTCTCTTTGGTCCTCAGCCACCGGTCCCTTGGCCCTTAGCAACTGGTCATTTGGCCCTTAGCAACTGGTCATTTGGCCCTGAGCAACTGGTCATTTGGACCTTAGCAACTGGTTATTTGGCACCAAGCAATCAACCTCTTGGCCCTTAGCAACTGGTCCCTTGCTGCATAGCAAACAGTCCCTTTGCCCGAAGGAACACGTCTCTTGGGCCTAAGCAACAGGTCCCTTTGTCCTGTGCAACCGGTCCATTGGCCCTCAGCAACTGGTCCCTTGGTGCATAACAAGCAGTCCCTTTGCCCGAAGTAACACGTCTCTTGGGCCTAAGCAACAGGTTCCTTTGTCCTGAACAACCGGTCCCTTGGCCCTCAGCAACTGGTCCCTTCTCCCTGAGCAACAAGCCCATTTGCCCTAAGCAACTGGTTCCTTGGCCTCCAGCAACCAACACCTGGCACTTAGCAACCGGTGCTTTGGCCCTCAGTGACAAAACCCTTGACACTCAGCCGCCCGATCCTTAGCCCTCAGTCATCGATTGTTTTGCTCGAAGCATCCAGTCCATTGGCCCTCAGCAACCAATCCCTTGGCCTCAGGAACCGCTCGCTTGGCCCTGAACAACCTATCCCTTGACACGGAGCAGCTGGTCCCTTGGGCATTAGCAGCTAACTCTTGTCACGTAGCAACCGGTCCATCTCCCTGAGCAACCGGTCCTTAGCCCTCAGCAACTGGTCCATTGGCCCTCAACAGCCGGTCCTTTGGTTCTCAGAAAACGGTTCCTTGGCCCGAAGGAACCGGTCCATTGGCCCTAAGGAACTAGTCCCTTGCGCGAAGGAAATGGTCCCTCGCCCTAAGGAACCGGTCCCTTGCCTGAAGCAACCAGTCGCTTGGCCTTAAGCAACATGTCCCTTCTCTCTGAGCAAACAGGTGCTTTGGCCCTCAGTCACCAGTCCCTTAGCCTTTAGTAACCAGTCCCTTGGCCCTTAGTAACCAATCCCTTGGAAATTAGCAACGGATCCCTTAGCCCTCAACAACCAGTCCTTTGGCCGTTAGCAACCGGTCCCTTGGACCTTACCAACAGGACCTTTGGCACTTTGCTACTAGTCCCTTGTCTATTAGCAAACAGGCCTTTGGCCTTTAGCAACCAGTCCCTTAGCTCTTAGCAAACAGTCCCTTAGCAGTTAGCGACCAGACCTATAGCCCTTTGCAACATGTCCCTTGGCACTTAGCATCCGATCCTTTGGCACTTAGGAAATGGTCCCTTGGCCATTAGCAACATGTCCCTTGGCCATTAGCAAAAGGTCCTTTGGCCATTAGCACCGGTCCATTGGCCATTAGCAACCAGTCTCTTGCCGCTAAGCAACCGGTCCGTTGCAGCTAATCAACCGGTCCCTTAGCCCTTAGCAGTCAACACTTGCCACTTAGCAAAAAGTCTCTTCGCCCTCAGCCACTGTTCTCTTCGCCCTGAGCATCCGGACCTCAGCTCACAGCCATCGGTTGTTTTGCTCTTAGCAGCAAGGCACTTCGCCCTCAGCCACCGGTCACTTTGCCCTCAGCCACTGGTCACTTGGGTCTCAGCCACCGGTCGCTTGGCTCTCAGCCACCGGACGCTTGGCCGTCAGCGACTAGACCCTTGGCCCTCAGACACTGGTCACTTGAGCTTCAGCCACCGGTCCATTGGCCCTCAGCAATTAGACACTTGGCCCTCAGCCACCAGCCCCTTGGCCCTCAGCAACCGGTCCCTTGGCCCCCAGCCCCCGGTCCCTTGGCCCTCAGCAACTAGTCCCTTGGTCCACAGCCACCAGTCCCTTGGCTCTCAGCGACCGGACCCTTGGCACTCAGCGACTGGTCCCTTGGCCCTCAGCCACCGGTCCCTTGGCACTGAGCAACCGGTCACTTAGCCCTCAGCCACCGGTCCCTTGGCCCTCAGCCACCGGGTCCTTGGCCCTCAACCACCAGTCCCTTGGCACTGAGCAACCGGTCACTTGGCCCTCAGCCACCGGGTCCTTGGCCCTCCGCCACCGGTCTCTTGGCACTGAGCAACCGGTCACTTGGCTTTCAGCCACCGGTCCATTGACCCTTAGCCACCAGTCCCTTGGCCCTCAGCCACAGGGTCCTTGGCCCTCAGCCACTGGTCCCTTGGCCCTCTGCCAACAGTCTCTTGTCCCTCAGCCACCAGTCTCTTGGCCCTCAGCCACCGGTCCCTTGTCCCTCAGCCACCAGTCTCTTGGCCCTCAGCCACAGGTCGCTTGACGCTCAGCCACTGGTCCCTTGGCCCTCAGCCACCAGTCTCTTGGCCCTCAGCCACCGATCGCTTGACGCTCAGCCACCGGTCCCTTGTCCCTCAGCCACCAGTCCCTTTGCCCTCAGCCACCAGTCCCTTGGCACTGAGCCACCGGTCCCTTGGCCCTCAGCCACCGGTCCCTTGACTCTCAGCGACGGGACCCGAGGCCCTCAGACACCGGTCCATTGACCTTCAGCCACCAGTCCCTTCGAGCTCAACCACCAGTCCCTTGACTCTCAGCGACCGGACCCAAGGCCCTCAGCCTCCGGTCCCTTGACCCTCAGCCACCAGTCACTTGGTCCTCAGCCACCCGTCCCATGGCGCTCAGCGACCGGACGCTTGGACCTCAGCCACCGGTCCCTTGGCCCTCAGCCACCGGGTCCTTGACCCTCAGCCACCAGTCCGTTGGCCCACAGCCAACGGTCCCTTGGCCCTCAGCCACCAGTCCCTTGGACCTCAGCCACCGGTCACTTGGCCCTCAGCCACCGGTCCCTTGACCCACAGCCACCAGTCCCTTGGTTCTCAGCCAGCAGTCCCTTGGTCCTCAGCCACCAGTCCCTTGGCCCTCAGCCACCGGTCACTAGGCTCTCAGCCACCGGGTCCTTGACCCTCAGCCACCAGTCCCTTGGCCCTCAGCCACCGGTCCCTTGGCCCTCAGCCACCAGACACTTGGACCTCAGCCACTGGTCACTTGGCCCTCAGCCACTGGTCTTTTGACCCACAGCCACCAGTCCATTGGCCCTCAGCCACTGGTCCCTTGACCCTCAGCCACCGGTCCCTTGACCCTCGGCCACCAGTCCCTTGGTCCTCAGCCACCAGTGCCTTGGCTCTCAGCGACCGGACCCTTGGGCCTCAGCCACTGGTCCCTTGGCCCTCAGCCACCGGTCACTTGGCTCTCAGCCTCCGCGTCCTTGACCCTCAGCCACCAGTCCCTTGGCCCTCAGCCACAGGATCCTTGACCCTCAGCCGCCAGTCCCTTGGCCCTCAGCCACCGGGTCCTTGACCCTCAGCCATCGGTCCCTTGACTCTCATCAACCATTCATTTGGCCATCACAACTTGTCCCTTGGCCCTCTGCCACCGGTCGCTTTGGCCCTCAGCCACCGGTTCCTTTGGCCCTCATCCACCGGTCCCTTTGGCCCTCAGCCACCGGTGCATTGGAGCTCAGACAACGGACCCTTGGCCCTCAGCCACCAGTCCCTTGGACCTCAGCCACCGGTCACTTCGCTCTCAGCCACCAGGTCATTGGCCCTCAGCCACCGGGTCCTTGACCCTCAGCCACCAGTCCCTTGGCCCTCAGCCACCGGTACCTTGACCCTCAGCCACCAGTCGCTTGGCCCTCAGCCACTGGTCCCTTGGCCCTCAGCCACCGCTCCCTTGACCCACAGCCACCAGTCCCTTGTTCCTCAGCCACCTGTCCCTTGGCTCTCAGCGACCGGACCGGACCCTTGACCCTCAGCCACCGGTCCCTTGGAGCTCAGACAACGGACCCTTGGCCCTCAGCCACCAGTCCCTTGGACTTCAGCCACCGGTCACTTCGCTCTCAGCCACCGAGTCCTTGACACTCAGCCACCAGTCCCTTGACCCTCAGCCACCGGGTCCTTGAGCCTCAGCCACCAGTCCCTTGGCCCTCAGCCACCGGATTCTTGACCCTCAGCCACCAGTCCCTTGGCCCTCAGCCACCGGGTCCTTGACCGTCAGCAACCATTCCTTTAGCCATCACAACTGGTCCCTTGGCCCTCAGCAACCGGTCATTTCGCATTTAGCACCTGGTGATTTAGCCCTCAGCAATTGTTCTTTAGGCACTTCGCAATTGGTCCCTTGGCCCTCAGCCACCGGTCCCTTGGCCCTTAGACACCGGTCCCTTGGCCCTCAGCCACCGGTCCCTTTGCCCTCAGACACCGGTTCCTTTGGCCCTCAGACACCGGTCACTTGGCCCTCAGACACCGGTCCCTTGGCCCTCAGACACCGGTCCCTTGGCCCCCAGCCACCGGTCCCTTTGGCCCTCCGCCACCGTTCCCTTTGGTCCTCAGCCACCGGTCCCTTTGGCCCTCAGCCACCTGTCCCTTGGCCCTCAGACAACGGACCCTTGGCCCTCAGCCACCAGTCCCTTGGACCTCAGGCACCTGTCACTTGGCTCTCAGCCACCGGGTCCTTGACCCTCAGCCACCAGTCCCTTGGCCCTCAGCCACCGGGTCCTTGACCCTCAGCCACCAGTCCCTTGGCCCTCAGCCACTGGTCCCTTGCCCCTCAGCCACCGGTCCCTTGACCCTCAGCCACCAGTCCCTTGGTCCTCAGCCACCAGTCCCTTGGCTCTCAGCGACCGGACCCTTGACCCTCAGCCACCGGTCCCTTGGCCCTCAGCCACCAGTCACTTGGCTCTCAGCCACTGCGTCCTTGACCCTCAGCCACCAGTCCCTTGGCCCTCAGCCACCGGACGCTTGGCCCACAGCGACTAGACACTTGGCCCTCAGACACTGGTCACTTGAGCTTCAGCCACCGGTCCATTGGCCCTCAGCAACTAGACCCATGGCCATCAGCCACCAGTCCCTTGCCTCTCAGTAACCGGACCCTTGGCTCTCAGCGACTGGTCCCTTGGCCCTCAGCCACCGGTCCCTTGGCACTGAGCAACCGGTCACTTAGCCCTCAGCCACCGGTTCCTTGGCCCACAGCCACCGGGTCCTTGGCCCTCAACCACCAGTCCCTTGGCACTGAGCAAACGGTCACTTGGTCCACAGCCACCGGGTCCTTGGCCCTCACCCACCGGTCCCTTGGCACTGAGCAACCGGTCACTTGGCTCTCAGCCACCGGTCCATTGACCCTTAGCCACCAGTCCCTTGGCCCTCAGCCACAGGATCCTTGGCACTCAGCCACCGGTCCGTTGGCCCTCTGCCAACAGTCTCTTGGCCCTCAGCCACCGGTCCCTTGTCCCTCAGCCACCAGTCTCTTGGCCCTCAGCCACAGGTCGCTTGACGCTCAGCCACTGGTCCCTTGGCCCTCAGCCACCAGTCTCTTGCCCTCAGCCACAGATCGCTTGACGCTCAGCCACCGGTCCCTTGTCCCTCAGCCGCCAGTCCCTTTGCCCTCAGCCACCGGTTCCTTGACCTTCAGCCACCAGTCCCTTCGTCCTCAGCCACCAGTCCCATGGCTCTCAGCGACCGGACGCTAGGCCCTCAGCCACCGGTCCCTTGGCCCTCAGCCACCGGGTCCTTGACCCTCAGCCACCAGTCCCTTGGCCCTCAGCCACCGGTACCTTGACCCTCAGCCACCAGTCGCTTGGCCCTCAGCCACTGGTCCCTTGGCCCTCAGCCACCGGTCCCTTGGCCCTCAGCCACCGGGTCCTTGACCCTCAGCCACCAGTCCGTTGTCCCACAGCCAACGGTCCCTTGGTCCTCAGCCACCAGTCCCTTGGCCCTCAGCCACCGGTCACTAGGCTCTCAGCCACCGGGTCCTTGACCCTCAGCCACCAGTCCCTTGGCCCTCAGCCACCAGTCCCTTGGCCCACAGCCACCAGTCCCTTGGACCTCAGCCACCGGTCACTTGGCCCTCAGCCACCAGTCCCTTGACCACAGCCAGCAGTCCCTTGGCCCTCAGCCACTGGTCCCTTGGCCCTCAGCCACCGGTCCATTGACCCTCGACCACCAGTCCCTTGGTCCTCAGCCACCAGTCCCTTGGCTCCCAGCGACCGGACCCTTGGCCCTCAGCCACTGGTTCCTTGGCCCTCAGCCACCGGTCACTTGGCTCTCAGCCACCGCATACTTGACCCTCAGCCACCAGTCCCTTGGCCCTCAGCCACCGAATCCTTAACCCTCAGCCACCAGTCCCTTGGCCCTCATCCACCGGTCCCTTTGGCCCTCAGCCACCGGTCCCTTGGAGTTCAGACAACGGACCCTTGGCCCTCCGCCACCAGTCCCTTGGACCTCATCCACCGGTCACTTCGCTCTCAGCCACCGGGTCCTTGGCCCTCAGCAACCGGGTCCTTGACCCTCAGCCACCAGTCCCTTGGCCCTCAGCCACCGGTCCCTTGACCCTCAGCCACCAGTCCCTTGGCCCTCAGCCACCAGTCACTTGGCTCTCAGCCATCGCGTCCATGACCCTCAGCCACCAGTCCCTTGACCCTCAGCCACCGGTTCCTTGACCCTCAGCCACCAGTCCCTTGGCCCTCAGCCACCGGGTCCTTGACCCTCAGCCATCGGTCCCTTTACTCTCAGCAACCAGTCCTTTGGCCATCACAACTGGTCCCTTGGCCCTCATTAACCGGTCATTTAGCACATAGCACCTGGTGATTTAGTCCTCAGCAATTGTTCTTTAGGCACTTCGCAATTGGTCCCTTGGCCCTCAGCCACCGGTCCCTTGACTCTCAGCCACCGGATCCTTTGCCCTCAGCCACCGGTCGCTTGGCTCTCAGCGACCCGACTCTTGGCCCTCAGCGAACGGACCCTTTGGCACTCAGCGACTGGTCCCTTGTCCCTCAGCCACCGGTCCCTTGACCCACAGCCAGCAGTCCCTTGGCCCTCAGCCACTGGTCCCTTGGCCCTCAGCCACCGGTCCCTTGACTCTCGGCCACCAGTCCCTTGGTCCTCAGCCACCAGTCCCTTGGCTCTCAGCGACCGGACCCTTGGCCCTCAGACACCGGTCCCTTAATCCTCAGCCACCGGTCCCTTGGCCCTCAGACACCGGTCCCTTGGCCCTCAGACACCGGTCCCTTGGCCCTCAGCCACCGGTGCCTTTGACCCTCATCCACCGGTCACTTTGGCCCTCAGCCAATGGTCCCTTGGAGCTCAAACAACGGACCCTTGGCCCTCAGCCACCAGTCCCTTGGACCTCAGCCACCGGTCACTTCGCTCTCAGCCACCGGGTCCTTGGCCCTCAGCCACCGGATCCTTGACCCTCAGCCTCCAGTCCCTTGGCCCTCAGCCACTGGTCCCTTGACCATCAGCCACCAGTCCCTTGGCCCTCAGCCACTGGTCCCTTGGCCCTCAGCCACCGCTCCCTTGACCCTGAGCCACCAGTCCCTTGGTCCTCAGCCACCAGTCCCTTGGCTCTCAGCGACCGGACCCTTGACCCTCAGCCACCGGTCCCTTGGCCCTCAGCCACCAGTCACTTGGCTCTCAGCCACAGCGTCCTTGACCCTCAGCCACCAGTCCCTTGACCCTCAGCCACCGGGTCCTTGACCCTCAGCCACCAGTCCCTTGGCCCTCAGCCACCGGGTCCTTGACCCTCAGCCATCGGTCCCTTGACTCTCAGCAACCATTCCTTTGGCCATCACAACTGGTCCCTTGGCCCTCAGCAACCGGTCATTTAGCACATAGCACCTGGTGATTTAGCCCTCAGCAATTGTTCTTTAGGCACTTCGCAATTGGTCCCTTGGCCCTCAGCCACCGGTCCCTTGACTCTCAGCCACCGGATCCTTCGCCCTCAGCCACCGGTCCCTTGGCTCTCAGCGATCGGACTCTTGGCCCTCAGCGACCGGACCCTTGGCACTCAGCGACTGGTCCCTTGTCCCTCAGCCACCGGTCCCTTGGCCCTCAGATACCGGTCCCTTTGGCCCTCCGCCACCGGTCCCTTTGGCCCTCAGCCACCGGTCCCTTTGGCCCTCAGCCACCGGTCCCTTGGCCCTCAGACAACGGACCATTGGCCCTCAGTAACCAGTCCCTTGGACCTCAGCCACCGGTCACTTGGCTCTCAGCCACCGGGTCCTTGACCCTCAGCCACCAGTCCCTTGGCCCTCAGCCACCGGTCCCTTGACCCTCAGCCACCGGACCCATGACCCTCAGCCACCGATCCCTTGGCCCTCAGTAACCAGTCCCTTGGTCCTCAGCCACCGCGTCCTTGACCCTCAGCCACCAGTCCCTTGGCCCTCAGACACCGGTCCCTTGGCCCTCAGCCACCGGTGCCTTTGACCCTCATCCACCGGTCACTTTGGCCCTCAGCCAATGGTCCCTTGGAGCTCAAACAACGGACCCTTGGCCCTCAGCCACCAGTCCCTTGGACCTCAGCCACCGGTCACTTCGCTCTCAGCCACCGGGTCCTTGGCACTCAGCCACCGGATCCTTGACCCTCAGCCTCCAGTCACTTGGCTCTCAGCCACAGCGTCCTTGACCCTCAGCCACCAGTCCCTTGACCCTCAGCCATCGGGTCCTTGACCCTCAGCCACCAGTCCCTTGGCCCTCAGCCACCGGGTCCTTGACCCTCAGCCATCGGCCCCTTGACTCTCAGCAACCATTCCTTTGGCCATCACAACTGGTCCCTTGGCCCTCAGCAACCGGTCATTTAGCACATAGCACCTGGTGATTTAGCCCTCAGCAATTGTTCATTAGGCACTTCGCAATTGGTCCCTTGGCCCTCAGCCACCGGTCCCTTGACTCTCAGCCACCGGATCCTTCGCCCTCAGCCACCGGTCCCTTGGCTCTCAGCGATCGGACTCTTGGCTCTCAGCGACCGGACCCTTGGCACTCAGCGACTGGTCCCTTGTCCCTCAGCCACTGGTCCCTTGGCCCTCAGATACCGGTCCCTTTGGCCCTCCGCCACCGGTCCCTTTGGCCCTCAGCCACCGGTCCCTTTGGCCCTCAGCCACCGATCCCTTGGCCCTCAGACAACGGACCATTGGCCCTCAGTAACCAGTCCCTTGGACCTCAGCCACCGGTCACTTGGCTCTCAGCCACCGGGTCCTTGACCCTCAGCCACCAGTCCCTTGGCCCTCAGCCACCGGTCCCTTGACCCTCAGACACCGGACCCATGACCCTCAGCCACCGATCCCTTGGCCCTCAGTAACCAGTCCCTTGGTCCTCAGCCACCGCGTCCTTGACCCTCAGCCACCAGTCCCTTGGCCCTCAGCCACCAGTCCCTTGACCCTCAGCCACCGTGTCCATGACCCTCGGCCATCGGTCCCTTGAATCTCAGCAACCATTCCTTTGGCCATCACAACTGGTCCCTTGGCCCTCAGCAACCGGTCATTTAGCACTGAGCACCTGGTGATTTAGCCCTCAGCAATTGTTCTTTAGGCACTTCGCAATTGGTCCCTTGGCCCTCAGACACCGGTCCCTTGATTCTCAGCCACCGGATCCTTCGCCCTCAGCCACCGGTCCCTTGGCTCTCAGCGACCGGACTCTTGGCCCTCAGCGTCCGGACCCTTGGCCCTCAGCGACTGGTCCCTTGTCCCTCAGCCACCGGTCCCTTGGCACTCAGCCACCGGTCCCTTGGCCCTCAGCCATAGACACTTGGACCTCAGCCACCGGTCTTTTGACCCACAGCCACCAGTCCCTTGGCACTCAGCCACTGGTCCCTTGGCCCTCAGCCACCGGTCCCTTGACCCTCGGCCACCGCGTCCTTGACCCTCAGCCACCAGTCCCTTGGCCCTCAGCCACAGGATCCTTGAACCTCAGCCGCCAGTCCCTTGGCCCTCAGCCACCGGGTTCTTGACCCTCAGCCATCGGTCCCTTGACTCTCAGCAACCATTCATTTGGCCATCACAACTTGTCGCCTGGCCCTCTGCCACCGGTCGCTTTGGCCCTCAGCCACCGGTCCCTTTGGCCCTCATCCACCGGTCCCTTTGGCCCTCAGCCACCGGTGCCTTGGAGCTCAGACAACGGACCCTTGGCCCTCAGCCACCAGTCCCTTGGACATCAGCCACCGGTCACTTCGCTCTCAGCCACCGGGTCCTTGGCCCTCAGCCACCGGGTCCTTGACCCTCAGCCACCAGTCCCTTGGCCCTCAGCCACCGGTACCTTGACCCTCAGCCACCAGTCGCTTGGCCCTCAGCCACTGGTCCCTTGGCCGTCAGCCACCGCTCCCTTGACCCTCAGCCACCAGTCCCTTGGTCCTCAGCCACCAGTCCCTTGGCTCTCAGCGACCGGACCGGACCCTTGACCCTCAGCCACCAGTCCCTTGGATCTCAGACAACGGACCTTTGGCCCTCAGCCACCAATCCCTTGGACCTCAGCAACCGGTCACTTCGCTCTCAGCCACCGCGTCCTTGACCCTCAGCCACCAGTCCCTTGACCCTCAGCCACCGGGTCCTTGAGCCTCAGCCACCAGTCCCTTGGCCCTCAGCCACCGGATCCTTGACCCTCAGCCACCAGTCCCTTGGCCCTCAGCCACCGGGTCCTTGACCCTCAGCAACCATTCCTTTAGCCATCACAACTGGTCCCTTGGCCCTCAGCAACCGGTCATTTAGCATTTAGCACCTGTTGATTTAGCCCTCAGCAATTGCTCTTTAGGCACTTCGAAATTGGTCCCTTGGCCCTCAGCCACCGGTCCCTTGGCCCTTAGACACCGGTCCCTTGGCCCTCAGCCACCGGTCCCTTTGCTCTCAGACACCGGTCCCTTTGGCCCTCCGCCACCGTTCCCTTTGGCCCTCAGCCACCGGTCCCTTTGGCCCTCAGCCACCTGTCCCTTGGCCCTCAGACAACGGACCATTGGCCCTCAGCCACCAGTCCCTTGGTCCTCAGCCACTGGTCAGTTGGCTCTCAGCAACCGGGTCCTTGACCCTCAGCCACCAGTCCCTTGGCCCTCAGCCACCGGGTCCTTGAACCTCAGCCACCAGTCCCTTGGCCCTCAGCCACTGGTCCCTTGCCCCTCAGCCACCGGTCCCTTGACCCTCAGCCACCAGTCCCTTGGTCCTCAGCCACCAGTCCCTTGGCTCTCAGCGACCGGACCCTTGACCCTCAGCCACCGGTCACTTGACCCTCAGCCACCAGTCACTTGGCTCTCAGCCACTGCGTCCTTGATCCTCAGCCACCAGTCCCTTGGCCCTCAGCCACCGGACGCTTGGCCCACAGCGACTAGACCCTTGGCCCTCAGACACTGGTCACTTGAGCTTCTGCCACCGGTTCATTGGCCCTCAGCAACTAGACCCATGGCCCTCACCCACCAGCCCCTTGGCCCTCAGCAACCGGTCCCTTCGCCCCCAGCCACCGGCCCCTTGGCCCTCAGCAACTAGTCCCTTGGTCCACAGCCACCAGTCCCTTGGCTCTCAGTGACCGGACCCTTGGCTCTCAGCGACTGGTCCCTTGGCCCTCAGCCACCGGTCCCTTGGCACTGAGCAACCGGTCACTTAGCCCTCAGCCACCGGTCCCTTGGCCCTCAGCCACCGGGTCCTTGGCCCTCAACCACCAGTGCCTTGGCACTGAGCAAACGGTCACTTGGCCCACAGCCACCGGGTCCTTGGCCCTCACCCACCGGTCCCTTGGCACTGAGCAACCGGTCACTTGGCTCTCAGCCACCGGTCCATTGACCCTGAGCCACCAGTCCCTTGGCCCTCAGCCACCGGGTCCTTGACCCTCAGCAACCATTCCTTTAGCCATCACAACTGGTCCCGTGGCCCTCAGCAACCGGTCATTTAGCATTTAGCACCTGTTGATTTAGCCCTCAGCAATTGCTCTTTAGGCACTTCGAAATTGGTCCCTTGGCACTCAGCCACCGGTCCCTTGGCCCTTAGACACCGGTCCCTTGGCCCTCAGCCACCGGTCCCTTTGCTCTCAGACACCGGTCCCTTTGGCCCTCCGCCACCGTTCCCTTTGGCCCTCTGCCACCGGTCCCTTTGGCCCTCAGCCACCTGTCCCTTGGCCCTCAGACAACGGACCCTTGGCCCTCAGCCACCAGTCCCTTGGACCTCAGCCACCGGTCACTTGGCTCTCAGCAACCGGGTCCTTGACCCTCAGCCACCAATGCCTTGGCCCTCAGCCACCGGGTCCTTGACCCTCAGCCACCAGTCCCTTGGCCCTCAGCCACTGGTCCCTTGCCCCTTAGCCACCGGTCCCTTGACCCTCAGCCACCAGTCCCTTGGTCCTCAGCCACCAGTCCCTTGGCTCTCAGCGACCGGACCCTTGACCCTCAGCCACCGGTCACTTGGCCCTCAGCCACCAGTCACTTGGCTCTCAGCCACTGCGTCCTTGATCCTCAGCCACCAGTCCATTGGCCCTCAGCCACCGGACGCTTGGCCCACAGCGACTAGACCCTTGGCCCTCAGACACTGGTCACTTGAGCATCTGCCACCGGTTCATTGGCCCTCAGCAACTAGACCCATGGCCCTCAGCCACCAGTCCCTTGGCTCTCCGTGACCGGACCCTTGGCTCTCAGCGACTGGTCCCTTGGCCGTCAGCCACCGGTCCCTTGGCACTGAGCAACCGGTCACTTAGCCCTCAGCCACCGGTCCCTTGGCCCTCAGCCACCGGGTCCTTGGCCCTCAACCACCAGTGCCTTGGCACTGAGCAAACGGTCACTTGGCCCACAGCCACCGGGTCCTTGGCCCTCACCCACCGGTCCCTTGGCACTGAGCAACCGGTCACTTGGCTCTCAGCCACCGGTCCATTGACCCTGAGCCATCAGTCCCTTGGCCCTCAGCCACAGGGTCCTTGGCCCTCAGCCAACAGTCTCTTGTCCCTCAGCCACCAGTCTCTTGGCCCTCAGCCACCGGTCCCTTGTCCCTCAGCCACAAGTCTCTTGGCCCTCAGCCACAGGTCGCTTGACGCTCTGCCACTGGTCCCTTGGCCATCAGCCACCAGTCTCTTGGCCCTCAGCCACAGATCGCTTGACGCTCAGCCACCGGTCCCTTGTCCCTCAGCCACCAGTCCCTTTGCCCTCAGCCACCAGTCCCTTGGCACTGAGCTACCGGTCCCTTGGCCCTCAGCCACCGGTCCCTTGATTCTCAGCGACGGGACCCTTGGCACTCAGCCACCGGTCACTTGGCTCTCAGCCACCGCGTACTTGACACTCAGCCACCAGTCCCTTGGCCCTCAGCCACCGGATCCTTAACCCTCAGCCACCAGTCCCTTGGCCCTCAGCCACCGGGTCCTTGACCCTCAGCCATCGGTCCCTTGACTCTCAGCAACCATTCATTTGGCCATCACAACTTGTCCCTTGGCCCTCAGCAACCGGTCATTTAGAATTTAACACCTGGTGACTTAGCCCTCAGCAATTGTTCTTTAGGCACTTCGCAATTGGTCCCTTGGCCCTCAGCAACCGGGCCCTTGGCCCTCAGACACCGGTCCCTTGGCCCTCAACCACCGTTCCCTTGGCCCTCAGACACCGGTCCCTTTGGCCCTCAGACACCGGTCACTTGGCCCTCAGACACCGGTCCCTTGGCCCTCAGACACCGGTCCCTTGGCCCTCAGCCACTGGTCCCTTTGGCCCTCATCCACCGGTCCCTTTGGCCCTCAGCCACCGGTCCCTTGGAGTGCAGACAACGGACCCTTGGCCCTCCGCCACCAGTCCCTTGGACCTCATCCTCCGGTCACTTCGCTCTCAGCCACCGGGTCCTTGGGCCTCAGCCACCGGGTCCTTGACCCTCAGCCACCAGTCCCTTGGCCCTCAGCCACCGGTCCCTTGACCCTCAGCCACCAGTCCCTTGGCCCTCAGCCACTGGTCCCTTGGCCCTCAGCCACCGCTCTCTTGACCCGCAGCCACCAGTCCCTTGGTCCTCAGCCACCAGTCCCTTGGCTCTCAGCGACCAGACCCTTGACCCTCAGCCACCGGTCCCTTGGCCCTCAGCCACCAGTCACTTGGCTCTCAGCCACCGCGTCCTTGACCCTCAGCCACCAGTCTCTTGACCCTCAGCCACCGGTTCCTTGACCCTCAGCCACCAGTCCCTTGGCCCACAGCCACCGGGTCCTTGACCCTCAGCCATCGGTCCCTTGACTCTCAGCAACCATTCCTTTGGCCATCACAACTGGTCCCTTGGCCCTCAGCAACCGGTCATTTAGCACATAGCACCTGGTGATTTAGCCCTCAGCAATTGTTCTTTAGGCACTTCGCAATTGGTGCCTTGGCCATCAGCCACAGGTCCCTTGACTCTCAGACACCGGATCCTTTGCCCTCAGCCACCGGTCCCTTGGCTCTCAGCGACCCGACTCTTGGCCCTCAGCGAACGGACCCTTGGCACTCAGCGACTGGTCCCTTGTCCCTCAGCCACCGGTCCCTTGACCCACAGCCAGCAGTCACTTGGCCCTCAGACACTGGTCCTTTGGCCCTCAGCCACCGGTCCCTTGACTCTCGGCCATCAGTCCCTTGGTCTTCAGCCACCAGTCCCTTGGCTCTCAGCGACCGGACCCTTGGCCCTCAGACACCGGTCCCTTAACCCTCAGCCACCGGTCCCTTGGCCCTCAGACACCGGTCCCTTTGGCCCTCAGACACCGGTCACTTGGCCCTCAGACACCGGTCCCTTGGCCCTCAGACACCGGTCCCTTGGCCCTCAGCCACCGGTCCCTTTGACCCTCATCCACCGGTCCCTTTGGCCCTCAGCCACCGGTCCCTTGGAGCTCAAACAACGGACCCTTGGCCCTCAGCCACCAGTCCTTTGGACCTCAGCCACCGGTCACTTCGCTCTCAGCCACCGGGTCCTTGGCCCTCAGCCACCGGGTCCTTGACCCTCAGCCACCAGTCCCTTGGCCCTCAGCCACCGGTCCCTTGGTCCTCAGCCACCAGTCCCTTGGCTCTCAGCGACCGGACCCTTGACCCTCAGCCACCGGTCCCTTGTCCCTCAGCCACCAGTCACTTGGCTCTCAGCCACAGCGTCCTTGACCCTCAGCCACCAGTCCCTTGACCCTCAGCCACCGGGTCCTTGACCCTCAGCCACCAGTCCCTTGGCCCTCAGCCACCGGGTCCTTGACCCTCAGCCATCGGTCCCTTGACTCTCAGCAACCATTCCTTTGGCCATCACAACTGGTCCCTTGGCCCTCAGCAACCGGTCATTTAGCACATAGCACCTGGTGATTTAGCCCTCAGCAATTGTTCATTAGGCACTTCGCAATTGGTCCCTTGGCCCTCAGCCATCGGTCCCTTGACTCACAGCCACCGGATCCTTCGCCCTCAGCCACCGGTCCCTTGGCTCTCAGCGATCGGACTCTTGGCCCTCAGCGACCGGACCCTTGGCACTCAGCGACTGGTCCCTTGTCCCTCAGCCACCGGTCCCTTGGCCCTCAGACACCGGTCCCTTTGGCCCTCCGCCACCGGTCCCTTTGGCCCTCAGACACCGGTCCCTTTGGCCCTCAGCCACCGGTCCCTTGGCCCTCAGACAACGGACCATTGGCCCTCAGCCACCAGTCCCTTGGACCTCAGCCACCGGTCACTTGGCTCTCAGCCACCGGGTCCTTGACCCTCAGCCACCAGTCCCTTGGCCCTCAGCCACCGGTCCCTTGACCCTCAGCCACCAGTCCCTTGGTCCTCAGCCACCAGTCCCTTGGCTCTCAGCGACCGGACCCATGACCCTCAGCCACCGATCCCTTGGCCCTCAGCCACCAGTCACTTGGCTCTCAGCCACCGCGTCCTTGACCCTCAGCCACCAGTCCCTTGGCCCTCAGCCACCAGTCCCTTGACCCTCAGCCACCGGTCCCTTGGCCCTTAGCCACCAGTCACTTAGCTCTCAGCCACCGGGTCCTTGACCCTCAGCCATCGGTCCCTTGACTCTCAGCAACCATTCCTTTGGCCATCACAACTGGTCCCTTGGCCCTCAGCAACCGGTCATTTAGCACTGAGCACCTGGTGATTTAGCCCTCAGCAATTGTTCTTTAGGCACTTCGCAATTGGTCCCTTGGCCCTCAGACACCGGTCCCTTGACTCTCAGCCACCGGATCCTTCGCCCTCAGCCACCGGTCCCTTGGCTCTCAGCGACCGGACTCTTGGCCCTCAGCGTCCGGACCCTTGACCCTCAGCGACTGGTCCCTTTTCCCTCAGCCACCAGTCCCTTGGCCCTCAGCCACCGGTCCCTTGGCCCTCAGCCACCAGACACTTGGACCTCAGCCACCGGTCACTTGGCCCTCAGCCACCGGTCTTTTGACCCACAGCCACCAGTCCCTAGACCCTCAGCCACTGGTCCCTTGGCCCTCAGCCACCGGTCCCTTGACCCTCGGCCACCAGTCCCTTGGTCCTCAGCCACCAGTCCCTTGGCTCTCAGCGACCGGACCCTTGGCCCTTAGCCACTGGTACCTTGGCCCTCAGCCACCGGTCACTTGGCTCTCAGCCACCGCGTCCTTGACCCTCAGCCACCAGTCCCTTGGCCCTCAGCCACAGGATCCTTGACCCTCAGCCGCCAGTCCCTTGGCCCTCAGCCACCGGGTCCTTGACCCTCAGCCATCGGTCCCTTGACTCTCAGCAACCATTCATTTGGCCATCACAACTTGTCCCTTGGCCCTCTGCCACCGGTCGCTTTGGCCCTCAGCCACCGGTCCCTTTGGCCCTCATCCACCGGTCCCTTTGGCCCTCAGCCACCGGTGCCTTGGAGCTCAGACAACGGATCCTTGGCCCTCAGCCACCAGTCCCTTGGACCTCAGCCACCGGTCACTTCGCTCTAAGCCACCGGGTCCTTGGCCCTCAGCCACCGGGTCCTTGACCCTCAGCAACCAGTCCCTTGGCCCTCAGCCACCGGTACCTTGACCCTCAGCCACCAGTCGCTTGGCCCTGAGCCACTGGTCCCTTGGCCCTCAGCCACCGCTCCCTTGACCCTCAGCCACCAGTCCCTTGGTCCTCAGCAACCAGTCCCTTGGCTCTCAGCGACCGGACCGGACCCTTGACCCTCAGCCACCGGTCCCTTTGATCTCAGACAACGGACCTTTGGCCCTCAGCCACCAATCCCTTGCACCTCAGCAACCGGTCACTTCGCTCTCAGACACCGCGTCCTTGACCCTCAGCCACCAGTCCCTTGACCCTCAGCCACCGGGTCCTTGAGCCTCAGCCACAAGTCCCTTGGCACTCAGCCACCGGATCCTTGACCCTCAGCAACCATTCCTTTAGCCATCACAACTGGTCCCTTGGCCCTCAGCAACCGGTCATTTAGCATTTAGCACCTGGTGATTTAGCCCTCAGCAATTGTTCTTTAGGCACTTCGCAATTGGTCCCTTGGCCCTCAGCCGCCGGTCCCTTGGCCCTTAGACACCGGTCTCTTGGCCCTCAGCCACCGGTCCCTTTGCTCTCAGACACCGGTCCCTTTGGCCCTCAGACACCGGTCACTTGGCCCTCAGACACCTGTCCCTTGGCACTCAGACACCGGTCCCTTGGCCCTCAGCCACAGGTCCCTTTGGCCCTCCGCCACCGTTCCCTTTGCCATCAGCCACCGGTCCCTTTGGCCCTCAGCCACCTGTCCCTTGGCCCTCAGACAACGGACCCTTGGCCCTCAGCCACCAGTCCCTTGGACCTCAGCCACCGGTCACTTGGCTCTCAGCCACCGGGTCCTTGACCCTCAGCCACCAGTCCCTTGGCCCTCAGCCACCGGGTCCTTGACTCTCAGCCACCAGTCCCTTGGCCCTCAGTCACTGGTCCCTTGCCCCTCAGCCACCGTTCCCTTGACCCTCAGCCACCAGTCCCTTGGTCCTAAGCCACCAGTCCCTTGGCTCTCAGCGACCGGACCCTTGACCTTCAGCCACCGGTCCCTTGGCCCTCAGCCACCAGTCACTTGGCTCTCAGCCACTGCGTCCTTGATCCTCAGCCACCAGTCCCTTGGCCCTCAGCCACCGGACGCTTGGCCCACAGCGACTAGACCCTTGGCCCTCAGACACTGGTCACTTGAGCTTCAGCCACCGGTCCATTGGCCCTCAGCAACTAGACCCATGGCCCTCAGCCACCAGCCCCTTGGCCCTCAGCAACCAGTCCCTTGGCCCCCAGCCACCGGTCCCTTGGCCCTCAGCAACTAGTCCCTTGGTCCACAGCCACCAGTCCCTTGGCTCTCAGTGACCGGACCCTTGGCTCTCAGCGACTGGTCCCTTGGCCCTCAGCCACCGGTCCCTTGGCACTGAGCAACCGGTCACTTAGCCCTCAGCCACCGGTCCCTTGGCCCTCAGCCACCGGGTCCTTGGCCCTCAACCACCAGTCCCTTGGCACTGAGCAAACGGTCACTTGGCCCACAGCCACCGGGTCCTTGGCCCTCACCCACCGGTCCCTTGGCACTGAGCAACCGGTCACTTGGCTCTCAGCCACCGGTCCATTTACCCTTAGCCACCAGTCCCTTGGCCCTCAGCCACAGGGTCCTTGGCCCTCAGCCACCGGTCCGTTGACCCTCTGCCTACAGTCTCTTGTCCCTCAGCCACCAGTCTCTTGGCCCTCGGCCACCGGTCCCTTGTCCCTCAGCCACCAGTCTCTTGGCCCTCAGCCACAGGTCGCTTGACGCTCAGCCACTGGTCCCTTGGCCCTCAGCCACCAGTCTATTGGCCCTCAGCCACAGATCGATTGACGCTCAGCCACCGGTCCCTTGTCCCTCAGCCACAAGTCCCTTTGCCCTCAACCACCAGTCCCTTGGCACTGAGCTACCGGTCCCTTGGCCCTCAGCCACCGGTCCCTTGACTCTCAGCGACGGGACCCTTGGCACTCAGCCACCGGTCCCTTGACCTTCAGCCACCAGTCCCTTCGTCCTCAGCCATCAGTTCCTTCGCTCTCAGCGACCGGACCCAAGGCCTCAGCCACCGGTCCCTTGACCCTCAGCCACCAGTCCCTTGGTCCTCAGCCACCAGTCCCATGGCTCTCAGCGACCGAACGCTAGGCCCTCATCCACCGGTCCCTTGGCCCTCAGCCACCGGGTCCTTGACCCTCAGCCACCAGTCCGTTGGCCCACAGCCAACGGTCCCTTGGCCCTCAGCCACCAGTCCCTTGGACCTCAGCCACCGGTCACTTGGCCCTCAGCCACCGCGTCCTTGACCCTCAGCCACCAGTCCCTTGGCCCTCAGCCACCAGTCCCTTGACCCTCAGCCACCGGTCCCTTGGACATCAGCCACCAGTCACTTAGCTCTCAGCCACCGGGTCCTTGACGCTCAGCCATCGGTCCCTTGACTCTCAGCAACCATTCCTTTGGCCATCACAACTGGTCCCTTGGCTCTCAGCGACCGGACTCTTGGCCCTCAGCGTCCGGACCCTTGACCCTCAGCGACTGGTCCCTTGTCCCTCAGCCACCAGTCCCTTGGCCCTCAGCCACCGGTCCCTTGGCCCTCAGCCACCAGACACTTGGACCTCAGCCACCGGTCACTTGGCCCTCAGCCACCGGTCTTTTGACCCACAGCCACCAGTCCCTAGGCCCTCAGCCACTGGTCCCTTGGCCCTCAGCCACCGGTCCCTTGACCCTCGGCCACCAGTCCCTTGGTCCTCAGCCACCAGTCCCTTGGCTCTCAGCGACCGGACCCTTGGCCCTTAGCCACTGGTCCCTTGGCCCTCAGCCACCGGTCACTTGGCTCTCAGCCACCGCGTCCTTGACCCTCACCCACCAGTCCCTTGGCCCTCAGCCACAGGATCCTTGACCCTCAGCCGCCAGTCCCTTCGCCCTCAGCCACCGGGTCCTTGACCCTCAGCCATCGGTCCCTTGACTCTCAGCAACCATTCATTTGGCCATCACAACTTGTCCCTTGGCCCTCTGCCACCGGTCGCTTTGGCCCTCAGCCACCGGTCCCTTTGGCCCTCATCCACCGGTCCCTTTGGCCCTCAGCCACCGGTGCCTTGGAGCTCAGACAACGGATCCTTGGCCCTCAGCCACCAGTCCCTTGGACCTCAGACACCGGTCACTTCGCTCTCAGCCACCGGGTCCTTGGCCCTCAGCCACCGGGTCCTTGACCCTCAGCCACCAGTCCCTTGGCCCTCAGCCACCGGTACCTTGACCCAGAACCACCAGTCGCTTGGCCCTCAGCCACTGGTCCCTTGGCCCTCAGCCACCGCTCCCTTGACCCTCAGCCACCAGTCCCTTGGTCCTCAGCCACCAGTCCCTTGGCTCTCAGCGACCGGACCGGACCCTTGACCCTCAGCCACCGGTCCCTTTGATCTCAGACAACGGACCTTTGGCCCTCAGCCACCAATCCCTTGCACCTCAGCAACCGGTCACTTCGCTCTCAGCCACCGCGTCCTTGACCCTCAGCCACCAGTCCCTTGACCCTCAGCCACCGGGTCCTTGAGCCTCAGCCACCAGTCCCTTGGCACTCAGCCACCGGATCCTTGACCCTCAGCCACCAGTCCCTTGGCCCTCAGCCACCGGGTCCTTGACCCTCAGCAACCATTCCTTTAGCCATCACAACTGGTCCCTTGGCCCTCAGCAACCGGTCATTTAGCATTTAGCACCTGGTGATTTAGCCCTCAGCAATTGTTCTTTAGGCACTTCGCAATTGGTCCCTTGGCCCTCAGCCACCGGTCCCTTGGCCCTCAGCCACCGGTACCTTGACCCTCAGCCACCAGTCGCTTGGCCCTCAGCCACTGGTCCCTTGGCCCTCAGCCACCGCTCCCTTGACCCTCAGCCACCAGTCCCTTGGTCCTCAGCAACCAGTCCCTTGGCTCTCAGCGACCGGACCGGACCCTTGACCCTCAGCCACCGGTCCCTTTGATCTCAGACAACGGACCTTTGGCCCTCAGCCACCAATCCCTTGCACCTCAGCAACCGGTCACTTCGCTCTCAGACACCGCGTCCTTGACCCTCAGCCACCAGTCCCTTGACCCTCAGCCACCGGGTCCTTGAGCCTCAGCCACCAGTCCCTTGGCACTCAGCCACCGGATCCTTGACCCTCAGCAACCATTCCTTTAGCCATCACAACTGGTCCCTTGGCCCTCAGCAACCGGTCATTTAGCATTTAGCACCTGGTGATTTAGCCCTCAGCAATTGTTCTTTAGGCACTTCGCAATTGGTCCCTTGGCCCTCAGCCGCCGGTCCCTTGGCCCTTAGACACCGGTCTCTTGGCCCTCAGCCACCGGTCCCTTTGCTCTCAGACACCGGTCCCTTTGGCCCTCAGACACCGGTCACTTGGCCCTCAGACACCTGTCCCTTGGCACTCAGACACCGGTCCCTTGGCCCTCAGCCACAGGTCCCTTTGGCCCTCCGCCACCGTTCCCTTTGCCATCAGCCACCGGTCCCTTTGGCCCTCAGCCACCTGTCCCTTGGCCCTCAGACAACGGACCCTTGGCCCTCAGCCACCAGTCCCTTGGACCTCAGCCACCGGTCACTTGGCTCTCAGCCACCGGGTCCTTGACCCTCAGCCACCAGTCCCTTGGCCCTCAGCCACCGGGTCCTTGACCCTCAGCCACCAGTCCCTTGGCCCTCAGTCACTGGTCCCTTGCCCCTCAGCCACCGTTCCCTTGACCCTCAGCCACCAGTCCCTTGGTCCTAAGCCACCAGTCCCTTGGCTCTCAGCGACCGGACCCTTGACCTTCAGCCACCGGTCCCTTGGCCCTCAGCCACCAGTCACTTGGCTCTCAGCCACTGCGTCCTTGATCCTCAGCCACCGGGTCCTTGGCCCTCAACCACCAGTCCCTTGGCACTGAGCAAACGGTCACTTGGCCCACAGCCACCGGGTCCTTGGCCCTCACCCACCGGTCCCTTGGCACTGAGCAACCGGTCACTTGGCTCTCAGCCACCGGTCCATTTACCCTTAGCCACCAGTCCCTTGGCCCTCAGCCACAGGGTCCTTGGCCCTCAGCCACCGGTCCGTTGGCCCTCTGCCTACAGTCTCTTGTCCCTCAGCCACCAGTCTCTTGGCCCTCGGCCACCGGTCCCTTGTCCCTCAGCCACCAGTCTCTTGGCCCTCAGCCACAGGTCGCTTGACGCTCAGCCACTGGTCCCTTGGCCCTCAGCCACCAGTCTCTTGGCCCTCAGCCACAGATCGCTTGACGCTCAGCCACCGGTCCCTTGTCCCTCAGCCACAAGTCCCTTTGCCCTCAACCACCAGTACCTTGGCACTGAGCTACCGGTCCCTTGGCCCTCAGCCACCGGTCCCTTGACTCTCAGCGACGGGACCCTTGGCACTCAGCCACCGGTCCCTTGACCTTCAGCCACCAGTCCCTTCGTCCTCAGCCATCAGTTCCTTGGCTCTCAGCGACCGGACCCAAGGCCTCAGCCACCGGTCCCTTGACCCTCAGCCACCAGTCCCTTGGTCCTCAGCCACCAGTCCCATGGCTCTCAGCGACCGAACGCTAGGCCCTCATCCACCGGTCCCTTGGCCCTCAGCCACCGGGTCCTTGACCCTCAGCCACCAGTCCGTTGGCCCACAGCCAACGGTCCCTTGGCCCTCAGCCACCATTCCCTTGGACCTCAGCCACCGGTCACTTGGCCCTCAGCCACCGCGTCCTTGACCCTCAGCCACCAGTCCCTTGGCCCTCAGCCACCAGTCCCTTGACCCTCAGCCACCGGTCCCTTGGCCCTCAGCCACCAGTCACTTAGCTCTCAGCCACCGGGTCCTTGACGCTCAGCCATCGGTCCCTTGACTCTCAGCAACCATTCCTTTGGCCATCACAACTGGTCCCTTGGCTCTCAGCGACCGGACTCTTGGCCCTCAGCGTCCGGACCCTTGACCCTCAGCGACTGGTCCCTTGTCCCTCAGCCACCAGTCCCTTGGCCCTCAGCCACCGGTCCCTTGGCCCTCAGCCACCAGACACTTGGACCTCAGCCACCGGTCACTTGGCCCTCAGCCACCGGTCTTTTGACCCACAGCCACCAGTCCCTAGGCCCTCAGCCACTGGTCCCTTGGCCCTCAGCCACCGGTCCCTTGACCCTCGGCCACCAGTCCCTTGGTCCTCAGCCACCAGTCCCTTGGCTCTCAGCGACCGGACCCTTGGCCCTTAGCCACTGGTCCCTTGGCCCTCAGCCACCGGTCACTTGGCTCTCAGCCACCGCGTCCTTGACCCTCACCCACCAGTCCCTTGGCCCTCAGCCACAGGATCCTTGACCCTCAGCCGCCAGTCCCTTCGCCCTCAGCCACCGGGTCCTTGACCCTCAGCCATCGGTCCCTTGACTCTCAGCAACCATTCATTTGGCCATCACAACTTGTCCCTTGGCCCTCTGCCACCGGTCGCTTTGGCCCTCAGCCACCGGTCCCTTTGGCCCTCATCCACCGGTCCCTTTGGCCCTCAGCCACCGGTGCCTTGGAGCTCAGACAACGGATCCTTGGCCCTCAGCCACCAGTCCCTTGGACCTCAGCCACCGGTCACTTCGCTCTCAGCCACCGGGTCCTTGGCCCTCAGCCACCGGGTCCTTGACCCTCAGCCACCAGTCCCTTGGCCCTCAGCCACCGGTACCTTGACCCAGAACCACCAGTCGCTTGGCCCTCAGCCACTGGTCCCTTGGCCCTCAGCCACCAGTCCCTTGGCTCTCAGCGACCGGACCGGACCCTTGACCCTCAGCCACCGGTCCCTTTGATCTCAGACAACGGACCTTTGGCCCTCAGCCACCAATCCCTTGCACCTCAGCAACCGGTCACTTCGCTCTCAGCCACCGCGTCCTTGACCCTCAGCCACCAGTCCCTTGACCCTCAGCCACCGGGTCCTTGAGCCTCAGCCACCAGTCCCTTGGCACTCAGCCACCGGATCCTTGACCCTCAGCCACCAGTCCCTTGGCCCTCAGCCACCGGGTCCTTGACCCTCAGCAACCATTCCTTTAGCCATCACAACTGGTCCCTTGGCCCTCAGCAACCGGTCATTTAGCATTTAGCACCTGGTGATTTAGCCCTCAGCAATTGTTCTTTAGGCACTTCGCAATTGGTCCCTTGGCCCTCAGCCACCGGTCCCTTGGCCCTTAGACACCGGTCTCTTGGCCCTCAGCCACCGGTCCCTTTGCTCTCAGACACCGGTCCCTTTGGCCCTCAGACACCGGTCACTTGGCCCTCAGACACCTGTCCCTTGGCCCTCAGACACCGGTCCCTTGGCCCTCAGCCACAGGTCTCTTTGGCCCTCCGCCACGGTTCGCTTTGCCATCAGCCACCGGTCCCTTTGGCCCTCAGCCACCTGTCCCTTGGCCCTCAGACAACGGACCCTTGGCCCTCAGCCACCAGTCCCTTGGACCTCAGCCACCGGTCACTTGGCTCTCAGCCACCGGGTCCTTGACCCTCAGCCACCAGTCCCTTGGCCCTCAGCCACCGGGTCCTTGACCCTCAGCCACCAGTCCCTTGGCCCTCAGTCACTGGTCCCTTGCCCCTCAGCCACCGTTCCCTTGACCCTCAGCCACCAGTCCCTTGGTCCTAAGCCACCAGTCCCTTGGCTCTCAGCGACCGGACCCTTGACCTTCAGCCACCGGTCCCTTGGCCCTCAGCCACCAGTCACTTGGCTCTCAGCCACTGCGTCCTTGATCCTCAGCCACCAGTCCCTTGGCCCTCAGCCACCGGACGCTTGGCCCACAGCGACTAGACCCTTGGCCCTCAGACACTGGTCACTTGAGCTTCAGCCACCGGTCCATTGGCCCTCAGCAACTAGACCCATGGCCCTCAGCCACCAGCCCCTTGGCCCTCAGCAACCAGTCCCTTGGCCCCCAGCCACCGGTCCCTTGGCCCTCAGCAACTAGTCCCTTGGTCCACAGCCACCAGTCCCTTGGCTCTCAGTGACCGGACCCTTGGCTCTCAGCGACTGGTCCCTTGGCCCTCAGCCAGCGGTCCCTTGGCACTGAGTAACCGGTCACTTAGCCCTCAGCCACCGGTCCCTTGGCCCTCAGCCACCGGGTCCTTGGCCCTCAACCACCAGTCCCTTGGCACTGAGCAAACGGTCACTTGGCCCACAGCCACCGGGTCCTTGGCCCTCACCCACCGGTCCCTTGGCACTGAGCAACCGGTCACTTGGCTCTCAGCCACCGGTCCATTGACCCTTAGCCACCAGTCCCTTGGCCCTCAGCCACAGGGTCCTTGGCCCTCAGCCACCGGTCCGTTGGCCCTCTGCCTACAGTCTCTTGTCCCTCAGCCACCAGTCTCTTGGCCCTCAGCCACCGGTCCCTTGTCCCTCAGCCACCAGTCTCTTGGCCCTCAGCCACAGGTCGCTTGACGCTCAGCCACTGGTCCCTTAGCCCTCAGCCACCAGTCTCTTGGCCCTCAGCCACAGATCGCTTGACGCTCAGCCACCGGTCCCTTGTCCCTCAGCCACCAGTCCCTTGGTCCTCAGCCACCAGTCCCTTGGCACTGAGCTACCGGTCCCTTGGCCCTCAGCCACCGGTCCCTTGACTCTCAGCGACTGGACCCTTGGCACTCAGCCACCGGTCCCTTGACCTTCAGCCACCAGTCCCTTCGTCCTCAGCCATCAGTCCCTTGGACCTCAGCCACCGGTCCCTTGACCCACAGCCACCAGTCCCTTGGTTCTCAGCCACCAGTCCCTTGGTCCTCAGCCACCAGTCCCTTGGCCCTCAGCCACCGGTCACTAGGCTCTCAGCCACCGGGTCCTTGACCCTCAGCCACCAGTCCCTTGGCCCTCAGCCACCAGTCCCTTGGCCCTCAGCCACCAGTCCCTTGGACCTCAGCCACCGGTCACTTGGCCCTCAGCCACCGGTCCCTTGACCCACAGCCAGCAGTCCCTTGGCCCTCAGCCACTGGTCCCTTGGCCCTCAGCCACCGGTCCCTTGACTCTCGGCCACCAGTCCCTTGGTCCTCAGCCACCAGACCCTTGGCTCTCAGCGACCGGACCCTTGGCCCTCAGCCACTGGTCCCTTGGCCCTCAGCCACCGGTCACTTGGCTCTCAGCCACCGCGTACTTGACCCTCAGCCACCAGTCCCTTAGCCCTCAGCCACCGGGTCCTTGACCCTCAGCCATCGGTCCCTTGACTCTCAGCCTCCATTCATTTGGCCATCACAACTTGTCCCTTGGCCCTCAGCAACTGGTCATTTAGAATTTAGCACCTGGTGATTTAGCCCTCTGCAATTGTTCTTTAGGCACTTCGCAATTGGTCCCTTGGCCCTCAGCAACCGGTCCCTTGGCCCTCAGACACCGGTCCCTTGGCCCTCAGCCACCGTTCCCTTGGCCCTCAGACACCGGTCCCTTTGGCCCTCAGACACCGGTCACTTGGCCCTCAGACACCGGTCCCTTGGCCCTCAGACACCGGTCCCTTGGCCCTCAGCCACCGGTCCCTTTGGCCCTCATCCACCGGTCCCTTTGGCCCTCAGCCACCGGTCCCTTGGAGTTCAGACAACGGACCCTTGGCCCTCAGCCACCAGTCCCTTGGACCTCAGCCACCGGTCACTTCGCTCTCAGCCACCGGGTCCTTGGCCCTCAGCCACCTGGTCCTTGACCCTCAGCCACAGGTCCCTTGGCCCTCAGCCACCGGTCCCTTGACTCTCAGCCACCAGTCCCTTGGCCCTCAGCCACTGGTCCCTTGGCCCTCAGCCACCGCTCCCTTGACCCTCAGCCACCAGTCCCTTGGTCCTCAGCCACCAGTCCCTTGGCTCTCAGCGACCGGACCCTTGACCCTCAGCCACCGGTACCTTGGCCCTCAGCCACCAGTCACTTGGCTCTCAGCCACCGCGTCCTTGACCCTCAGCCACCAGTCGCTTGACCCTCAGCCACCGGTTCCTTGACCCTCAGCCACCAGTCCCTTGGCCCTCAGCCACCGGGTCCTTGACCCTCAGCCATCGGTTCCTTGAGTCTCAGCAACCATTCCTTTGGCCATCACAACTGGTCCCTTGGCCCTCAGCAACCGGTCATTTAACACATAGCACCTGGTGATTTAGCCCTCAGCAATTGTTCTTTGGGCACTTCGCAATTGGTCCCTTGGCCCTCAGCCACTGGTCCCTTGACTCTCAGCCACCGGATCCTTTGCCCTCAGCCACCGTTCCCTTGGCTCTCAGCGACCGGACTCTTGGCCCTCAGCGAACGGACCCTTGGCACTCAGCGACTGGTGCCTTGTCCCTCAGCCACCGGTCCCTTGACCTACAGCCAGCAGTCCCTTGGCCCTCAGCCACTGGTCCCTTGGCCCTCAGCCACCGGTCCCTTGACTCTCGGCCACCAGTCCCTTGGTCCTCAGCCACCAGTCCCTTGGCTCTCAGCGACCGGACCCTTGGCCCTCAGACACAGGTCCCTTGGCCCTCAGCCACCGGCCCCTTGGCCCTCAGACACCGGTCACTTGGCCCTCAGACACCGGTCCCTTGGCCCTCAGACACCGGTCGGTTGGCCCTCAGCTACCGGTCCCTTTGGCCCTCATCCACCGGTCCCTTTGGCCCTCAGCCACCGGTCCCTTGGAGCTCAGACAACGGACCCTTGGCCCTCAGCCACCAGTCCCTTGGACCTCAGCCACCGGTCACTTCGCTCTCAGCCACCGGGTCCTTGGCCCTCAGCCACCTGGTCCTTGACCCTCAGCCACCAGTCCCTTGGCACTCAGCCACCGGTCCTTTGACCCTCAGCCACCAGTCCCTTGGCCCTCAGCCACTGGTGCCTTGGCCCTCAGCCACCGCTCCCTTGACCCTCAGCCACCAGTCCCTTGGTCCTCAACCACCAGTCCCTTGGCTCTCAGCGACCGGACCCTTGACCCACAGCCACCGGTTCCTTGGCCCTCAGCCACCGGGTCCTTGACCCTCAGCCACCAGTCCCTTGGCCCTCAGCCACCGGGTCCTTCACCCTCAGCCATCGGTCCCTTGACTCTCAGCGATCGGACTCTTGGCCCTCAGCGACCGGACCCTTGGCACTCAGCGACTGGTCCCTTGTCCCTCAGCCACCGGTCCCTTGGCCCTCAGACACCGGTCCCTTTGGCCCTCCGCCACCGGTCCCTTTGGCCCTCAGCCACCGGTCCCTTTGGCCCTCAGCCACCGGTCCCTTGGCCCTCAGACAACGGACCATTGGCCCTCAGCCACCAGTCCCTTGGACCTCAGCCACCGGTGACTTGGCTCTCAGCCACCGGGTCCTTGACCCTCAGCCACCAGTCCCTTGGCCCTCAGCCACCGGTCCCTTGACCCTCAGCCACCAGTCCCTTGGTCCTCAGCCACCAGTCCCTTGGCTCTCAGCGACCGGACCCTTGACCCTTAGCCACCGATCCCTTGGCCCTCAGCCACCAGTCACTTGGCTCTCAGCCACCGCGTCCTTGACCCTCAGCCAGCAGTCCCTTGGCCCTCAGCCACCAGTCCCTTGACCCTCAGCCACCGGTCCCTTGGCCCTCAGCCACCAGTCACTTGGCTCTCAGCCACCGGGTCCTTGACCATCAGCCATCGGTCCCTTGACTCTCAGCAACCATTCCTTTGGCCATCACAACTGGTCCCTTGGCCATCAGCAACCGGTCATTTAGCACTGAGCACCTGGTGATTTAGCCCTCAGCAATTGGTCTTTAGGCACTTCGCAATTGGTCCCATGGCCCTCAGACACCGGTCCCTTGACTCTCAGCCACCGGATCCTTCGCCCTCAGCCACCGGTCCCTTGGCTCTCAGCGACCGGACTCTTGGCCCTCAGCGTCCGGACCCTTGGCCCTCAGCGACTGGTCCCTTGTCCCTCAGCCACCGGTCCCTTGGCCCTCAGACACCGGTCCCTTGGCCCTCAGACACCGGTCCCTTGGCCCTCAGACACCGGTCCCTTGGCCCTCAGCCACAGGTCCCTTTGGCCCTCAGCCACCGGTCAATTTGGCCCTCAGCCACCGGCCCCTTTGGCCCTCAGCCACCGGTCCATTGGCCCTCAGACACCGGTCCCTTTGCCCTCAGACACCGGTCCCTTGGCCCTCAGCCACCGGTGCCTTGGCCCTCAGCGACCGGTCGCTTGGCCCTCAGCCACCAGTCCCTTGGCCCTCAGACACCGGTCCCTTGGCCCTCAGCCACCGGTCTCTTGGCCCTCAGCCACCAGTCCCTTGGCCCTCAGCCACCAGTCCCTTGGCCCTCAGCCACCGGTCCCTTGGCCCTCAGCCACCAGTCCCTTGGCCATCAGCCACCGGTCCCTTGACACTGAGCAACCGGTCCCTTGGTCCTCAGCCATCGGTCCGTTGACACTCAACCACCGGTCCCTTGGCCCTCAGCAACCCGTCCCTTGGCCATCATCCACCGGTCCCTTGGCCCTCAGCCACCGGTCTCTTGGCACTCACAACCAGGTCCTTGGCCCTCAGCCACCGGTCTCTTGGCCCTCATTGATCAGTCCCTTGGCCCTCAGCGACCGGTCCCTTAGCCACCACGTAATTGACCCCTTGATTTCTACCATATCCAGTCACCTCCAAATGTTATACACCACATTGAGATCTCCCCTCAACCTCCTCTGTTCCAAGGAAAGCAAACCCAACTGTCCATTCTTTCCTCATAGCTAAGAGTCTCCATTCCAGGCAGTATCCTCGTAATTCTCCTCTGCACCTTTTCTAGTGCAATCATGTCCTTCCTGGAATACGGCGACCAGAACTGCACGCAGTATTCCAGCTGAGGTCAAAGCAGTGTATTATACAATTTAAGCATAATCTCCCTGCTCCAGTATCCTATGCCTTGGCCAATAAAGGCAAGCATTCTGCATACCTTCTTTACTATCTTATCCACCTGGCCTGCTATATTCAGGGATCTGTGGCCAAACATTCCAAGTTCCCTTTGTTAATCTGCACTTCTACGTTGCCTATCGTTTAATGTGCATAAATTTCCTTATTAGCCCTCCCCAAGTGCATTACCTCACACTTCTCCGAATTAAATCCGGTTGCGTCATAAATACACCAATAAAAAACTGTTCCTTTAGATGGTGGAATCGTGTGATACCACATGATTTATTTTATGTGACGGCTTTAAAACACTCTCCAGCTTCCGTGGGGGTGTGAGGCAGCCATGAGTAGCAGCATTTCCTATCAGCGCCCATAACCCGCTCGCTTCTGCAGCCTGTTGCCAGTGATCTACAAATAATTCAATTGCAGAGATAATGCGCAAAGAATCCTCAGGGAGAGCTGCATGGGCTCAAAAACTAAATTAGAGGGACAGGATCAGTGGAACAGTTAACGTTCTGGGGCATGGTCATCGGTCAGAGCTGCAAACAAATCAGTGTAAGATGGAGAGAACATTGTTTCTCTGGAGGAAAGGTCCAGCTCAGTGGGTATTGATCCTGCAGGGAGAAACGATTGATAGTTACTTTGTAATCGCCACAAATTCACGGCAAATCACGACGAACCACAGCCTCAGACCGAGGAGGCAGAGGTATATGGGGTGCACACATTTACCACAAAGTGTCCCCCGATAATGCTTAAATTTGAATTAAATGGACTCCCGGTGTCAATGGAGCTGGACACGGGCGCGAGCCAGTCGCTTATGAGCTAAATAACTTGAAATAAATTGTGGTGCAGCAAGGCCTCAAGGACAGTCTTGTCTCCCATTCGCACGAAACTGAGAACTTACACAAATGAACTGATTCCCGTAATCCGCAGTGCTACTGTAAAGATATCCTCCGGTGGAGCGGTGCAAAAGCTACCACTCTGTGTATTACCGGGCGATGGCCCCACGCTGTTCGGCAGGAGCTGGCTGGCAAAGATACACTGGAACTGGGATCACGTCCAAGCGCTCTCGTCCACTGACGACACTTCGTGTGCCCAGGTCTTAAACAAGTTCCCTTCGCTGTTCAAACTAGGCATCGGAAAGTTCAAAGGAGCAAAAGTATAGATCCATCTCAGTCCGGGTGCGCGACCCATCCATCACGAGGCGAGAGCAGTATCGTACATGATGAGAGAAAGAATAGAGATCAAGCTGGACAGCTGCAATTAGAGCACATCATTTCGCCAATCGAATTCAATTAGTCCGATTGTTCCAGTCCTCAAGGGAGATGGCACCATCAGAATTTGTGGCGATTACAAAGTAATTATAAATCGCTTCTCCCTACAGGATCAATACCCACTACCAAAGGCTGACGACCTTTTTGCGACACTGGCGGGAGGAAAGACGTTCACGAATCTGGACTTGACCTCGGACTACATGATGCAGGAGTTGGAGGAATCATCGAAGGGCCTCACCTGCATCAACACGCACAAAAGTAATTTCATTTATAACAGATGCCCATTTGGGATTCGATCAGCGGCTGCGATATTCCAGAGAAACATTGAAAGCTTACTGAAGTCGGTCCCGCGCATGGTGGTCTTCCAGGACGGCATATTGTTTACAGGTCGGGACATAGTCGAGCATCTGTAGAACATGGAGTAGGTTCTTAATCGACTCAACTGCGTGGGGCGCAGGTTAAAACGCTCGAAGTGCAATTTCCTGGTGCCTGAAGTGTAGTTCCTGGGGAGAAGAATCGCGGTGGATGGCATCAGTCCCACCGATTCGAAGATTGAGGCAATCGAGAACACACCGAGGCCACAGAACGTGATGGAGCTGCTGCCGTTTCTAAGACTCCTGATCGACTTTTCCAAATTCTTACCGAGTCTCAGCACACTGTTCGAACCACTACACGCCTTACTGCGTAAATTAGACGAATGGGTATGGGGCAGAAGCCATGAAAATGCCTTTGGAAAAGCTCGAAAATTGTTCTGCTCAAACAAATTGCTTGTGTTGTATGATCCATGTAAACGTTTGGTACTAGCATGTGATGCATCATCATATGGCGTTGGGTGTGTATTGCAACAAGCTAATGATTTTGGGAAATTGCAACCGGTTGCTTATGCATCCAGGAGTCTGTCTAAGGCTGAGGGAGCCTACAGCATGCTTGAAAAAGAATCGTTAGCGTGTGTTTATGGGGTAAAGAAAATGCAATAATATCTGTTTGGGCTCAAATTTGAATTGGAAGCTGACAATAAGCCATTGATAACCCTTTTTTTCCAAAATTAAGGGGATAAATATGAACGCATTGGCCCGCATTCTGAGATGGGCGCTCACATTATCCGCATACAACTATGCCATCCGCCACATGCTAGGCAGGGAAAACCGTGCCGAGCTCTCAGTAGGCGGCCATTGCCCACCACGGGGGTGGAAATGGTGCAGCCTTAAGATTTAGCCATGGTGATGTAAGCATTTGAGAGTGAGCAATCACCTGTCACAGCCCAAAAGATTCGAACCAGGATGAGGCAGGAACCCTTACTGTCCTAGTAAAAAATTGTGTGCTTCACGGGTGCTGGTCTAGTGTCCCATTGTAAATGCAGGAAGAGAAAAAGCCGTACCAGCGGCGCATGGATGAAATGACTATACCGGCAGACTGCCTTCTGTGGGGTAATCAGGTAGTGGTCCTTCATCAGTGATCTCCACAGTATTCACCCAGGCACTGTAATGATGAAAGTGATAGCCAGATCCCAAGTGTGGTGGCCCGGTATCGATGTGAACCTAGAGACCTGCATGCACAAATGTAACACATGCTCACAGTTAAGCAATGCATCCATGGAGGAGCCACTAAGTTTATGATCTTGGCTCTCCAAGCCATGTTCCAGGGTCCATGTCGACTATGCAGGTCAGTTTTGGGGTAAAATGTTCCTAGTGGTTGTAGATGCATACCCCAAATTGATTGAATGTGAGATAATGTCAGCTAGCATGTCCGCTGCCACCACTGAAAGCCTGCAGGCCATGTTTGCCACGCACGGCCTGCCTGATGTCCTTGTGAGTGACAAATGGCCGTGTTTCACCCGTGCCGAGTTCAAAGAGTTCATGATCCATAATGGGATAAAAACATGGAACGTATTCCCCGTTCAAAAAAGCATCCAATGATGAGGCAGAGAGAGCAGTGCAAACTATCAAGCAGAGCTTGAAGAGGGTAACTGAAGGCTCACTGCAGACTCGCCTATCCCATATCAAGATTAGCTACCACACGAGACCCCATTCTCTCACTGGGATTCCACCCGCTAAACGGCTCATGAAAAGTGCACTTAACACAAGGCTCTTGTTAGTCTACCCTTATCTACGTGAACAGGTAGAGAGCAGGCGGTTTCAACAAAGTACATATGATGATAGCGCAAATGTGTCACGCGAAATTGAAATCAATGATCCTCTATTTGTGTTGAACTATGAACAAGGTCCCAAGTGGCTTCCCGGTACTGTCGTGGCCAAAGAGGATATCAGGGTGTCTCGCGCCAATCTTACAAATGGACTCATTCACCGGAAACACTTGGACCAAATGAAACTAAGATTCACAGACGATCCTCAACAACCCATATTGGACCCTACCTTCTGTGACCCTACAACATACACATCAGTGGCAACAGACACCACTGTTGGCCACGAAGCAGAACCCATCACCCGCAGCAGCCCAGCAGGACTCACCACACCAGGCAACCCAGCAAGGCCAGCTGCACAGTAGCCCAGCGAGGGCCCAACAAGTGACGTAACAAAACCAGCATTTGCACCGAGTCGATCAACCAGGGAAAGAAAGGCCGCAGATCGACTCAACTTCTAAATAGTTACACCATTGACTTTGGGGGAGTTTTGTTATATATGTAAACCTTTAAATACCTTGTCTAGCCACCAGAGGACTTATCCCATGGAGTCCCAAGGGATTCCACAATCCCTTGGGAGCACCTGTATTAAGGAGGCCTCACAGGCTGGAGAGGCACTCTGGAGACCTGAAATAAAAGACTAAGGTCACACTTTACTTTGAGGTCACAGTATCTAGTCAGACCCTGCATTCATGATTAACACCAAGGGCCAAGAGACTGGTTGCCGATGGCCAGCTGACCAGTTGCCAATGGCCAACTCACTGATTGCTGAGGGCCAAGGGACCAGTTGCTAAGGGCGAAGGGAGTGGTTGCTTAGGACCAAGGGACCAGAGATTGAGCAACATGGGACCGGTTGCTTCGGGCCAAGGGGCCCGTTGCTAAAGGCCAAGTTGCTAGGCGAAGGTCCAGTTGCAAACGATCAATTGTTTATTGCTAACAGCCAAGGTACTGGTTGCTAAGGGTTTTGGACCGGATGCTGATGGCCAAGATACCAGTTGCTAAAGGCCAAGGGATCCGTTGCTGTGGGCTAAGATTTGATTGCTGTGGGCCAAGCCACCATTTGTGAAGGACCAAGGGACTGGTTGCTTAGCGGAAGAGGCCGTTTTTTAAGGGCTAAGAGACCGGTTGCTGTGGGCCAATTGTCCGGCTGTTAAGGGCCAAGGGGCCGGTGCCCGAGGGGCCGAGGGCCGAGGGGCCGGTCGCCGAGGGCCGAGGGGCAGGTGGCCAAGTGACCGGTGGCTGAGGGCCAGAGGACCGGTGGCCGAGGGCCAAGGGGCCGGTCGCTGATGGCCAAGGGACCGGTCACTGAGGGCCAAGGGACCGGTCGCTAAGGGCCAAGGTTCCGGTCGCTGAGGGCCAAAGGACTGGTTCCAGCGAGAAAAACTGCTGGTTGCTGATTGCAGTGCTGCCAGTTGCCGAGGGCAAAGCAATGGTGGTTCTGGGCTAAGGGACGGGGTACATAGGTCCAACGGTTGGGTACAAATGGACACATGAGCAGTTACTGAGGACTATGGTACAGTTGGCAGAGGGCCTAGTAACTGGTTGGTAAGGGCCAAGGGACCAGTTGCTCAGGGACAAGGGATCAGTTTGTAAGGGCCAAGTGCCCTGCTGCGAAGAGTGAAACGTCCGGTGGCTGCAGGCTAAGGGCCAAAGGACCAGTAGCCGAGGGCCTTGGCACTGGTGGCAAAGGGCCAAGAGACCTGTTGCTAAGGGCCAAGGGACAGATTTTTAAGGGCCAAGGGACCGATTGCTAAGGGCCAAGAGTCCTCTTGCTAAGGGCCAAGGGACCGATTGTTAAGGGCCAAGGGACCGATTGCTAAGGGCCAAGGGACCCATTGTTAAGGGCCAAGGGACCGATTGCTAAGGGCCAAGGGACCGATTGCTAAGGGCCAAGGGACCGAATGCTAAGGGCCATGGGACCGATTGCTAAGGGCCATGGGACCGATTGCTAAGGGCCATGGGACCGATTGCTAAGGGCCAAGGGACCGATTGCTAAGGGCCAAGGGACCGATTGCTAAGGGCCAAGGGACCGATTGCTAAATCCAAGGGACTGATTGCTAAGGGCCATGGGACCGATTGCTAAGGTTCAAGAGACTGATTGCTAAGGGCCAAGGGACCGATTGCTAAGGGCCAAGGGACCGAATGCTAAGGGCCATGGGACCGATTGCTGAGGGCCATGGGACCGATTGCTAAGGGCCATGGGACCGATTGCTAAGGGCCATGGGAGCGATTGCTAAGGGCCAAGGGACCGATTGCTAAGGGCCAAGGGACCGATTGCTAAGGGCCAAGGGACCGATTGCTAAGGTCCAAGGGACCGATTGTTAAGGGCCAAGGGACGGATTGCTGCAGGCCAAGGGACTGCATGTTGGTCAGGGACTGGCACCGAAAGGCCAAAACATGACTGCTAATGACCATGAGAAAAGTGGCTGATGGCTGAGGGTTCGGTGGCTGACGGCTAAGGGACAGGATGCTAAGTGCCAAATGACCGGTGGCTGAGAGCCGAGGGCTCGGTGGCTGAGGGCCGAGGGACCCGTTGCTGAGGGCCGAGGGACCCGTTGCTGAGGGCCGAGGGACCCGTTGCTAGGGGTTAAGGGACTGGTTGCTAAGGGCTAAGGGACTGGTTGCTAAGGGCTAAGGGAACTGGTGGGTGAAGGCCAAAGCACCGGTTGCTGAGGGCCAAGGGACGGGTTCCTTAGGGCCAAGGGACCGGTTCCTTAGAACCAAGGGACCGGTTCCTGAGGGCCAAGGGACCGGTTCCTGAGGGCCAAGGGACCGGTTCCTGAGGGCCAAGGGACCGGTACCTTAGGGCCAAGGGACCCGTTGCTAAGGGCGAAGGGACCCGTTGCTAAGGACCAAGAGACTGATTGCTACGTGCTAAATGACCAGTTGCTACGGGCCAAATGACAAGTTGCTAAGGGCCAAGGGGATCAGTGGCTGAGTGCCAAGGGGATCAGTGGCTGAGGGCCAAGGGGATCAGTGGCTGAGTGCCAAGGCGATCAGTGGCTGAGGGCCAAGGGGATCAGTGGCTGAGGGCCAAGGGGATCAGTGGCTGCGGGCCAAGGGTATCAGTGGCTGAGGGCCAAGGGGATCAGTGGCAGAGGGCCAAGGACTGGTTGCTGAGGGCAAAACTGCTCTTTGCTGAGGGCAAAGCCATGGTGGGTCAGGGCCAGGGGATCGGTTGCTTAGAGCTAAGCGTTGGGTTCTAATGGCCAAGTGAATGGTTGCCGAAGGCCTTGGCACTGGTGGCAGAGGGCCAAGAGACCAGTTGCTAAGGGTCAAGGGAGCAGTTGCTAAAGGCCAACGGCCTGGTTGTTAAGGGCCAAGTGACCAGTTTCTAAGTGCAAAGGAGCTTTTGGTCAGGGCCAAGGTAACAGTTGGTAAGGGCCAAGGGACCTGTTGGTAAAGGCCAAGGGACCGGTTGGTCAGGGCCAAGGGACTGGTTGCTATGGGCCAAGTGTTGTACCATTAAGAGCGAAATGAACAGTGGCTGAGGGCTGAGGAAACGTGGCTCAGGGCGAAGGGACCAGTGGCTGAGGGCGAAGAGACCAGTTGCCAAGTAGCAAGTGTTGGCTGCGGATGGCAAATGGGTCAGTTGCTAAAGGCCAAGGGACCGGTTGCTTTGCACCAAGGGACCGGTTGCTAAGGGCGAATGACCGCCTGCTAAGGGCCAAGGGACTGGTTGCTAAGGGCCGAGGGACTGGTTGCTAAGGGCCAAAAGACTGGTTGCTAAGGCCCAAAAGACTGGTTGCTAAGGGCCAAAAGACTGGTTGCTGAGGGCCAAGGGACTGGTTCCTTAGTGCCAAGGGATCGGCTTCTGAGAACCAAAGGACCGGCTGTTGAGGGCCAGGGGAGCAGTTGCTGAGGGCTAAGGGCCGGTTGCTCAGGGTGATGGACCGGTTGCTACGTGGCAAGAGTTGGCAGCTAATGCCCAAGGGACAGGTTGTTCAGGGCCAAGTGAGCGGTTCCTGAGGCCAAGGGATTGGTTGCAGAGGGCCAATGGACTGGATGCTCAGAGCAAAACAACCAATTACTGAGGGCTAAGTATCGGGCGGCTGAGTGTCAAGGGTTTTGTTGCTGAGGGCCAAAGCACCGGTTGTTAAGGGCCAAGTGTTAGTTGTTGGAGGCCAAGGAACCGGTTGCGAACGGAAAATGCACTTGTTGGTCAGGGTGAAGGGACCGGTGGCTGAGGGCCAAAGGGACCGGTGGCTGAGGGCAAAATTACTGGTTGCTGAGGGTAAAGCCAAGGTGGTTAAGGGCAAAGGGAAATGTTGCTTACAGCCAATGGTTGGGTGCTAATGGCCAAGTGAATGGTTGCCGAGGGCCTTGGCACTGGTGGCAGAGGGCCAAGAGGCCAGTTGCTAACGGCCTAGAGACATAGTTGCTAAGGGTCAAGGGACCTGTTGGTAAGGGCCAAGTGCTCTGCTGCAAGGATCGAAACGACTGGAGGCTGTGGGCTTAGGATCGGGTGACTGAGCATGGAGGGCCTGGTCGCTGAGGGCCAAGGCACTGGTTGGTATGGGCAATGTTGGTTGCTGTGGGCTAAGGGACTGGTTGCTATGGGCCAAAGAACTGGTTGCTAAGGGCCAAGTGCCTTGCCGCTAAGAGCGAAACGACCAGTGGCTGAGGGCTGAGGAACCGTTGCTCAGGGCAAAGTGACGAGTGGCTGAAGGCGAAGAGACTGGTTGCGAAGTGGCAAGTGTTGGCTGCTAACTGCAAATGGGCCAGTTGCTAATGTCCAATGGACCGGTTGCTTCGCACCAAGAGACCAGTTGCTAAGGGCCAAGGGATTGCCTGCGAAGTCCCAAAGGACCGCCTACTAAGGGCCAAGGGACTGGTGGCTTTGCACCAAGGGACTGATTGTTCAGGGCCAAGGGACTGGTTGCTAAGGGCCAAGGGACTGGTTGCTAAGGGCCAAGGGACTGGTTGCTAAGGGCCAAGGGACTGGTTGCTAAGGGTCAAAGGACTGGTTGCTTAGGGCCAAGAGACTGGATGCTAAAAGCAAAACAACCCGTGACTGAGGGCTAATGATCGGCGGCTGAGCATCAAGGGACTTGTCACTGAGGGCCAAAGCACAGGTTGGTAAAGGCCAAACGTTGGTTGCTGTGGGCCAAAGAACCAGTTGCTAAGTGCAAAAAGACTGGTGGCTCAGGGCGAAGGGACCGGTTCCTTAGACCCAAGGGTTGGGCGCTCAGGGCCAAGTGACCGGTTGCCAAGGCCTTGGCACTGGTGACAGAGAGCAAAAAAACTGGTTGCCAAGGGCCTACAGACTGGTTGATAAGGGCCAACAGAATAGTTGCTAAGGGCCAAGGGACCAGTTGGTAAGGGACAAGTGACCGGCTGCTAAGGGGCGAGGGAACGGCTGCTAAGAGGCCAAGCGACCGGTTGCTCAGGGCAAAGGACTGTTTGCTAAGGGCCAATGGATTGGTTGCTAAGGGCTAAGGGACTGGTGGCTGAGGGCCAATGCACCGGTTGCTCAGAGACAACGGACTGGTTCCTTAGGGGAAGGGACCGGTTCCTTAGGGTCAAGGGACCGGTTGCTGAGAACCAAAGGACCGGTTGTTGAGGGCCAAGGGACCAGTTGCTGATCGCTACGCACAGTTGCTCAGGGAGATGGGACCGGTTGCTACGTGGCAAGAGTAGACTGCTAAGAGTTAGGGACCAGCTGCTTAGTGCCAAGGGACCGTTTGTTCAAGTCCAAGTGAATGGTTGCTGAGTCTATGGAACTGGTTGCTGGGGGCCAAGGGACTGGATGCTAAGAGCAAAACAACCGGTGACTGTGGGCTAAGTATCAGACGGCAGAGTGTTAAGGGACTTGTCAGTGAGGGCCAAAGCACCGGTTGCTGAGGGCCAATTGTTGGTTGCTGTAGGCCAAGGAACCAGTTGCTAAGGGCGATGGACTTGTTGCTCAGGGCGAAGAGAGTAGTGGCTGGGGGCCAAGGGACCGGTTGCTCAGGACAAAGGGACCTGTTGCTTAGGACCAAGGGACCAGTATCCTCAGGCAAAAGTATTGGTTGCGAAGCACCAAGGGACCAGTTGCTTCGGGCCAAGCGACCCGCTGCTCAGGTTGAAGTGACCCGTTGCTAAGGCCAAGAGACTGATTGCTAAGTGCCAAATGACCATTTGCTAAGGGCCAAGGGACCGGTGGCTGAGGGCCAAGGGGATCGGTGGCTGAGGTCCAAGGGACTGGTGGCTGAGGGCAAAACTGTTGGTTGCTGAGGGCAAAGCCATGGTGGTTCAGGGCCAAGAGAACTGTTGCTAATGGCCAAGTGAATGATTGCCAAGGGCCTTGGCACTGGTGGCAGAGTGCCAAGAGACCACTTGCTAAGGGCAAAGAGAGCAGTTGCTAAAGGCCAAGGGTGTGGTTGCTAAGTGCCAAGGGCCTGGTTGCTAAGGGCCAAGGGACCAATTGCTAAGTGCCAATGGAGCACTTGGAAAGGGCCAAGGGACTGGTCATGAGGGCCAAAGGATTGGTTGCTGAGGGCAAAACTGCTGCTTACTGAGGGCAAAGCCATGGTGGTTCAGGGCCAAGGGACCGGTTGCTCAGAGCTAATGGCTGGGTGCTAATGGTCAAATGAATGGTTGCCGAAGTCCTTGGCACTTGTGGCAGAGGGCCAAGAGACCAATTGCTAAGGGCGTACAGACTAGTTGCTAAGGGCTGAGGGAGCTGTTGCAACTGGACAAAGGCCTGGTTGGTCAGGGCCAGGGGACATGTTGGTCAGTGCCAAGGCACCGGTTGATAAAGGCCAAGGCACCGGTTGATAAAGGACAAGGCACCGGTTGATAAAGGCCAAGGCACCGGTTGATAAAGGCCAAGGCATTGGTTGATAAAGGTCAAGGCACGGGTTGATAAAGGCCAAGGCATTGGTTGATAAAGGTCAAGGCACCGGTTGATAAAGGCCAAGGCACCGGTTGATAAAGGCCAAGGCATTGGTTGATAAAGGTCAAGGCACCGGTTGATAAAGGCCAAGGCACCGGTTGATAAAGGCCAAGGCACTGGTTGATAAAGGCCAAGGCACCGATTGATGAAGGACAAGGCACCGGTTGATAAAGGCCAAGGCACCGATTGATAAAGGCCAAGGCACCGATTGATAAAGGCCAAGGCACTGGTTGATAAAGGCCAAAGCATTGGTTGATAAAGGTCAAGGCACCGGTTGATAAAGGCCAAGGCACCGGTTGATAAAGGCCAAGGCATTGGTTGATAAAGGTCAAGGCACCGGTTGATAAAGGCCAAGGCACCGGTTGATAAAGGCCAAGGCACTGGTTGATAAAGGCCAAGGCACCGATTGATGAAGGACAAGGCACCGGTTGATAAAGGCCAAGGCACCGATTGATAAAGGCCAAGGCACCGATTGATAAAGGACAAGGCACCGATTGATAAAGGCCAAGGCACCGGTTCATAAAGGCCAAGGCACCGGTTGATAAAAGCCAAGGCACCGATTGATAAAGGCCAAGGGACTGGTTGATAAAGGCCAAGGCACTGGTTGATAAAGGACAAGGCACCGGTTGATAAAGGCCAAGGCACCGGTTCATAAAGGCCAAGGCACCGATTGATAAAGGACAAGGCACCGATTGATAAAGGCCAAGGCATCGGTTGATAAAGGACAAGGCACCGGTTCATAAAGGCCAAGGCACCGATTGATAAAGGACAAGGGACTGGTTGATAAAGGCCAAGGCACCGGTTGATAAAGGCCAAGGCACCGGTTCATAAAGGCCAAGGCACCGATTGATAAAGGCCAAGGCACCGGTTCATAAAGGCCAAGGCACCGATTGATAAAGGACAAGGCACCGGTTGATAAAGGCCAAGGCACCGGTTGATAAAGGCCAAGGCACCGGTTGATAAAGGCCAAGGCACCGATTGATAAAGGACAAGGCACCGGTTGATAAAGGCCAAGGCACCGATTGATAAAGGCCAAGGCACCGATTGATGAAGGACAAGGCACCGGTTGATAAAGGCCAAGGCACCGATTGATAAAGGCCAAGGCACCGATTGATAAAGGACAAGGCACCGGTTGATAAAGGCCAAGGCACCGGTTGATAAAGGCCAAGGCACCGGTTGATAAAGGCCAAGGCACCGGTTGATAAAGGACAAGGCACCGGTTGATAAAGGACAAGGCAGCGGTTGATAAAGGCCAAGGCACCGGTTGATAAAGGCCAAGGCACTGATTGATAAAGGCCAAGGCACCGGTTGATAAAGGCCAAGGCACCGATTGATAAAGGACAAGGCACCGGTTGATAAAGGCCAAGGCACCGGTTGATAAAGGCCAAGGCACCGTTTGATAAAGGCCAAGGCACCGATTGATAAAGGCCAAGGCACCGGTTGATAAAGGCCAAGGCACCGATTGATAAAGGCCAAGGCACCGATTGATAAAGGCCAAGGCACCGGTTGATAAAGGCCAAGGCACCGATTGATAAAGGCCAAGACACCGATTGATAAAGGCCAATGCACCGATTGATAAAGGCCAAGGCACCGGTTGATAAAGGCCAAGGCACCGATTGATAAAGGCCAAGACACCGATTGATAAAGGCCAAGGCACCGATTGATAAAGGCCAAGGCACCGGTTGATAAAGGCCAAGGCACCGATTGATAAATGCCAAGGCACCGATTGATAAAGGACAAGGCACCGATTGATAAATGCCAAGGCACCGATTGATAAAGGCCAAGGCACTGGTTGATAAAGGCCAAGGCACCGATTGATAAATGCCAAGGCACCGATTGATAAAGGTCAAGGCACCGGTTGATAAAGGCCAAGGCACCGATTGATAAAGGCCAAGGCACCGGTTGATAAAGGCCAAGGCACCGGTTGATAAAGGACAAGGCACCGGTTGATAAAGGCCAAGGCACCGGTTGATAAAGGCCAAGGGACTGGTTGGGAAGCACCAAGTGCATTGCTGCTAGAAGCTTAGGATCGGGTGACTGAGCATGAAGGGACTGGTGGCTGAGGGCCAAGTCACTGGTTTTGCTGTGGGCCAAAGTTGGTTGCTGTGGGGCAAGGGACCAGTTGCTATGGGCCAAAGGACTGATTGCTAAGGGCCAGGTGCCTTGCCGCCAAGAGCGAAATGACCAGTGGCTGACGGCTGAGGAAACGTTGCTCAGGGTGAAGGGACCAGTGGCTGAGGGCGAAGAGACCAGTTGCTAAGTGGCAAGTGTTGGCTGCTAACGGCAAATGGGCCATTTGCTAATGTGCAAGGGACTGGTTGCTAAGGGCCAAGGGACTGGTTGCTGAGATCCAGGGGACTGGTTGCTAAGGGCCAAGGGACTGGTTGCTAAAGGCCAAGGGACTGGTTGCTAAGGGTCAAGAGACTGGTTTATAAGGGCCAAGGGACTGGTTGGTAAGGGCCAAGGGACTGGTTGCTAAGGGCCAAGGGACTGGTTGCCAAGAGCAAAACAACCGGTGACTGAAGGCTAAGGATCGGGCGGCTGAGTTTCAAGGGACTTGTCACTGAGGGCCAAAGCACCAGTTGGTAAACGCCAAATGTTGGTTGCTGTGGGCACGGAACGAGTTGCTAAGGGCTCAGGGCGAAGGGACCGGTGGCTGCGGGCCTTGGCAGTGGTGCCAGAGAGCCAAACAACCGATTGGCAAGGGAGTACAGACTGGTTGCTACGGGCCAACAGAATAGTTGCTAAGGGCCAAGAGCCTGGTTGGTAAGGGCCAAGGGACTTTTTGTTAAGGGGCAAATGCCTTGCTGCTCGGAACGAAACGACCGGTGGCTGAGAGCTGAGGTCCAGTTGCTCAGGGCGAAGAGATCAGTGGCTCTGAGGTCCGGTTGCTCAGGGCAAAGAGACCAGTGGCTGAGGGCGAAGAGACTGTTTGCTAATTGACAAGTGTTGACTGCTAATGGCTAAGGGACTGGTTCCTTAGGGCCAAGGGTCTGGTTCCTTAGGGCCAAGGGACCGGTTCCTTTGGGCCATGGGACCGGTTCCTTAGGGCCAATGTTGAGAGCCAAGGGACTGGTTGCTCAGTTCAAAGGGACCTGTTGCTTCGGGTGAAGTGACCCGTTGCTAAGGGCCAAGAGACTGATTGCTAAGTGCCAAATAACCAGTTGCTCAGTGCCAAATGACCAATTGCTTCGGACCAAAAGACCAGTTACTTCGGGCCAAGGGGATCAGTGGCTGAGGGCCAAAGGGACTGGTGGTTGAGAGCCAAGATACAGGTGGCTGAGGGCCAAGGGCCTGGTGGCTGAGGGCCAAGGGCCTGGTGGCTGAGGGCCAAGGGTCTGGTGGCTGAGAGAAAAACTGCTGGTTGCTGAGGACAAAGCCATGGTGGGTCAGGGCCAAGGGGCTGGTTGCTTAGAGCCAATCGTTGGGTGCTATTGGCCAAGTGAATGGTTGCCGAGCGTCTTGGCACTGGTGGCAGAGGGCCAAGGGACCAGTTGCTAAGTACCTAGAAAAAAGTTGCTAAGGGCCAAGGGTCCAGTTGCTAAGGGCCAAGGGACCGGTTGGTAAGGGCCAAGGGACTGGTTGGTAAGCACCAAGTGCCTTGCTGCCAAGAGCGAAACGACCAGAGGCTGTGGGCTTAGGATCGGGTGACTGAGCATGAAGGGCCTGGTTGCTGAGGGCCAAGGCACTGGTTGCTATGGGCCAATGTTGGTTGCTGTTGGGCAAGGGACCGGTTGCTGCAGGCCAAAAGACTGGTTGCTAAGGGCCAAGTGCCTTGCTGCGAAGAGCGAAATGTTCAGGGGCTGAGGGCTGAGGAAACTTTGCTCAGGGCGAAGGGACCAGTGGCTGAGGGCGAAGAGACCGGTTGATAAGTGGCAAGTGTTGGCTGCTAATGGCAAAATGGGCCAGTTGCTTTCACCGAGGGCCCGGTTGCCAAGGGCCGAGGGCCCGGTTGCCAAGGGCCGAGGGACCGGTTGCCAAGGGCAAAGGGACCGGTTGCCAATGGCTGAGGGACCGGTTGTAAGGGCCGAGAGACCGGTTGTTAAGGGCCGAGGGACCGGTTGCCAAGGGCAAAGGGACTGGTTGCCAATGGCTGAGGGACCGGTTGTAAGGCCGAGAGACCGGTTGTTAAGGGCCGAGGGACTGGTTGCTAAGGGCCAAGGGACCGGTTGGAAAGGGCAAAGGGACTTTTTGTTAAGGGGCAAGTGCCTTGCTGCTAGGAACGAAACGATGAATACGTGGATTGAACAGTGGTGCAGCAGGGAGGAATTCAAATTCCTGGGGCATTGGAACCGGTTCTGGGGGAGGTTGGACCAGTACAAACCGGACGGTCTGCACCTGGGCAGGACTGGAACCAATGTCCTCGGGGAAGTGTTTCCGAGTGCTGTTGGGGAGGAGTTAAACTAATATGGCAGGGGGATGGGAACCAATGCAGGGAGACAGAGGGAAACAAAAAGGAGACAAAAGCAAAAGAGAGAAAGGAGATGAGTAAAACGTGTAGGGCAGAGAAACCCAAGAAAAAGAACAAAAAGGGCCACTGTACAGCAAAATTCTTAAAGGACAAAAGGTTTTAAAAAAAAACAAGCCTGAAGACTTTGTGTCTTCATGCAAGGAGTATCCGTAATAATCTGGATGAATTAACTGTGCAAATAGATGTAAACAAATATGATGTGATTGGCATTACGGAGACCTGGCTCCAGGATGATCAGGGCTGGGAACTCAACATCCATGGGTATCGAACATTCAGGAAGGATAGAATAAAAGGAAAAGGAGGTGGGGTAGCATTGCTGGTTAAAGAGGAGATTAATGCAATAGTTAGGAAAGACATTAGCTTGGATGATGTGGAATCTATATGGGTAGAGCTGCAGAACACCAAAGGGCAAAAGACGTTAGTGGGAGTTGTGTACAGACCTCAAAAAAGTAGTAGTGATTTTGGGGAGGGCATCAAACAGGAAATTAGGGGTGCATGCAATAAAGGTGCAGCAGTTATAATGGGTGGCTTTAATATGCACATAGATTGGGCTCGCTCAACTGGAAGCAATACGGTGGAGGAGGATTTCCTGGCGTGCATAAGGGATGGTTTTCGAGACCAATATGTCGAGGAAACAACTGGGGGGGAGGCCATCTTCGACTGGGTGTTGTGTAATGAGAGAGGACTAATTAGCAATTTCGTTGTGCGAGGCCCCTTGGGGAAGAGTGACTATAATATGGTGGAATTCTGCATTAGGATGGAGAATTAAACAGTTAATTCAGAGACCTTGGTCCAGAACTTAAAGAACGGTAACTTTGAAGGCATGAGGCGTGAATTGGCTAGGAAAAATTGGCGAATGATACAAAAGGGGTTGACTGTGGATGGGCAATGGCAGACATTTAGAGACCGCATGGATGAACTACAACAATTGTACATAATTGTCTGGCATAAAAATAAAAAAGGGAAGGTGGCTCAACCGTGGCTATCAAGGGAAATCAAGGATAGCATTAAAGCCAAGGAAGTGGCATACAAATTGGCCAGAAATAGAAGTGAACCTGGGAACTGGGAGAAATTTAGAACTCAGCAGAGGAGGACAAAGGATTTGATTAGGGCAGGGAAAATGGAGTACGAGAAGAATCTTGCAGGGAACATTAAGACGGACTGCAAAAGTTTCGACAGATATGTAAGGAGAAAAAGGTTCGTGAAGACAAACGTAGGTCCCCTGCAGTCAGAATCAGGGGAAGTCAAAACGGGGAACAAAGAACTGGCAGACCAATTGAACAAGTACTTTGGTTCGGTATTCACGAAGGAGGACACGAACAACATTCCGGATATAAAAGGGGTCAGAGGGTCTAGTATGGAGGAGTAACTGAGGGAAATCCTTATTGGTCGGGAAATTGTGTTGGGGAAATTAATGGCATTGAAGCCGATAAATCCCCAGGGCCTGATGGACTGCATCCCAGAGTACTTAAGGAGGTGGCCTTGGAAATAGCAGATGCATTGACAGTCATATTCCAACATTCCATTGAATCTGGATCAGTTCCTATGGAGTGGAGGGTAGCCAATGTAACCCCAGTTTTTAAAAAAGGAGGGAGAGAGAAAACATGGAGTTATGACCACAGTAGTGGGTAAAATGATGGAATCAATTATTAAGGATGTCATAGCAGCGCATTTGGAAAGAGGTGACATGATAGGTCCAAGTCAGCATGGATTTGTGAAAGGGAAATCACGCTTGACAAATCTTATATAATTTTTTGAGGATGTTTCCAGTAGAGTGGACAAGGGAGAACCAGTTGATTTGGTATATTTGGACTTTCAGAAGGCTTTCGACAAGGTCCCACACAAGAGATTAATGTGCAAAGATAAAGCACATGGGATTGGGGTAGTGTGCTGACATGGATTGAGAACTGGTTGTCAGACAGGAAGCAAAGAGTAGGAGTTAATGGGTACTTTTAGGAATGGCAGGCAGTGACTAGTGGGGTACCGCAAGGTTCTGTGCTGGGGCCCCAGCTGTTTACACTGTACATTAATGATTTAGACGAGGGGATTAAATGTAGTATCTCCAAATTTGCGGATGACACTAAGTTGGATGGCAGTGTGAGCTGCGAGGAGGATGCTATGAGGCTGCAGAGTCACCTGGATAGGTTAGGTAAGCGGGCAAATGCATTGCAGACGAAGTATAATGTGGATAAATAGGAGGTTATCCACTTTGGTGGTAAAAACAGAGAGACAGACTATTATCTGAATGGTGACAGATAAGGAAAAGGGGAGGTGCAACGAGACCTGGGTGTCATGGTACATCAGTCATTGAAGGTTGGCATGCAGGTGCAGCAGGCGGTTCAGAAAGCAAATGGCATGTTGGTCTTCATAGCGAGGGGATTTGAGTGCAGGGGCAGGGAGGTTTTGCTGCAGTTGTACAGGGCCTTGGTGAGGCCACACCTGGAGTATTGTGTGCAGTTTTGGTTTCCTAACTTGAGGAAGGACATTCTTGCTATTGATGGAGTGCAGCGAAGGTTCACCAGACTGCTTCCTGGGATGGTGGGACTGACCTATCAAGAAAGACTGGATCAACTGGGCTTGTATTCACTGGAGTTCAGAAGAATGAGAGGGGACCTCATAGACATGTTTAAAATTCTGACGGGTTTAGACAGGTTAGATGCAGGAAGAATGTTCCCAATGTTGGGGAAGTCCAGAACCAGGGGTCACAGTCTCAGGATAAGGGGTAAGTCATTTAGGACCGAGATGAGGAGAAATTTCTTCACCCAGAGAGTGGTGAACCTGTGGAATTCTCTGCCACAGAAAGTTGTTGAGGCCAATTCACTAAATATATTCAAAAGGGAGTTAGATGAAGTCCTTACTACTGGGGGGATCAAGGTGTATGGCGAGAAAGCAGGAAGGGGGTACTGAAGTTGCATGTACAGCCATGAACTCATTGAATGGCGGTGCAGGCTAGAATGGCCGAATGGCCTACTCCTGCGCCTATTTTTTATGTTTCTATGTTTCTATGTTTCTCTGACTGCTAGGGCTAACGATCGGGTGGCTGCGCATGAAGGGACTGGTGGCTGAGGGCCAAGTGCCTTGCTGCTAAGAGCGAAACAACCAGTGGCTGAGAGCTGAGGTCCGCTTGCTCAGGGCGAAGAGTCCAGTGGCTGAGGGCGAAGAGACTGGTTGCTAAGTGGCAAGTATTGGCTGCTAACGGCCTAAGGACCGGTTGCTAATGACCAAGGGATCGGCTGCTAACGGGTGAGGGAATAGTTGCTAAGGGCCAAGGGACTGGTTGCTAAGGGCGAAGGGACTGGTTGCTAACCGCCAATGCACCGGTTGCTCAGAGACAAGGGACCGGTTGCTTAGGGCCAAGAGACTGGTTGCTTAGGGCCAAGGGACAATTTCCTTAGGGCCAAGGTACAATTTCCTTAGGGTCAAGGGACTGGTTGCTTAGGGCCAAGGGACAATTCCCTTCAGGCCAAGGGACAATTTCCTTAGGATCAAGGGACTGGTTGCATAGGGCCAAGGGACAATTTCCTTAGGGCCAAAGGACTTGTTCCTTAGGGCCAAGGGACCGGTTTCTCAGGGCCAAGGGACCGCTTCATTAGGGCCAAGGGACCCGTTCCTTAGGGTCAAGGGACCGGTTGCTGAGAACCAAAGGACTGGTTGTTGAGGGCCAAGGGACCAGTTGCTGAGGGCTAAGGATGGTTGTTCAGGGAGATGGGACCGGTTGCTCCGTGGCAAGGGACCGTTTGTTCAGGGCCAAGTGAACGGTTGCTGAGGCCATGGGGCCGGTTGCTGGGGGCCAAGGAACCGGATGCTAAGAGCAAAACAACTGGTGACTGAGGGCTAAGAATCAGGCGACTGAGTGACAAGGGACTTGTCACTGAGGGCCAAAGCACTGGTTGCTGAGGGCCAAATGTTGGTTGCTGGAAGCCAAGGAAACAGTTGCCTAGGGCGCATGGATTTGTTGCTCAGGGCGAAGGAACCGGTGGCTGAGGGCCGAGAGACCGGTTGCTCAGGACAAAGGACCTGTTGCTTAGGGCCAAGGGACCAGCATCCTCAGGCAAAGGTATTGGTTGCGAAGCACCAAGGGACCAGTTGCTAAGGGCCAAGGGACCCGCTGCTCAGGTTGAAGTGATCCGTTGCTCAGGGCCAAGAGACTGATTGCTAAATGCCAAATGACCATTTGCTATGGGCCAAATGACCAGTTCCACAGACCAAATGACCAGCTGGCCAAGGGACTGGTTGGTTGTTGAGGGCCAAGGGACTGGTGGCTGAGTGCCAAGGGACTGTTGGCTGAGAGCCAAGGGACTGCTGGCTGAGGGCCAAGTGAATGATTGCTGAGGGCCTTGGCACTGCTGGCAGAGTGCCAAGAGACCGGTTGCTAAGGGCTGAGAGACAAGTTGCGAGGGCAAAGAGAGCAGTTGCTAAAGGCCAAGGGCCTGGTTGCTAAGTGCCAAGGGCCTCGTTGCTTAGGGCCAAGGGACCAGTTGTTCAGGCCAATGGAGCTGTTCGTAAAGGCCAAAGGACTGGTGGCTGAGGGGCTAAGAGAGTAGTGGCTGAGGGCAAAACTGCTGGATGCTGAGGGAAAAGCCATGGTGGTTCAGGGCCAAGGGACCGGTTGCTTAGACCGAATTGGTGGCTGCTAATGACCAAGTGAATGGTTGCCGAAGGCCTTGGCACTGATGGCAGAGTGCCAAGAGACTGGTTGCTAAGGGCCAAGAGACTAGTTGCTAAGGGCCGAGGGTACTGTTGCAACAGGACAAGGGCCTGGTTGCTAATGGCCAAAGGCCTGCTTGCGAAGGGCCAAGGGACTGAGTTGCGAAGGGCCAAGGGACCAGTTGCTTAGGGCCAAGGGACCAGTTGCAAAGTGCCAAGGGACCAGTTGCTAAGGGCCAAGGGACCAGTTGCTAAGGGCCAAGGTAGCAGGTGCTAAGGGTCAAGCGACGGGTTGCTAAGGGCCAAGGGACCAGTTGCTAAGGGCCAAGGGCCTAGTTGCTAAGGGTCAAGGACCAGTTGCTAAGGGACAAGGACTGGTTCGTAAGGCCCAAGTGCATTGCTGCTAGGAGCGAAACGACCGGTGGCTGAGGGCTCGGGATCGGGTGGCTGAGCATGAAGTTTCTGGTGGCTGAGGGCCAAGGCACCGGTTGTGAAGAGCCAAGTGTTGGTTGCTATGGAGCAAGGGACCAGTTGCTATGGGCCAACAGACTGGTTGCTAAGGGCCAAGTGCCTTGCTGCTTCGAGCGAAACGACCAGTGGCTGAGGGCTAAGTGGCAAGTGTTGGCTGCTAACGGCCAAGAGACCGGTTGCTAAGGGCCAAGGGAACGTTTTCTTAGCATCTAGAGACTGGTTGCTATGGACCAAGGGACCGGTTGCTAAGAGCCAAGGGACCGGTTGCTAAGAGCCAAGGGACCAGTGGCTAAACAAAGAAACCTGGAAAATAGGTGAAGGAGTAGGCTATTCGGCACTTCGAGCCTGCACTACCATTCAATATGATCATGGCTGATCATACAACCTCAGTACCCCACCCCTGCCTTGCCTCCATATCCCATGATCTTTTATCAGTAAAGGTGACATCTATCTCCATTTTGAATATGCCCAATGAACTGGACTCAACAACTTTCTATCGTAGAGAATTCCACAGATTCACAACTCTCTGGGTGAAAAAGTCTCTCCTCATCTCGGTCCTATATGGCTTACCCCTTATGTTTAGACTGTGACCCCTGGTTCTGGACTTCCCCAACATCGGGAACATTCTTCCTCCATCTAACCTGTCCAGTCCCATCAGAATTTTAAAAGTTTCTTTGAGATCACCTGTCATTCTTCTAAATTTCAGTGAGTATAAGCTGAGCCGATTCAGTCTTTCCTCATATGTCAGTCCTGCCATCCCGGGAATCAGTCTTGTGAACCTTCGCTGCACTTCCTCAATAGCAAGCACTCCTTCCTAAGATTAGGAGATCACAACTGAACACAATACTCAAGGTATGGTCTCACCAAGGCCCTGTGCAACTGCAGTAAGACCTCCCTGCTACATTACTCAAATCCCCTCGCTTTGAAGGCCAGCATGCCATTTCCTTTCTTTACTGCATGTTGTACCTGCATGCCTACCTTCAATGACTGATGTACCATGACACCCAGGTCTCTTTGCACCTCCCCTTTTACTAATCTGTCACCATTCAGATAATTATCTGCCGTCCTGTTTTTGCTACCAAAGTGAATAACCTCACATTTATCCACATTATACTGCATAAGGGCCAAGGGACCGGCTGCTAAAGGCCATGGGACTGGTTGCTAAGGGCCAAGGAACTGGTTGCTAAGGGCCAAGGAACGGGTTGCTAAGGGCCAAGGATCGGGCGGCTGAGTGTCAAGCGACTTGTCGCTAAGGGTTAGGGCATCGGTTGCTTAGGCCCAAGGGACAGGTTGCTAATGAGAATGTGTAAAGAAGGGTTGTGAATGTGGTAGATGGATAGAGAATGTGGCAAAAGGAAGGAGATAGGGAATCATGGGAAAATAGCTAAAGAAATGTCAAGATGCAGACAACTGCAGATTCAACAGAAAAGAAAGGGGTTACCAAGAGTTGAGGTTGAGGTTAAACACGGGTCATGAGAAAGACGCAAGGCGGCACAAAGAAAGACAGCAATCATAGATAGGGGGAGAAAAGTAATGGCTTTTGCTGATAAGGAGGAAGGGAAACTAATTGGGTTCTTTACTGATAAGGGAAGACAGTGTAGCAAAGCTATAACTAACCTGACCCTGACACCAGCCCTAATTGGGAGACTTTCTTGCCTGCCATTGGACGTACTCGGGGGGAGGGGGGGAAGGCAAAAAGAGATTGGATAGACCAAGTGCTAATCAAATGTGTTCTGTTTTGAAAATGTATAACTACTGTGCTTTTCGCGCTGTAACGGGGCTTGTCCAGGGATAGGTAAACAGGCTCTGATTGAGAGTGTACCTTTGTCTTGACAAGTCCCGGCCGGGATTAGAATCTTCAGTGAAGGTCTTTTACAGAAAAGGCAAAGAGGTGTTCGCGTCAGTGTATTCGCTGAAACAGATTGAGGGAAAAAGAATCCGTATTAACACTAAGGGGGCCAAGTTTCTTGTTGCTAAGAGCGAAACGCCCAGTGGCTGAGGGCTAAGGTACCGGTTGCTCAGGGCGAAGGGACCTGATGCTAAGTGGCAAGTGTTGGCTGCTAACCGCCAAGGGGCTGGTTGCGGAGGGCCAAGGGGCTGGTTGCTGAGGGCCAAGTTGCTGAGGGCCAAGTTGCTGAGGGCCAATGGACGTGTGACTAAGGGACCGGTTGCTGAGGGCCAAGGGTTGTCTGCTAAGCGGCAAGGGTCCGGTTGTTGAGCGGCAATGGACCAGCTGCTGAGGGCTAAGCGACTTGTTGCCGAGGCCATGGGACTGGTGGCTGAGGGCCATGGGATTGTCTGCTAAGGTCCACGGGACCGGTTGCTAAGGACCAAAGGACCGGTTGAAGAGGGCCAAGTTACTGGTGGCTGAGGGCAAAGCGATGGTGGTTGAGAGCCAGGAGACCAGTTGCTTTGAGCCAAGGAACCGCTTGCCAAGGGCCATGGGACTGGTTGCTAAGGGCCAAGGGACCGGTTGTTAAAGGACAAGAGACAGGTTGTTGAGGGGCAAATGACCAGTGACTGAGGGCCAAGGGGCAGGTGGCTGAGGGCCAAGGGAGCCTCTGCTCAGGGCCAAAGGACCGGTTGCTTGGGGCCAAGAGACCATTTGCTAAGGGCCATGTGACGGTTTACTAAGAGCCAAGTGACTGGTGGCTGACGGCCAAGAGACCTGTTGCTAAGGGCCAAGGGGCCAATTGCTAAGGGCCAAGAGACCGGTCGCTAAGGGCCAAAGGGCCAATTGCTGAGGGCCATGGGACCGGTTGCCGAGGGCTTTGGGACCGGTTGACAAGGGCCATGGGACTGGTGGTTGAGGGCCAGGGGTCTGGCTGCTAAGGGCCAAGAGACCGGTTGCTAATGGCCTGGGGAATGGTTGGTATGTTCCAAGTGCTTGCTGCTAGGTGCGAACCGACTGGTAGCTGAGGGCTAATGATCGGGTGGCTGAGCGTGAAGGGACTGGTGGCTGAGGGTCAAGTGTTGGGGAATGTGAGCCAAGGGACCAGTTGCTAAGGGCCAGGTGCCTTGTTGCTGAGAGTGAAATAACCGGTGGCTGAGGGCTAAGGGACCAGTGGCTGAGGGCCAAGTTGCAGAGGGTCATTGGACGTTTGGCTAAGGAACCGGTTGCAAACGGCAAAGGGTCATAGAAACATCGAAAATAGGTGCAGGAATAGGCCATTCGGCCTTTCGAGTCTGCAGCACCATTTAATATTATATTGGCTGATCATGCAACTTCAGTACTCATTCCTGATTTTTCTCCTAACCCCTTGATTCCTTTAGCCGAAAGGGCCACATCCAACTCCCTTTTCAATATATCTAACAAACTGTCCTGAATAACATTTTTTGCGAGAGAATTCCACAGGTTCACATTTCTCTGAGTGAAGAAGATTTTCCTCATCTCCGTCCGAAATGCCTTACCCCTCATCCTTAGACTGTGTCCCCTGGTTCTGGACGTACACAACATCGGAAACATTCTTCCTTCGTCTAACCTGTCCAATCTCGTCAGAATTTTATATGTTTCTATGAGATCCCCTCTCATTCTTCCAAATTCCAGCGAATATAAGCCCAGTCGATCCAGTCTTTCTTCATATTTTAATCAAGTCATCCCAGGATTCAGTCTGGTGAACCTTCACTGCACTCTGTCAATAGCAAGAATGTCAGTCCTCATATTAGGAGACCAAAACTGTACACAATATACAAGGTGTGGCCCTGTACAACTGCAGTAAGACCTCCCTGTTCCGATACTCAATTCATCTCGCTATGAAGGCCAACATGCAATTTGCCTTCTTCACCGCCTGCTGTACCTGCATGTCAACTTTCAATGACTGATGTACCATGACACCCAGGTCTCGTTGCACCTCCCATTTTCCTAATCTGCCACCATTCAGATAATATTCTGCTTTCCTGTTTTTGTCACCAAAGTGATAACTCACATTTATCTACATCATACTGCATCTGCCATGCACTTGCACAATCACCTAACCTGTCCAAGGCAACCTGTAGCCTCTTCGTATCCTCCTCACAGTTCGCACTGACACCTAGCTCAGTGTCATCTGCAAACTTGGAGATATTACATTCAATTCCTTCATCTAATTCATTAATGTATATTGTAAATAGCTCGGGTCCCAGCATTGAACCTTGCGTTACCACAATCGTAACTGCCTGCCGTTCTGAAAAGGACCTGTTTATTCCTACTCTTTGCTTTCTGTCTGTCAATCAGTTCTCTATCCACGTCAATACTTTACCCCCAATGCTGTGTGCTTTAATTTTGCACACCAATCTCTTGTGTGGGACCTTGTCAAAAGCCTTTTGAAAGTTCGAATACACCACATCCACTGGTTCTCCATTGTCCACTCTACTAGTTACATCCTGAAATAATTCTAGAAGATTTGTCAAGCATGATTACTCCTTCATAAATCCATGCGAACTTGGACTGATCCTGTCACTGCTTTCCAAACGCGCTGCTATTATATTTTTAATAATTGATTCCAGCATTTTCCCCACTATCAATGTCAGACTCTAATTCCCTGTTTTCTTTTTCCCTCCTTTTTTAAAAAGTGGGGCTACATTAGTTACCCTCCAATCCATAGTAACTGATCCAGAGCCTATCGAATGTTGGAAAACGATCACCAATACATCCACTATTTCTAGGTCCACTTCCTTAAGTACTCTGGGATGCAGACTATCAGGCCCTCGGGATGTATCGGCCTTCAATCCCATCAATTTCCCTAACATAATGTCCTGACTAATAAGGATTTCCTTCAGTTCCTCCTTCTCGCTTGACCCTCGGTCCCCTAGTATTTCCGGAAGGTTATTTTTGTCTTCCTTCGTGAAGACAGAACAAATGTATTATACTTTATAACATAAATTCACCTGAATCTGACTGCAAAGGATCTACATTTGTCTTCACTTATCTTTTTCTCTTCACATAACTTTAGAAGCTTTTGCAGTCAGTTTTTATGTTCCCGGCAAGCTTCCACTCATACTCTATTTTCCCCTGATAATTAAAGCCTTTGTCCTCCTCTGCTGCATTCAAAATTTATCCCAGTCCTCAAGTTTGCTGCTTTTTCTGGCCAATTTATATGCTTCTTCCTTGGATTTAACACTATCCTTAATTTCCACTGTCAGCCACGGTTTACAAACCTTCGCCATTTTATTTTTACTCCAGACAGGGATGTACAATTGTTGAAGTTCATCCATGTGATCTTGAAATGTTTACCATTACCTATCCACTGTCAACCCTTTAAGTATTATTTGCTAGTTTATTCTAGCCAATACCATCGAAGATACCATTCCTTAAGTTCAGGGCCCTCGTCTCTGAATTAACTGTGTCACTCTCCATCTTAATAAAGAATGCTACCATATTATGGTCACTCTTCCCCAAGGGGCCTCGCACAAGATTGCTAATTAGTCCCTTCTCATTACATATCACCCAGTCTAGGATGGCCAGCCCTCTAGTTGGTTCCTGGACATATTGGTGTAGAAAACCATCCATAATACACTCCAGGAAATCCTCCTCCACCGCATTGCTACCAGTTTGGTTAGCCCCAATCAATATGTAGATTAAAGTCGCCCATGATAACTGTTGTACCTTTATTGCACGCATCCCTAATTTCTTGTTTGATGCTGTCCCCAACCTCACTACTACTGTTTGGTGGTCTGTACATAACTCCCGCTAGCAGTTTCAGCCCTTTGGAATTCCGCAGCTCCACACATACTGATTCCACTTCATCCAAGCTAATGTCCTTCCATACTATTGCATTTATTGCCTCTTTAACCAGCAATGCCACCCTCCATCCTTTTCATTTCTGTCTATCCTACCGTAATGTTGAATATCCCTTTATGTTGAGTTCCCAGTCGTGGCCATCCTGGAGCCATGTCTCCGTGATGGCATTTACATCATATCCATTAACTGTTATCTGCGCAATTAATTCTTCCACCTTATTCTGAATACTCCTCGCATTGAGGCACAGAGCCTTCGCTTGTCTTTTTAACACACTTTGCTCGTTTAGAATTTTGCTGTACTGTGGCCCTTTTTGCTTTTTGCCATAGGTTTCTCTGCCCTCCACTTTGACATTTTTTCTTTCGATCTTTTACTGCTGCACCCATTCTGCTTCCCTCTGTTTCCCTGCATAGAGTCCCATCCCCCTGCCATGTTAGTTTAATCCTCCCCAACAGCACCTGCAAACACTCCCCCAGGACATTGGTTCCGGTCCTGCCTTGCTGCAAACCGTCCGGTTTGTACTGGTCCCACCTCCCCTAGAAACGGTTCCAATGCCCCGGAATTTGAATCCCTCCATTCTGCCCCACTCCTCAAGCCACGTAGTCATCTGAGCTATCCTGCGATTCCTACTCTGACTTGCACGTGACACTGGTAGCAATCCCGAATTTACTACTTTTGAGGTCCTATTTTTTAATTTAGCTCCTAGCTCCCTAAATTCGTCTTGTAGCACCTGATCACGTTTATTACCTATATCGCTGGTACCTATATGTACCACGACAACTGGCTGTTCATCCTCTTCCTTAAAAATGTCCTGCACCCGCTCGGAAACATCTTTGACCCTTGCACCAGGCAGGCAACATATCATGCTGGAGTCTCGGTTGTGGTCGCAGAATCGTCTATCTATTCCCCTTACAATAGAATTACCTACCACTATAGCTCTCCCACTCTTTTTCCTGCCCTCCTGTGCAGCAGAGCCACCCACGGTGCCATGACTTTGGCGGCTGCTACTCTCCCCTGATGAGTCATCTCCCTAAACAGTACCCAAAGCGGTGTATCTGTTTTGCAGGGGGATGACCACAGGGGACCCCTGCACTTCCTTCCTTCCGCTGCTCTTCCTGTTCGTCACCCATCCCCTATCTGTCTGTGTACCCTTTACCTGCGGTGAGACCAACTCCCATTTCATTCACACAACAAACTATTGGTCTCAAGTGAACTGATTTTAAATTAAATTTTAAACATTTAGCCGAGTTCGAATAGAAGTGATGTTTTTGATGAATATTAGGTTCGACAGAAACAAATATTAAAATGGGGCAGTTTTACTGTTTTTCTGAAGATTGGCTCATTGGACGGACGTTGGCTGGAATGCTTTGAACTTGCGGCTCCATCAGAGAGGCTGTGGGTGGCTCTTAAAAGAGCTGTTATGTTATCTGTGTTTTTTTGTCTGTACATTTTGCAGATTTACTTGGAGCTGGAGTACTCGGTCACCCTGTGCTTGGCCAGCTCCCCGGGCAGCACTAGACTCACGGCGGTCTGAATGTGTGGACACAATCCCCACACTCCAAACTATTAGAGGTTGTTGCCATCTCCTGGCTGGAAGTGAGTGCTGCAACACGTGACAATCATAGAACAGAAACCATTTCAAATTCGACAGAGGTACTTCAGAACCATGTTTATGTTCACCTTAAAACGATTGCAAAATATTTTGTTCGTCCGGCTGAAAACTCAAAACAACCGTGAAAAGTAGGACGCGCACACCCGATTTTAGTGTGAACAGTGGGGTTAATCAGAGCCGCTGTCACTCGGGTACAGCGTGTCAATGGGATTCCTTGATCAGTGTAGGATAGTTACTGTGTCTGTCCTTCCCTGATACAGTGTGTCATTGGCATTCCTTGGTCAGTGTAGGTTAGTTACTGTATCTGTCCTTCCCTGATACAATGTATCAGTGGGATTCCTTGGTCAGTGTAGGATAGTTACTGTGCCTGTCCTTCCCTGGTACAGTATGTCAGTGGGATTCCTTCGTCAGTGTGGGTTAGTTACTGTGTCTGTCCTTTCCTGGTACAGTGTGTCAGTGGGATTCCTTGGTCAGTGTAGGATAGTTACTGTGCCTGTCCTTCCTTGATACAATGTGTCAGTGGGATTCCTTGGTCAGTGTAGGATAGTTACTGTGTCTGTCCTTCCCTGATACAGCGTGTCAATGGGATTCCTTGGTCAGTGTCGGTTAGTTGCTGTGTCTGTCCTTCCCTGATACAGTGTGTCAGTGGGATTTCTTGGTCAGTGTAGGATAGTTACTGTGTCTGTCCTTCCCTGATCCAGTGTGTCAGTGGGATTAATTGGTCAGTGTAGGTTAGTTACTGCATCTGTCCTTACACGATACAGTGTGTCAGTGGAATTCCTTGGTCAGTGTAGAATCTTTACTCTATCTGTAATTCCCTGATACAATGTGTAAGTCGGATTCCTTGTTCAGTGTAGAATAGTTACTGTACCTGTCCTTCCCTGGTACAGTGTGTCAGTGGGATTCCTTGGTCAGTGTAGGATAGTTACTGTATCTGTCCTTCCCTGGTACAGTGTGTCAGTGGGATTCCTTGGTCAGTGTAGGTTAGTTACTGTATCTGTCCTTCCCTGATACAGTGTGTCAGTGGGATTCCTTGGTCAGTGTAGGTTAGTTACTGTATCTGTTCTTCCCTGATACAGTGTGTCAGTGGGATTCTTTGGTCAGTGTACGATAATTACTGTGTCTGTCCTTCCCTGATACAGTGTGTAAGTGGGATTCCTTGGTCAGGGTAGGTTAGTTACTGTATCTGTCATTCCCTGGTACAGTGTGTCAGTGGGATTCCTAGGTCAGTGTAGGATATTTACTGTGTCTGTCCTTCCCTGGTACAGTGTGTCAGTGGGATTCCTTGGTCATTGTAGGATATTTACTGCATCTGTCATTCCCTGATACAGTGTGTCAGTGGGATTCCTTGGTCAGTGTAGGATCGTTACTGTATCTCTCCTTCCCTGATACAATGTGTCAGTGGGATTCCTTGTCAGTGTCCGATATTTACTGCATCTGTCCTTCCCTGATATAGTGTGTCAGTGGGATTCCTTGGTCAGTGTAGGATAGTTACTGTATCTGTCCTTAGACGATACAGTGTGTCAGTGTGGGATCGGCAGGGGATTGTAGGATAGACACTGCCCGTCACTCACTGGTGCAGCATGTCAGTGTGGAGTTTACTGGTCAGTGTAGGATAGTTATTGTATCTCTCAAACTCTAGTACAGTGTCAGCGTGTTATGGACAGGGGAGTATAGGAATACACACATTTTCACTCTCTGGTACTGTGTATCACTGCGGGAATGACTGCGGAATATGGGATAGCTACTGTACCTGTCATTCTCTGATACTGCTATCAGTGTGGGATATATTTCTTAACATATGTTATCTCTCAGTCTCTGGTACACCGTGAGAGTTGGGCTGTCAGGGGAGTGTTGGATAGATACTGCCTGTTATTCCCTGACACTATGTGACAGGTGAATAGATACTGCCTGTCACTCTCTGATACTATATGACATCTGGGTGTTGGATAGATGCTGCCTCTCTCATTCTCTGATACTATATGACAGGTGAGTGTTGGATAGATACTGCCTCTCTCATTCTCTGATATTATATGACAAGTGAGTGTTGGATAGATACTGCCTCTCTCATTCTCTGATATTATATGACAGGTGATTGTTGGATAGATACTGCCTCTCTCATTCTTTGAATCGATATGACAGATTCTGATTGCCAGGTGAGTGTAGGATAGTTACTGACACTTTCAATCCCCGGTGCAGTTTCAGTTTGGGACTGACTGGTTATTATAGGACAGATTCTGCTACTTTCACTATCTGGTCCATTGACAGATAAATATAAAAAACATATGGTTGCTGTCTGGTACAGGAATGTGAATTTTACACTGTATTTGTCCTTTTCTGGCATCTGAATGTGGCGTATCTCTCTATCTGTCAGTGTCTGATATTAGAGTGTTGGTTTTATTCTGAACCTGCCAATTTCTGCTAATTGCGTGCTGGTTTCAAAATATCTCAATGCTTGGTGTCTGAGTGTGTGGTCTACTCTGTATCTGTCCATCGCTAGGATGTAAATCTGGGCTCTACTCTATACCCGTCACTCTCTATTGTGTTCGCATCGTTTTACTCTGTACCAATCAATTTCTAAACTCAGTATTCGTTTCAGCTTCCAACTATCAATTTATCTTATGTAAGAGATGCTTTATTCTGAATCTGTCAGCATCAGGCATTGTAGGCAGTGTCGGTGGAAACCATGAAATTACTAATATTGCCAGATAAATTTAATGGGCAAAATTGTAGCAAATGGATTTCAACATAAAATTTAGGAACTAACATGATAAGTTTGATCTGGGATAATTGTGATCCATAGAACATAAAGAAGCCCTTTCACAGGTACTGTGAGTGGCTCTGAAAAGAGTCTTTGAATTATTAAATTAAATCCCGTCTGCTTTACTTGCTCTTGGACGCAGTGGTGCTTTACTTGGGCAGCAGCACAGCCTTGATGTTAGGCAGCACCCTGCCCTGAGCGATGGTCACCTTTCCCAGCATCCTCGTTGCGATGGCCAGCTGCAGGTGTCTGGGGATGGTGCGGGTCTTCTTGTTGTCGCGGGCCGCGTTGCCGGCCAGCTCCAGGATTTCAGCGGTCAGATACTTGAACACAGCAGCCATGTAGACTGGGTCTCCAGCACCCACACGCTCAGCATAGTTCCCCTTCCGCAGAAGCCTGTGAATACGGCCCACAGGGAACTGCAGTCCGGCCCGGGAGGAGCGAAACTTGGCCTTGGTCCTAGCTTTACCACCGGTTTTTCCTCTTCCCGACATTTCCACAATTCACATGTTCAGAGAAAGAATGCGAAACTCCTCCCACATCTGCCTTTCTTATACCTTCTGGAGGAATGTAGGGAGCGAACTTGTAATTGGTCGCTCTCTGGTGAATTTCATTGGTCTTTTCCGATGTCCAATCAGAGCGTGTTTAGCCCGCCAGTGAAAATTATTCTCCACAAAAGTCAGTCCTCCAAAGATTTAGAAATTCAAAAATAGCGCCAATAATTGTTAAAATTGCGGATTATTTTATTAACTTCACTATTAGCCAAATTTTCCAAACACTTTTTGTTTCCTTTTCCGTAATCCATATTTCCATTGCAAATTCCAGGCTGTTAGTTTCAGGATTAAATTCGGGTACTATTTCAAACTGTCTGTAATGGACGGGAATCAATCCCCACTGATTATGTAACGGGACACATTGCATCTCAATCTTTGTAAAACTGGAGATTCATAGATTATCGATCGATCCCCCGCACAGGCGGCAATGAGACAAGAACTGGGAGTCCCTCTGTGAAAAGAGAAGAGGGACAGAGCATTAAAACTGCCCTGTTCTGGTCTCTGTACGAGCTCCCATTCTGGGTTGTTACACTCGGATTCTAGGGTTAATAAACGGTTTGACCCCTTAGTCGATTTTTTTTTGAATTGAAAAGTGCGCGAGAGAGAACGAGGTGGCTGCAGTCTGAGTCTCACCCCGAAAATGGAGTATGAGAAGAAGCATGCAGGGAACATTAAGACGGATTGCAAAAGTTTCTATAGATATGTAAAGAGAAAAAGGTTAGTAAAGACAAACGTAGGTCCCCTGCAGTCAGAATCAGGGGAAGTCATAACTCGGAACAAAGAAATGGCGGACCAATTGAACAAGTACTTTGGTTCGGTATTCACTAAGGAGGACACTAACAACATTCTGGATATAAGAAGGGTCAGATGATCTAGTAAGGAGGAGGATTGAGGGAAATCCTTATTAGTCGGGAAATTCTGTTGGGGAAATTGATGGGATTGAAGGTCGATAAATCCCCAGGGCCTGATGGACTGCATCCCAGAGTACTTAAGGAGGTGGCCTTGGAAATAGCTGACGCATTGACAGTCATTTTCCTACATGCCATTGATTCTGGATCAGTTCCTATCGAGTGAAGGGTAGCCAATGTAACCCCACTTTTTAAAAAAGGAGGCAGAGAGAAAACAGGGAATTATAGACCGGTCAGCCTGACATCGGTAGTGGGTAAAATGATGGAATCAATTATTAAGGATGTCATAGCAGTGCATTTGGAAATGGTGACATGATAGGTCCAAGTCAACCTGGATATGTGAAAGGGAAATCATGCTTGACAAATCTTCTGGAATTTATTGAGGATGTTTCCAGTAGAGTGGACAATGGAGAACCATTTGATGTGGTATATTTGGACTTTCAGAAGGCTTTCGACAAGGGTCCACACAAGAGATTAATGTTCAAAGTTAATGCACATGGGATTGGCGGTAGTGTGCTGACATGGATTGAGAAATGGTTGTCAGACAGGAAGCAAGGAGTAGGATTAAATGGGTACTTTTCAGAATGGCAGGCAGCGACTAATGGGGTACCGCAAGGTTCTGTGCTGGGGCCCCAGCTGTTTACACTGTATATTAATGATTTAGATGAGGGGATTAAATGTAGTGTCTGCAAATTTGCGAATGACACTAAGTTGGGTGGCAGTGTGAGCTGCGAGCAGGATGCTATGAGACTGCAGAGCGACTTGGATAGGTTAGGTGAGTGGGCAAATGTATGGCAGATGAAGTATAATGTGGATAAATGTGAGGTTGTCCACTTTGGTGGCTAAACAGAGAGACAGACTATTATCTCAATGGTGACAGATTAGGAAAAGGGGAGGTGCAACGAGACCTGGGTGTCATGGTACATCAGTCATTGAAGGTTGGCATGCAGGTAAAGCAGGCGGTTAAGAAAGCAAATGGCATGTTGGCCTTCATATGGAGGGGATTTGAGTACAGGGGCAGGGAGGTGGTGCTACAGTTGTACAGGGCCTTGGTGAGGCCACACCTGGAGTATTGTGTACAGTTTTGGTCTCCTAACCTGAGGAAGGACATTCTTGTTATTGAGAGAGTGCAGCGAAGGTTCACCAGACTGATTCCCGGGATGGCGGGACTGACCTATCAAGAAAGACTAAATCAACTGGGCTTGTATTCACTGGAGTTCAAAAGAATGAGAGGGGACCTTATAGAAACGTTTAAAATTCTGACGGGTTTAGACAGGTTAGATGGAGAAAGAATTTTCCTGATGTTGGGGAAGTCCAGAACCAGGGCTCACAGTCTAAGGATAAGGGGTAAGCCATTTAGGACCGAGATGAGGAGAAACATCATCACCCAGAGAGTGGTGAACCTGTGGAATTCTCTACCACAGAAAGTTGTTGAGGCCAATTCACTAAATATATTCAAAAAGGAGTTAGATGTAGTCCTTACTACTAGGGGGATCAAGGGGTATGGTGAGAAAGCAGGAATGGGGTACTGAAGTTGCATGTTCAGCCATGAACTCATTGAATGGCGGTGCAGGCTAGAAGGGCCGAATGGCCTACTCCTGCACCTATTTTCTATGTTTCTATGTTTTTAAAACAAGCTTCTAATCCGTCGGCAGGCGCTGTAAATAAACGGGTTTGAGCGCAAAGGGAAAGAGCGACCAGGGACCGTGTTTGCTGTTTCGGGCGGGAAATTAAACAGCGACGCTGAGGTCGAAACGGACATTAAAAATGCTTATCTGAAAATCTCAAAACTAAATCGACAGCTGGAACTGCAAAGGTTCTCAGGCACTTGTTAAGGAAATAATTAGCGTCAAACGATAAGAAAATAAGCGGTTATGGGGAGCGGCCGGGAAATGGCGCTGAATCCATGAACAGATCAGTTGTGATCTTATTGAATGGCGGAGCAAGCTCGTGAAGCCAAATGGCCGAATCCTGCTCCTATTCTTTAAAGGTTGATGGGTTTGTGCAGCTCTTTCAGAGAGGTTGTGGGTGGCTCTTAAAAGAGCCGTTGTGTTTGGGTTTGATCTCTCAGGACAGCGTGCAGTTTTACTTGGAGCTGGTGTACTTGGTCACCGCCTTTGTCCCTTCCGACACGGCGTGCTTGGCCAGCTCCCCGGGCAGCAGCAGGCGCACGGTGGTCTGGATCTCCCGGGAGCTGATGGTGCGGCGCTTGTTGCAATGGACCAGGCGGGAAGCCTCACCCGCGATACGCTCCAAAATATCGTCACAACCGAGTTCATGATGCCCATGGCCTTGGAGGAGATGCCGGTGTCGGGGTGAACCTGCTTCATCACTTTGTAGGTGGAGATCGAGTAACTCTCCTTCCTCGACTTTCTGCGCTTCTTGAGCGACTTTGCTGGCACTTTGGTGACGGTTTGCTTCGCACCTTCCTTGGTGGAAACTGTTCACCCCGCCGGTGGATGCAGGCTCAATGGCTGCAATCTTGGTCAGGGCGGGTGTCACGGCGCATGAGCAAATCTTTGTACAGGGACAAAGTGTGGGCGGGGCTTCAGGGTATATGTCAGTTTGATTGGACAGACGTTTCTGCCCAGGTAAGTGACCCCTGAAAGGAAGCCTTGTTGTTCTGATTATTGTCTGGTGACCCTGGGCCCGGGCTCCTCCTATTGGGCCAGCCCAGGCTCATCCTATCGGACCAGCACAGGCTCACACTATTGGGCAAGCCCAGGTTCACCCTATCGGACCAGTACAGATTCACCCTATTGGGCCAGCCCAGGCTCACACTATTGGGCCATTCCAGGTTCACCCTATCGGGCCAGTACAGAATCACCCTATTGGGCCAGCCCAGGCTCACCCTATCGGACCAGCACAGGCTCACCCTATTGGGCCAGCCCACGTGCACCCGATTGGGCCAGCCGGTCTCACCCTATTGGGCCAGCCCAGGATCAACCTATCAGGCCAGCACAGGCTCACCCTATTGGGCCAGCCCAGGTTCACCCTATCGGGCCAGTACAGATTCACCCTATTGGGCCAGCCCAGGTTCACCCTATCGGACCAGTACAGATTCACCCTATTGGGCCAGCCCAGGTTCACCCTATCGGACCAGTACAGATTCACCCTATTGGGCCAGCCCATGTTCACCCTATCCGACCAGTACAGATTCACCCTATTGGGCCAGCCCGCGTGCACCCTATTGGGCCAGCCGCTCTCACCCTATTGGGCCAGCCAATGCTCAACCTATCAGGCCTCACAGGCTGACCCTATTGGGCCAGCACAGGCTCACGCTATTGGGCCAGCCCGGGCTCACCCTATTGGGCCAGCGCAAAAGACCCAGTTAGCAGCAGAGAAAATCAGCAGCTCATTGATTTTACTCTCACTCTGCGCACAGCGGGTGCAGAACTGAAGCCAACCATGTAAGCTGGGATTAATGCACATCATTAGCCTTTGAATGTGGAATGAGAAATGTTTGTCTGTTCTGTCGGTGGGAACAGATTTCAAACATCTGTGTGACGAGAGAAGCACCGAGATACATACATCCGCGTGAGAGTGTCCCAGTGCACTGCCTGTGGAAAAAATTTCAACCAGTTACACAGCCTAAAAAACTTCGCACCTTTCATATCGGGGTAAATACACGTGTTCTGTGTGTGGACAAAACGTCAACTAATCATCCAACCAAGGAGAGATACAAGGACACCCACACCATGGAGAAACCATCGAAATGTGGAGCTGTGGGGAGGGATATAGTTCCCCGTCTGATCTAGAAATGTATTGTCGCAGTCACACGGGGGAGAGGCTGGTCACCTGCTCTGTGCGCGGTCAGGATTTCACTCAGTCATCGGATCTGCTGAAAGTCTAGCGAGTTCATACTGGGGAAGTGTTGGAAGGGATTAAGAACATAAGAACATAAGAACATAAGAATTAGGAACAAGAGTAGGCCATTTAGCCCCTCGAGCCTGCTCCGCCATTCAATAAGATCATGGCTGATCTGGTCGTGGACTCAGCTCCACTTACCCACCCGCTCCCCATAACCCTTAATTCCCTTATTGCTTAAAAATCTATCTATCTTTGACTTGAAAACATTCAATGAGCCAGCCTCAACTGCTTCGTTGGGCAGAGAATTCCACAGATTCACAACCCTCTGGGAGAGGAAATTCTTTCTCAACTCGGTTTTAATTTGTCTCCTCCGTATTTTGAGGCTGTGCCCCCTCGTTCTAGTCTCGCCGACAAGTGGAAACGACCTCTCTGCCTCTATCTTGTCTATACCTTTCATTATTTTAAATGTTTCTATAAGATCACCCCTCATCCTTCTGAACTTCAAGGAGTAAAGACCCAGTCTACTCAATCTATCATCATAAGGTAACCCCCTCATCTCCGGAATCAGCCTAGTGAATCGTCTCTGTACCTCCTCCAAAGCCAATTTATCCTTCCTTAAGTAAGGTGACGAAAACTGCACGCACTACTCCAGGTGCGGCCTCACCAATACCTTACAGGTTGCAGCAGGACCTCCCTGCTTTTGTACTCCATCCCTCTCACAATGAAGGCCAACATTCCATTTGCCTTCCTGATTACCTACTGCACCTGCAAACTAACTTTTTGGGATTCATGCACAAGGACCCCCAGGTCCCTCTGCACCGCAGCAGGTTGTAATTTCTCCCCATTCAAATAATATTCCCTATTACTGTTTTTTTTCACAAGGTGGATGACCTCACATTTTCCGACTTTGTATTCCATCTGCCAAACCAGAGCCCATTCGCTTAACCTATCCAAATCTCTTTGCAGCCTCTCTGAGTCCTCTACACAACCCGCTTTCCCACTAATTTTAGTGTCATCTGCAAATTTTGTTGCACTACACTCTGTCCCCTCTTCCAGGTCATCTATGTATATTGTAAACAGTTGTGGTCCGAGCACTGATCCCTGTGGCACACCACTAACCTCTGATTTCCAAACGGAAAAGGACCCATTTATCCCGACTCTCTGCTTTCTGTTCGCCAGCCAATTCTCTATCCATGTTAATACATTTTCTCTGACTCCGCGTACCTTTATCTTCTGCAGTAACCTTTTGTGTGGCACCTAATCGAATTCCTTTTGGAAATCTAAATACACTACATCCATCGGTACACCTCTATCCACCATGCTCGTTATATCCTCAAAGAATTTCAGTAAGTTAGTTAAACATGATTTCCCCTTCATGAATCCATGCTGCGTCTGCTTGATTGCACTATTCCTATCCAGATGTGCCGCTATTTCTTCCTTAATGATAGTTTCAAGCAGTCATCTGAATTGCGAGTTCACAAGTGACAGCAGCGGTTGGGTTCGACTGTTATTACTGCTGTTAATCACATCCTGACTGAATCGTATTCATTCTGTCAAGTGGGATTTGTTTCTGCTGATGATAATAACCCCGAAAACTGGGATGGAGTTAAATATTTTGATATTTCAAATAATACAATGTGTCGATATTTGATCTCTCCATGATAAGAGGATACTAATTGATGTCTTGTTACATTTTGCGCCTTTTCTCCTTTCCAACTCTAGATTGTTTCAGTTCTCATGCCTTTGGTTACGCTCAGGGACAAGTCCCAGTTCCCCATACCTTTCAGAGTGCCTCTCTTTGCCTTGGTGTCCAGGGTAGGAATAGCCAACACGCCTGGGATCACTAAACACAAACACCAGTCTGTTAATCTCTTTCAGCCACAGGACTTTGCGTGTTCCTGACAGCATCTCTCCCACCTTCGATGTGCGAATAGAGCACCCTGCAAATATGGTTTCAATTTAAATTTGAATCCACTCAGTAAATGTATTTTTTTAAAAGTACAGGTAAACCGATTACATCAAGTAATTGGTAAAGGTTTACAGTCAACAAGATGAATAAGTAAAAACATCATGGCCCAATAACCCAGCTCTATATTCACAGGAGAAAGTCTGTTATCTAAATCTTCGAATGTCAGTTGGAGATGAGAGACTGAATCTCATTCCACACTCAGCTAGTAAACGGCCTCTCCCTGAAGTGTTTCCTCCCAACGCACATCTGCATCCATTCCCACTGTCCCCACATTTACAGTGTTGAGTCAGCTGGGCACACGAGTCTCACAGGTTAGACGATTGGTTGGAGGTGCATCCATACACACAACATGTGTCTTGTTTCGCCCCGCTGTGATTGGTGTTTTTCCAAAGGCTGATGATAAGGTGATGCCGATGAATCCTGTGAATCTCTCAAATCCTGACGTGATGTTTGGTTTCAGATTCTCAGCTGCAGATCCTCCCCTTCTAATATACTGCAAAGGGAGCTTACAAAAGTTGTTACTTTTAATTACACGGTAGAAATTTCGACCATGGTAGGCATCAGAGTCGGGTCAAATCCTGCCCTCAAATGACATCCACACACCTCCCAGTTGAGGTATTTTCCCAGTTGAGGTCATTGCTTCGGTATCAAGAGCAGGGGCACTGCCTAATTTTTGCTCATATTTAGTCCAATGGTACTGAGGACAATTATAACCCTTGAAGTACTGCCTTGGCTGAGATCAACTAACAGCCCCGATCAAGGATCGAACATGGGACATTCTCAGTCAGTATTGCAGTGTTCTAAAATTTTTGGGAGGAGGGGCGTGTTGGGGGAGGGTTAGAAACACATTTTACTCCAGCTTTAAACAAAACCTTCATCACACTGCACAATTGTCAAGTCTTTCCAAATTCGTCAAACGGATCATCAAAAAGAGTGAGACATTTTAGAAAGGCGCAAGTGACTGAAATAAACAGCTTTACAATCACTGCACAGTACAGAAGGGAGCGACTGTCAATAGGAGCTCGGTTCGTGAAGTCCTCCGACACTTCGAGATAAACTGGACTGTTCCTTTAAGTATAAATAGGCAGAGAAAAGGGAGTCCCTGTCTCTTAAATATCTGCCCCATTCCCCCAGGCAGTGGGAGGAGGAAAAGTGCGCGGTCTCTTTATATCCTCCCACAGCAAGCACCACCGGGTGAGCTCTCACAGGGTCCTAAAATCCAAAGAAAACTTATCGCATCAAGTTAACCACAACAACTGAAAAGTGCACACACAAAGTCTTTGCTCTATATATGTGTGTGTAAACAAAACACATCATTCCTAATGTTTGCTAATGACTTCCACAGAGATAAGCTGTTATCTTAGCCAGTTATTTTCCAGCATTTTATTTCCTATTATTTACAATGTAATTGCAGAATGTTTAATTCCTTTGCCATTAATTGATGACCTGTGTGCCCTTGTTTAGAAAGTGATGTCACACTGACCATTCCGTTACCAAGGTGACCGTCTGTGCACAGTGTTCAGTGGGAAAGGGGATTAAATCTCACCGAGGGTAATGAGCAGCCACGCACCAGTCTCTGCACTTTATTGTTCCGTGATCACCTCATCATCACACAGAAGTTCCTAGATTTACCTCCAGTGTGGATGACTTGAGTAAGTGATGTTAAAAATTAAATTGTAGGCGTGAAAGAGGAGTTGGGTGAGGGGTTTGGGGAGTAGGGGTGAAAGAGAAGTTGGGTGAGGGGTTTGGAGAGTAGGGGTGAAAGAGAAGTTGGGTGAGGGGATTTGGCGAGTAGGAGTGATAGAGGAGTTGGGTGAGAGGTTTGGAGAGTAGGGGTTAAAGAGGAGTTGGGGTGAGGGATGTTTGGGGAGTAGGGGTGATAGAGTAGTTGGGGAGGGGGAGTTGGAGAGTAGGGGTGAAGAAGGTGTATGAGTGATTGGGATTTACTGCCCATTACTTGCCTCTATTGTACTATGATGGGGTTTATCTTTCCTTTAAAATCTATTGTATGGTGTGTTTCACTGAAGTTAGACGTGGGGCTGCAGTTCCTTGCAGGCACTGAACTGTTTCTGGTGAATTAATGTGGGTAGTGTTAATTGGGAATAGATTTGAGTGGAATCATTCTGCGCTGAATGAGATGCTGGGCTGCGGGTTTACCCTCAGTCCCAGTGACGAGATGCTGTTGAAACCAAATCCAGGGACCACATACATTGTGACTCCAAATCCAGGCACCGCATACATTGTGACTCCAAATCCAGGGACCACATACATTGTGACTCCAAATCCAGGGACCACATACATTGTGACTCCGAATCCAGGGACCACATACATTGTGACTCCAAATCCAGGGACTACATACATTGTGACTCCAAATCCAGGGACCACACACATTGTGACTCCAAATCCAGGGACTACATACATTGTGACTCCAAATCCAGAGATGACTTACACTGATGTATCAAATCCAGGGACTTCTTACACTGAGGGACAAGTTACAATGAGACATCAAATCCAGGATGAATTACATCGTGACACCAAATTGACGGATTACTAATACCGTGACAACAAATCCAGGGACCAATAACACTGAGACATCAAATCCAGGAAGCAATTACACTGAGACTACAACATTACATAGGATATACGGCACAGAAATGGACCATTCGCACTAACCAGTCCATGCCAGTGTTTATGCTCTGCTCGGGAATTAGAGAGCATCAGTATGGGGTGTGGCCATGCTGGTGAAACCAGCTCTAGTTAGGGTGAAAGGTGGGTAATGAATGAAGATATGGTGGTGGAATCAGACGGTGACCAGTGGGGCCTGGTGACAGATTATTGTCAGAAGCCCTTTTCAGGCAGATGGATGATTAGATGTAACCAGCACAACAACTATATCCATCTGTTCTTGTCCAAAATCCCCAAATGTAATGTCACTAATTTATTTTTCAGTGAGAAATGTAGAGATGTGAAAGAACAGAGGAAATGAGGCTTGCACAGGAAAGAAGATTCCTTAAGTGAACACATTGTGAGGCTGTTTTGTGACTCGGCTCTGTGAGGTTAAAAACATGAAATGGAAAAGGGCACGTCCAGTGACACTTATATTGCCAAAATTGCTTTCTAAGTTAATCACTATATCCTAAGCCGAATATCATATTGACTATCCAAATCACCAATCCCAATCCTAAAAAATAACCATAAGCCACACCCACTAACCGCTAAACCTACTCATAAACCCGTCCCCTAACCAAGGCTAAGAACATAAGAAATAGTTGCAGAAGTAGGCCATCTGGCCCATTGAGCCCACTCCGCCATTCAATAAGATCATGGCTGATATGATCTTGGCCTCAATTCCATTTCCCTGCCCTCTCCCCATTAATCTTGACTCCCCTATCTTTCAAAAATTAGTCCATCTGCAACTTAAATATCCCTCATATGCGGTCCCTCAAAATGAGATATATTCAATATCCAGCCTCCGTTGCTCTCTGGGGCAGAGAATTTCAAAGATTCACGACCCTCTGAGAGAAGAAATTCCTCCTCGTTTCCGTTTTAAATGGGCGACCTCATATTCTCAGACTATGCCACCTAGTACTAGATTCCCCCACAAGAGGTAACAAAGATCTGTGGGGAAGCTAAAGGCCTTATAAAGGAAGTATTTAAACAATTATGTTGATGCCAAAATTACTGCAAGTATGTTAGTAACAAGTAATTATAATCAACTAACCCATCAAAATTAGCAAAGACAATTACAAAGATTAGAACATTTCAATGTTGATCACATGCAGTATGTGTGGAGATCTATTAACCGCATCCAACAATCGTTAATCAATACAGAAAATAACAGATTTCCAGTCTTAAGCCTTTAGTTCTTTCAAGGGCTAGTTGAAAGGAACGTCAAATGAGTGTAAAGTGAGACACGCCGATTCAGTCCATGACACCCACAAGCCGTATACTCAAATGAAACAAGTTTGTGATTTTATGTGGCAAAAGATGAACTGCGTGATAAGTGAAGTAATCTAGAGTAAGAAAAGGCCCAAAATAGAAGTGAAGGGAAGATTAATTAGTCCCTTATTATGGAGAAATCAGATATTGGACACACGGTGTTTGAAACAAGCTGATTTATACAATATTTACACAGAACACTAATCTCCAGCTCAGGTATAGGGTTACTGAGAGCAGCAGTCTCAGTGCCAGGACGAACATGGTTCAGTGCTCAATTGGAGCCCAGGAAATCCTGCTCCAGTCACTAAAGTGTCCCGTCATAGTTACCCAGCATTCCCCGCAACAGGGAATGTGCCGGGCTCAGACTACAGGGGCCCAGTGCGCAAGCGTTGGACCAGGCTGTGTGTGGAGCATGCGCAGTTCGTGTAATGGCGGAGTGGGTATCGTGAGCGTGTGCTCCGTCAAAGTGACAATTTTCAGCGGGGCGGAGGGCAGTAATGGACCAGCGGGTAGCTGCGGAGGTGTCATAAGCTCGTGGTGCCCGCCGGAAGCCCGCTATAATAACCGGAATATCGGCGACTGCAAACCCGAGGTTTTCTCCCGGTCATAGACCCAGGGTAACGGCGGCCATCTTTGTACAGGAAGGCAGGTTCAGTCCTCCGCCTTCTTCATCGAGTGAGCAGCGAAGCGCATGCGTGGCCATCTTGGTAAAGTAACAACGTATTTATTTTATTCTCGCAATTATCACCATCTCTCTCACAGGCGCTGCTCAGTGCTCAGCTCACAGTTTGTGTCCTGGACAATTGTAAGAGGAAAACCCCAGAGCTGGTCACTCCCAGTGGGAGAATCCCCATGTACAGTCAAAGGGGTGGAATCCCCATCAACAATCCCAGGGCTATTATCTCATAAAAACATAATAACATCACAAAAATAGGAGCAGGAGTGGGTCAGTGGGCCCTTGGATCCTGCTCTGCCATTCAATAAGATCATGGCTGATCTGATCATGGACTCAGCTCCACTTCTCTGCCCGCTCCCCATAACGCTTTATTCCCTTATCGCTGAAAAATCTGTCTACCTCTGCCTTAAATGTATTCAATGACCCAGCCTCCACAGCTCTCCGGGGCAGAGAATTCCATAGATTTACAACCCTCTGAGTGATGAAATTTCTCCTCATCTCAGTTTTAAATGGGCAACCCCTTATTATGAGACTGCTCCCTAGTTTCAGTTTCTCCTTTGAGTGGCAATATCCTCTCTGCATTCAACTTGTCAAGCCGCCTCGTGATCTCACATGTTTCAATAAAATCACCTCTCATTCTTCTAAATTCCTATGTTTGTCAGCCCAACCTTCTCAAGTTATCCTCATAAGACAACCCCCTCATCTTCGGAATCAACCTCTGAACAGCCTCCAATGCAAGTATATCCTTCCTTAAATGCAGAGACAAAAACTGCATGCAGTATTCCAGGTGTGGTCTCACCAATACCCTGTACAGTTGTAGCAGGACTTCTCTGCTTTTATTCTATCCCCCTGACAATAAAGGCCAACCTTCCATTTGCCTTCCTGATTACTTGCTGCACCGGCATACTAACTTGTTGTGTTTTATGCACAAACACCCTCAGGTCTCTCTGTCCTGTAGCAGTTTACAATTTTTCTCCATTAAAATTATAATTTGTTTTTCTATTATTTCTGCCAAAATGGATAACCTCAATACTACATCTGACAAATTTTTGTACACTCATTTAGCCTGTCTATATCCCTTTGCATATTTTTGTGTCCTCTTTACAATTTGCATTCCTACCCATCTTTCTGTCATGAGCAAACTTGTCTACGTTAAACTTGGTCCTTTCATTCAAGTCATTAATATAGATTGTAAATAGTTGAGGCCGATCCCTGCGGCACCCCACTAGTCACTGTTTGACAACCGGAAAATGACTAATTTATCCCAACTTTCTGTCTTCTGTTAGTGAGCCCATCCTCTATCCGTACTAATATATTACCCCAACCCCGTGAACTTTTATCTTGTGCAGTAGCCTTTTATATGGCACCTTATCGGAAGCCTTCTGGAAATCCAAATACACCACCTCCACTGCTTCCCCCTTATCCACCCTACTCATTACATCCTCAAAGTACTCCAGCAAATTTGTCAAATGTGATTTCCCTTTCATAAAGCTATGCTGACTGCTTGATTGAATCATGCTTTGCTAAATGTCGCACTACTGCTTCCTTCATATTGGACTCCAGCATTTTCACAATGACAGATGTTAGGCTAACTGGTCTATAGTTTCCTGCTTTTTGTCTGCCTCCTTTTTTAAATAGAGGCGTTAAATTTGTGGTTTTCCAATCTGCTGGGACCCAGATCCCAGTGATTTTGGTAGATTACAACCAAAGCATCCTCTATCTCTACAGCAACTTCTCTTAAAACCCTCAGGTCCAGGGGACTTGTCTGCCTTTAGTCCCGTTATTTTACTGAGTACTACTTCATTAGTGATTGTATTAAGTTCCTCCCTCCCTATATCCACTTGATTGTTCACTTCGGTATTACTCTCATTGACCGAGTGTTTTCCTGTAATTAAACTAATCTCGGACTGTTTATGTCAGATTCTAACTCCTGCACGGTCCCAGCAAACACTTCCGCTCCCTCGTCCTGCCGATATTTCTGCAGGATTCCTTTGTGAAGACGGGCTCATGGAGAGAAACACCATGCACGGAATGATTCCAAATTGATCATCTCCAAGGGACGAGGCTCCCAGCTTTAATCATTCTCTGTCCTTTCCCCCCAGGCCCAGTTCCTATGCTCAGATTCGGATCAGAGTAAATTTGGAAAAGTGCACTTTGATTTTTACAGGCTGAATTATTGCAGAGAGCTGCGCATGTGCGGATAAGCCCTGCTCCGTGTCGATTTCCAGTGAGTAGAAGAGCGCATGTGTCTTCCCCTCCCCAAGCCCTGCCTGTGATCACCATTCACTCAGTGAGCAGAGGAAGATGGTTTAAAACAGTTGGGAATGGAGACACCGCGGCCCCGGGGTAAGGCAGCGAGCAGCAGCTTCCTTACAGCAACGCAGCGCTTTGGGAGCGTGTCCGCAGATGGGCTCAGAGATCGGCATTGAGTCCGGGGGGAGCTCAGGGGGAGTCGGGGGCTGTGTGTAAGAGGCAGAGTGGAGCAAGAACCAGTCCCAGTGCGTGGTGTGAGTGGGGGAAGGGAGAGGCCATTCTCGGGCTGTGTGTGGACAGCGTGTGTCCAGGGTAAGGGAGACAGAATGGTCAGAATCTGCTATTTACAATCTGCTGCTTTCTCTCTCCACACCAGCAGTGAACGTTCCTGGTTTAGTTCCCTCGGGGCCTGTGTGTAAGAGGCAGAGTTGAGCAGGAACTAGTTCCGGGACATGGAGTGAGTGGGGGAAGGGAGAGCCCATTCTCGGGCTGTGTGTGGACAGTGTAAGGTAACAGAAAGTAAACCATTCGCTCTTTCAAATCATTGCTGCTTTCTTTCCCCAAGACAGCAGTGAATGTTCCTGATTCAGTTCCAATCTCACTGTGTCTGTTGTTCTTTGGCAGTGAGCAGTGGAAACACAGCCTGACAGTGAGGATGTGGGGAATTTCACAAAGTGCAACTATTGCAGGCACCAGGAGAGGAGTGTGGGAGAAGATATTTTAAAGACGGGTTATATTGTTTCGGTGAGCTGAGTTCTCCAGAGCCATGTTGCTGATGATCGAGAGCTACATTGTCACTCACTGAGATACATCGTATTGTCCCCCGCATCCATATCTTAGACCTAATAATGTTCTCGTATTATTATTCTCACAGCAAAATTCTTTAACCAGCCTGAACAAATGTGATCTTTCCTCCACCCGGAACACAAGGAACAGTGCAGGCAGCTCCTTCTCACACACAGTAAGTAGATTATCACTCACAGAGCGCAGAGACACAGAACTGGCCTCAATCCTATTGTCACAGACAGCAGAAGCTGTCAGTCCCACAGTGATCCCAAGTGGCAGAGTTACATTGTGAATCTTACAGCCACATGGAACAGTATAATCACACGCTGTTTCACCATTGAAACAGATCACACTGACAGGTACATTAAACACCAACGCTTGTCAGAAACTGAAAGGTAGAGAATAAAAGACAATCATCCATCAGAAAAAATGTCAAACAGAAAGTATAAACCACAGTCGCATATCAGAAGCTGATGGGTACAGAGCAAAAGCCATATTCATGTTTCAGAAGCTGACGGATTTAGTATTTAAACCCCCCGAACATACCAGAAGATGACAGGTGCAGAATAAAACCAACATTCCCGTACCATAGACTGAGAGATACAGTATACAACACACACCCACATATATGAAAGTGACAGTAACAGAATAAAATCCCCACTTATATACCAGAGAGTGACAGGTGAAGTGTAAATCCCATGTGCACATGTCGGAAAACTGAAATGCAGTAAGTAAAATTGTTACTTGCATCGCAGAGGCGGGAGTCGAGAGAGGCAGCGGCCTATAAAAGGCTCAGCACTCCGGGGAGCGTCGAGAGAGGCGGGAGTCGAGAGAGGCAGCGGCCTATAAAAGGCTCAGCAGTCCGGGGAGCGTCGAGGGAGGCGGGAGTCCAGAGAGGCAGCGGCCTATAAAAGGCTCAGCAGTCCGGGGAGCGTCGAGAGAGGCGGGAGTCCAGAGAGGCAGCGGCCTATAAAAGGCTCAGCAGTCCGGGGAGCGTCGAGAGAGGCGGGAGTCCAGAGAGGCAGCGGCCTATAAAAGGCTCAGCAGTCCGGGGAGCGTCGAGAGAGGCGGGAGTCCAGAGAGGCAGCGGCCTATAAAAGGCTCAGCAGTCCGGGGAGCGTCGAGAGAGGCGGGAGTCCAGAGAGGCGTACCGGTGCAGCTCCAGCTGAGAGAAGTCAAAAAAGAAGTAGAAAGAAATCAAAAGGTGACGTCACAGCCAACGTGGTAAGTGATTGGCTGCTGATTGGTGAGTAGTTTATCTTTTTCTTTGTCAGTAACTTTTAACATTGTTGTCGGCAATTTAAGTGTATCTAAGGGTTAATTCATGGCAGGACAGCTCGGTCATGTGATATGCTCCTCCTGTACCATGTGGGAACACGGGGACAACACCAGTGTCCCTGACGACTACATGTGCGGGAAGTGTGTCCACCTTCGGCTACTGACGGTCCGCGTTGCGGAGTTGGAGCTGAAGGTGGATTCACTCTGGAGCATCCACGTTGCTGAGAATGACGTGAGTATCACGTGTAGCGAGTTGGTCTTACCGCAGGAGAAGGGTCCACAGCCAGCGAGGGAATGGAAGACCAGCAGGAAGAGTAGTGCAAGGAAGGTAGTGCAGGGGTCCCCTGTGGTCATCCCACTGCAAAACAGATACACTGCTTTGAGTGCTGTTGAGGGGGATGACTCATCAGGAGTGGGCAGCAGCAGCCAAGTTCATGGCACCGTGGCTGGCTCTGTTGCACAGGAGGGCAGGAAAAAGAGTGGGCGAGCGATAGTGATAGGGGATTCAATTGTAAGGGGAATAGATAGGCGTTTCTGCGGCCGCAACCGAGACTCCAGGATGGTATGTTGCCTCCCTGGTGCAAGGGTCAAGGATGTCTCGGAGCAGGTGCAGGACATTCTAAAAAGGGAGGGAGAACAGCCAGTTGTCGTGGTGCACGTTGGTACCAATGACATAGGTAAAAAAAAGGGATGAGTTCCTACGAAATGAATTTAAGGAGCTAGGAGCTAAATTAAAAAGTAGGACCTCAAAAGTAGTAATCTCGGGATTGCTACCAGTGCCACGTGCTAGTCAGAGTAGGAATCGCAGGATAGCTCAGATGAATACGTGGCTTGAGCAATGGTGCAGCAGGGAGGGATTCAAATTCCTGGGGCATTGGAACCGGTTCTGGGGGAGGTGGGACCAGTACAATCCGGACGGTCTGCACCTGGGCAGAATCGGAACCAATGTCCTCGGGGGAGTGTTTGCTGGTGCTGTTGGGGAGGAGTTAAACTAATATGGCAGGGGGATGGGAACCAATGCAGGGAGATAGAGGGAAACAAAAAGGAGGCAAAAACAAAAGACAGAAAGAAGATGAGGAAAAGTGGAGGGCAGAGAAACCCAAGGCAAAGAACAAAAAGGGCCATTGTACAGCAAAATTCTAAAAGGACAGAGGGTGTTAAAAAAACAAGCCTAAAGGCTTTGTGTCTTAATGCAAGGAGTATCCGCAATAAGGTGGATGAATTAACTGTGCAAATAGATGTTAACAAATATGATGTGATTGGGATTACGGAGACGTGGCTCCAGGATGAGCAGGGCTGGGAACTCAACATCCAGGGGTATTCAACATTCAGGAAGGATAGAATAAAACGAAAAGGAGGTGGGGTAGCATTGCTGGTTAAGGAGGAGATTAAGGCAATAGTTAGGAAGGACATTAGCTTGGATGATGTGGAATCTATATGGGTAGAGCTGCAGAACACCAAAGGGCAAAAAACGTTAGTGAGAGTTGTGTACAGACCTCCAAACAGTAGTAGTGATGTTGGGGAGGGCATCAAACAGGAAATTAGGGGTGCGTGCAATAAAGGTGCAGCAGTTATAATGGGTGACTTTAATATGCACATAGATTGGGCTAACCAAACTGGAAGCAATACGGTGGAGGAGGATTTTCTGGAGTGCATAAGGGATGGTTTTTTAGATCAATATGTCGAGGAACCAACTAGGGGGGAGGCCATCTTAGACTGGGTGTTATGTAATGAGAAAGGATTAATTAGCAATCTCGTTGTGCGAGGCCCCTTGGGGAAGAGTGACCATAATATGGTGGAATTCTGCATTAGGATGGAGAATGAAACAGTTAATTCAGAGACCATGGTCCAGAACTTAAAGAAGGCTAACTTTGAAGGTATGAGGCGTGAATTGGCTGAGATGGATTGGCGAATGATACTTAAGGGGTTGACAGTGAATGGGCAATGGCAGACATTTAGAGACCGTATGGATGAATTACAACAATTGTACATTCCTGTCTGGCATAGAAATAAAAAAGGGAAGGTGGCTCAACCGTGGCTATCAAGGGAAATCAGGGATAGTATTAAAGCCAAGGAAGTGGCATACAAATTGGCCAGAAATAGCAGCGAACCTGTGGACTGGGAGAAATTTAGAACTCAGCAGAGGAGGACAAAGGGTTTGATTAGGGCAGGGAAAATGGAGTATGAGAAGAAGCTTGCAGGGAACATTAAGACGGATTGCAAAAGTTTCTATCGATATGTAAAGAGAAAAAGGTTAGTGAAGACAAATGTAGGTGCCCTGCAGTCAGAATCAGGGGAAGTCATAACGGGGAACAAAGAAATGGCGGACCAATTGAACAAGTACTTTGGTTCGGTATTCACGAAGGAGGACACGAACAACCTTCCGGTTATAAAAGGGGTCGGGGGGTCGAGTAAGGAGGAGGAACTGAGGGAAATCCTTATTAGCCGGGAAATTGTGTTGGGGAAATTGATGGGATTGAAGGCCGATAAATCCCCAGGGCCTGATGGACTGCATCCCAGAGTACTTAAGGAGGTGGCCTTGGAAATAGTGGATGCGTTGACAGTCATTTTCCAACATTCCATTGACTCTGGATCAGTTCCTATGGAGTGGAGGGTAGCCAATGTAACCCCACTTTTTAAAAAAGGAGGGAGAGAGAAAACAGGGAATTATAGACCGGTCAGCCTGACATCGGTAGTGGGTAAAATGATGGAATCAATTATTAAGGATGTCATAGCAGTGCATTTGGAAAGAGGTGACATGATAGGTCCAAGTCAGCATGGATTTGTGAAAGGGAAATCATGCTTGACAAATCTTCTGGAATTTTTTGAGGATGTTTCCAGTAGAGTGGATAAGGGAGAACCAGTTGATGTGGTATATTTGGACTTTCAGAAGGCGTTCGACAAGGTCCCACACAAGAGATTGATGTGCAAAGTTAGAGCACATGGGATTGGGGGTAGTGTACTGACATGGATTGAGAACTGGTTGTCAGACAGGAAGCAAAGAGTAGGAGTAAATGGGTACTTTTAGGAATGGCAGGCAGTGACTAGTGGGGTACCGCAAGGTTCTTTGCTGGGGCCCCAGCTGTTTACACTGTACATTAATGATTTAGATGAGGGGATTAAATGTAGTATCTCCAAATTTGCGGATGACACTAAGTTGGGTGGCAGTGTGAGCTGCGAGGAGGATGCTGTGAGGCTGCAGAGCGACTTGGATAGGTTAGGTGAGTGGGCAAATGCATGGCAGATGAAGTATAATGTGGATAAATGTGAGGTTATCCACTTTGGTGGTAAAAACAGAGAGACAGACTATTATCTGAATGGTGACAGATTAGGAAAAGGGGAGGTGCAAAGAGACCTGGGTGTCATGGTACATCAGTCATTGAAGGTTGGCATGCAAGTGCAGCAGGCGGTTAAGAAAGCAAATGGCATGTTGGCCTTCATAGCAAGGGGATTTGAGTACAGGGGCAGGGAGGTGTTGCTACAGTTGTACAGGGCATTGGTGAGGCCACACCTGGAGTATTGTGTACAGTTTTGGTCTCCTAACCTGAGGAAGGACATTCTTGCTATTGAGGGAGTGCATCGAAGGTTCACCAGACTGATTCCCGGGATGGCGGGACTGACCTATCAAGAAAGACTGGACAAACTGGGCTTGTATTCACTGGAGTTCAGAAGAATGAGAGGGGACCTCATAGAAACATATAAAATTCTGACGGGGTTAGACAGGTTAGATGCAGGAAGAATGTTCCCAATGTTGGGGAAGTCCAGAACCAGGGGTCACAGTCTAAGGATAAGGGGTAAGCCATTTAGGACCGAGATGCGGAGGAACTTCTTCACCCAGAGAGTGGTGAACCTGTGGAATTCTCTACCACAGAAAGTTGTTGAGGCCAATTCACTAAATATATTCAAAAAGGAGTTAGATGAGGTCCTTACTGCTAGGGGGATCAAGGGGTATGGCGAGAAAGCAGGAATGGGGTACTGAAGTTGAATGTTCAGCCATGAACTCATTGAATGGCGGTGCAGGCTAGAAGGGCCGAATGGCCTACTCCTGCACCTATTTTCTATGTTTCTATGTTTCTATGTTTCTATGTTTCTATGATAGGGGCAGAGTAAAACCCACACACACATCTGAACTATGACACGGAGAAGGCAAAATCTTCACTCACATATCAGAGAAATACAGATAAAAAGTAACATTGATTCTCACGTTCACATACCAGAGACTGGCAAATACAGATTAAACTCAGACTACCACAGCAGAAACTGAGAGGCACAGATTAAACCTCAATACACATCAAAACCTGACAGTTACAGAAAAATACACACACTTGCATATCAGAGACTGAGAGATACAGTATAAAACCCATACTCACATATCAGAGGCTGACATATTAAAATCCATATTCTCATAACATAAATTGACAGATACAATGACATGTCCAGACTCACAAACCAGTAATTGACAGGTACAGGGTAAAGAGCTCTCTTTTATTCCAGAAACTGACAGGTACAAAGGAAAGTCCACTCACAACTAAACAGAAACTGGCAGGTATCGAGTGAGGCCCACAATCACATGTCAGAACGTGACAGGTACAGAATAAAACCCAGACACCCATAACAGAAATGGAGATACAGAGAAAGGCTCACACTCACATACCAGAGACAGATAGATAGAGTAAAACTCAGACTCATTTACCAGAGACCGACAGATTCAGCAGAAAACTCACCTCCATAACACAAATTGAGAGTTAGAAAGTTAAACGAATACTCTATCAGGAATTGGTGGTACACAGTAAAACAATACTAATATACTGGAGAATGACGGGTATGGAGTAGAGCTCACATTCACATAACAGAGATGGACAGATACAGCACAAAATACACATCACACACCAAGAATGGAAAGAAACATAGCAAATAGGTGTCGGAGCAGGCCATTCGGCCCTTCGAGCCTGCACCGCCATTCAGTATAATCATGGTTGATCATGCAACTTCAGTACCCCGCTCCCGCTTTCTCTCCCTTTCCCTTGATCCCCTTAGCCGTAAGGACCACATCTAATTCCCTCTTGAATATATCCAACGAACTGGACTCCACAACTTTCTGTGGTAGAGAATTGCACAGGATTACCACTCTCTGGGTGAAAAACTTTCTCCTCATTTCAGTCCGATATGGCTTGCCCCTTATCCTTAGACTGTGACCCCTGATTCTGGACTTCCCCAACATCAGGAACATTCTTCCTGCCTCTAACCTGTCCAGTCCTGTCATAATTTTATATGTTACTATGAGATCCCCTCTCATTCTTCTAAATTCCAGCCTAGCCGATCCAGTCTTTCTTCATATGTCAGTACTGCCATCCTGGGAATTAGTCTTGTGAACCTTCACTGCACTCCCTCAACAGCAAGCGCGTCCTTGCTCAGATTAAGAGACCAAAACTGCACACAATACTCAAGGTGTGGTCTCACCAAGGCCCTGCACAACTGCAGTAAGACTTCGCTGCTCCTATTCTCAAATCCCCTCGCTATGAAGGCCAGCATGCCAGTTGCTTTCTTTACTGCCTGCTGGACCTGCCTACCTTCAGTGACTGATGCACAATAACACCCAGGTCTCTTTGCACCTCCCATTTTACTAATCTGTCACCTTTCAGATAATAATCTGCCTTCCTGTTTTTGCCCCCAAAGTGGATAACCTCACAATAATCCACATTATACTGCATCTGCCATGCAATTGCCCATTTACCTAACCTGTCCAAGTCACCCTGCAGCCTCTTAGCATCCTACTCACAGCTCACACTGCCACCTAGCTTATTGTCATCTGCAAACTTGGAGATATTACCTTCAAGTCCATCATCTAAATCATTAATATATATTGTAAATAGTTGGGATCCCAGCACTGAACCTTGCGGCACCCCACTAGTCACTGCCTGCCATTCTGAAAAAGACCGTATATTCCCACTCTTTGCTTCCTGTCTGCTAACCAGTTCTCTATCCACGTCAACACATTACCCCCAATACCATGTGCTTTAATTTTGCACACCAGTCTCTTGTGTGGGACCTTGTCAAAAGTCTTTTGAAATTCCAGATACACCACATCCACTGGTTCTCCCTTATCCACTCTACAAGTTACATCCTCAAAAAACTCTCGAAGATTTGTCAAGCATGAATTCCCTTTCAGAAATCCATGCTGACTTGGACCAATCCTGTCACTGTTTTCCAAATGCTATGCTATTACATCATTAATAATTGATTGCAGCATTTTCCCCACCACCAATGTCAGGCAAACCGGTCTATAATTCCCTGTTTTGTCTCTCCCTCCTTTTTTTAAAAAGTGGGGTTACATTAGCTACCCTCCAATCTACAGGTACTGATACATAGTCCATAAAATTCTGGAAAATGACCACCAATGCATCTACTATTTCTAGGGCCACTTCTTTAACTACTCTGGGATGCAGACTATCAGGCCCTGGGGATTTATCGGCCTTCAGTCCCATCAGTTTCCCTCCAACCATTTCCTGACTAATAAGGATTTCCCTCAGTTCCTCCTTCCCGTTAGACCCTCGGTCCCCGAGTAATTTCGGGAGGTTATTCGTGTCTTCCTTATTGAAGACAGAACCAAAGTATTTGTTCAATTGGTCTACCATTTCCTTGTTCCCTATTATGAATTCACCTGATTCTGACTGCAAGGGACCATGTTTGTCTTCATTAATCTTTTTCTCTTCACATATCTATAGAAGCTTTTGCAGTCCGTTTTTAATGTTTCCTGCAAGCTTACTCTCATGCTCTTTTTCCCCCTCCTAATTACACCCTTAGTCCTCCTCTGTTGAATTATACATTACTCCCAGTCCTCAGGTTTGCTGCTTTTTCTGGCCAGTTAAAATGCCTCTTCCTTGGATTTAACACTGTCCCTAATTTCCCTTGTTAGCCACGATTGAGCCACCTTTGCCCGGGGACGGAGAGCCGCACTCGGTGTTGCCCGGGGACTGAGAGCCGCACTCGGTGTTGCCCGGGGACTGAGAGCCACACTCGGTGTTGCCCAGGGACTGAGAGACACACTCGGTGTTGCCCGGGGACTGAGAGCCACACTCGGTGTTGCCCGGGGACTGAGAGCCGCACTCGGTGTTGCCCGCGGATTGAGACCGCGCTCGGTGTTGCCCGGCGACTGAGAGCCGCACTCGGTGTTGCCCGGGGACTGAGAGCCACACTCGGTTAAAAAGAAAGCAGACAAAAAGCAGGAAACGATAGACCAGTTAGCCTAACATCTGTGCTTGGGAAAATGTTGATGAGTTCATTCTTAAAGAAGCAGTTGCTTGACATTTGGAAAAGCATAATTCGGTCAGGCAGAGTCAGCATGGATTTATGAAGGGGAAGTTAAGTTTGACAAATTTGCTGGAATTCTTTGAGCATGTAATGAACAGGGTGGATAAAGTGGATGTGGTGTATTTGGACTCCCAGAAGGCATTTGACAAGGTGCCACATAAAAGGTAACTGCTCAAGATAAAAGTTCACGGGGCTGGGGGTAATATATTAGCATGGATAAAGGATTGGCTAACTAACAGAAAACAGAGAGTTGGGGTAAATGGTTAATTCTTGGGTTGGCAATCAGTAACTAGTGCGGTGCCGCAGGGATCAATGCTGGGACCCCAACTATTTACAAACTATTTAACGACTTGGAAGAAGGGTCCGACTGTAACGTAGCCAACTTTGCTGGCAATACAAAAATGGGAGCAAAAGCAATGTGTGAGGAGGACACAAATAATCTGTAAAAGGACACAGACAGGCTAAGTGAGTGGGCAAAAATTTGGCAGATGGAGTATTATGTTGGGAAGTGTGAGGTCATGCACTATGGCAGAAAAAAAATCAAAGAGCAAGTTATTATTTAAATGGAGAAAGATTGCTGCAGTACATCAGGACTTGGGGGTACTTGTGCATGAAACACAAAAGGTTAGTATGCAGGTATAGTAAGTGATCAGGAAGGCCAACTGAATCTTGGCCTTTATTGCAAAGGGGTTGGAGTATAAAGGCAGGGAGGTCTTGCTACAGTTATACATGGTATTGGTGAGGCCACACCTCGAGTACTGCGTGCAGTTTTGGTTTCCATATTTATGAAAGGATATACTTGCTTTGCAGGAAGTTGAGAGAAGGTCCACTGGGTTGATTCCGGAGATGAGGGGGTTGACTTATGAGAATAGGTTGAGTAGGTTGGGCCACTCCTGATTGAATTCAGAAGAACAAATGAGGTGTGATTTATCGAAACGCATAAGTTAATGAGGGGGCTTGACAAGGTAGTCGCAGAGAGGATGTTTCCACTGATGGGGTAGACTTGAAATAGGCGACATAATCTTAGAATAAGGGGCCCTCCATTTAAAACTGAGATGAGGAGGAATTTCTTCTCTCAGAGCTTTGTAAACTTGTGGAATTCGCTGCCTCAGAGAGCTGTGGAAGCTGGGACATTGAATATATTTAAGATAGAGATAGGCAGTGTCTTAACCGATAAGGGAATAAGGGGTTATGGGGACTGGGCAGGAAAGTGGACCCGAGTCTATGATCAGATCAGCCATGATCGTATTAAATGGTGGAGCAGGCTCGAGGGGCCGTAGGGCCTGCTCTTGCTCCTATTTTTTATGTTCTTATTTTCTTATGTAGTCTCGTGTGGGAGTGTGGATTTTACTCATATCTGTCCATCTCTAGTATGTGGATGAAGGTTTTACTCTATGTTAGTTTCTGATACGAGAGCATGGATTTTATCCTGTACCTGTCAATTTCTGGTAATTGCCTGTGGGTTTCATTCTGTATCAAAAAGGGCCACATTACAACATAATTATAAAAGGATAAAGAGTGTTAAAAAAACAAGCCTGAAGGCTCCGAGTCTCAAAGCGAGGAGCATTGGTAATAAGGTGGACAAATTAACTGCACATATTGCTGTTAATGGATATGATGTCATTGGGATTACAGAGACATGGCTCCAGGGTAACCAAGGCTGGGAACATAATATGCAGGGGTATTAAATATTGAAGAAAGAAAAGGAGGTGGGGTAGAGTTAATGTTTAAAGAGGAGGTTAATGCAATAGTAAGGAAGGATATTGGCTGGGATAATGTGGAATCTGTATGGGTCGAGCTGCGAAACAACAAAGGGCAGGAAACGTTTGGTGGTCTGTAAACAAACCCAACTAACAGTAGTAGGGAGGTTGGGGATGGCATCAAAAAGGAAATTAGGGACGCGTGCAATAAGGGTACAGCAGTTAACATGGGTGACTTTTACCTACATATTGATTGGGCTAACCAAACCGGTAGCAATATTGTGGAGCAGGATTTCCTGGAGTGTATAAGGGATGGTTTTCAAGACCAATATGCCGAGGAACCAACTGGAGAGCTGGCCATCCTCGACTGGGTCTTGTGCAACGAGAGAGGATTAATTAGCAATTAGTCGTGCGTGGCCCCTTGGAGAAAAGTGACCATAATATGGTAGAATTCTTCATTAAGGTGGAGAGCGACACAGTTAACTCAGAGAATAGGGTCCTGAACTTAAAGGAAACTTCGATGGTATGAGACGTGATTTGGCTGGGATAAACTGGCGAATGATACTTAAAGGGTTGATGGTGGATAGGCAATGACAGACATTTAAAGATCACATGGATGAATTAAAACTATTATACATCCATGTTTGGCGTAAAAATCAAACATGAAAGGTGGCTCAACCGTGGCTAACAAGGGAAATTAGGGACAGTGGCAAATAAATTGGCCTGAAAAAGCAGCAAACCTGAGGACTGGGAGGAATTTAGAATTCAGCAGAGGAGGACTAAGGGTGTAATTAGGAGGGGGAAAATAGAGTATTAGAGTAAGCTTGCAGGGAACATAAAAAACTGACTGCAAAAGCTTCTATAGATATGTGAAGAGAAAAAGATTAGTGAAATCTAATATAGGCCCCTTGCAGTCAGAATCAGGTGAATTCATAATGGGGAACAAGGAAATGGTAGACCAATTGAACAAATACTTTGGTTCTGTCTTCACTAAGGAAGACACGAATAACCTCCCGAAAATACTAGGATACCGAGGGTCTCGCGGGAAAGTGGAACTGAGGGAAATCCTTATTAGTCAGGAAATGGTTGGAGGGAAACTGATGGGACTGAAGGCCGATAAAGCCCCAGGGCCTGATAGTCTGCATCCCAGAGTAGTTAAAGAAGTGGCCCTAGAAATAGTAGATGCATTGGTTCTCATTTTCCAACATTCTATAGATTCTGGATTAGTACCTATGGATTGGAGGGTAGCTAATGTCACCTCACTTTTTAAAAAATGAGGGAGAGAGAAAACAGGGAATAGAGCGGTTAGCCTGACATTGGTGGTGGGGATAATGCTGGCATCAATTATCAAAGATGTAATAGCATAGCATTTGGAAAGCAGTGACAGGATCGGTCCAAGACAGCATGGATTTATGAAAGGGAAATCATGCTTGACAAATCTTCTTGAGTGTTTTGAGGATGTAACTAATAGAGTGGATGAGTAAGAACCAGTGGATGTGGTGTATTTGGAATTAAAAAAGGCTTTTCAAAATGTCCCACACAAGAGATTAGTGTGCAAAATTAAAGCACGTGGTATTGGGGGTAATGTATTGATGTGGAGGGAGAACTGGTTGGCAGACAGGAAGCAAAGAGTGGGAATAAACGGGTCCTTTTCAGAATGGCAGGCATTGACTAGTGGGGTGCCATAAGGTTCAGTGCTGGGATCTCAGCAATTTACAACATCCATTAATTATTTAGATGAGGGAATTGAACGTAATATCTACAAATTTGCAGATGACACTAAGCTGGCTGGCAGTGTGAGCTGTGAGTAGGATGCTAAGAGGCAGCAGGGTGACTTGGACAGGTTAGGTGAATGGGCAATTGCATGGCAGATGCAGTACAATGTGGATAAATGTGAGGTTATTCACTTTGGGGGCAAAAATAGGAAGGCAGATTTTCTGAATGATGACAGATTAGTAAAATGGGAGGTGCAAAGAGACCTGGGTGTCATGGTGCATCAGTCACTGAAGGTAGGCATGCAGGAACACCAGGCAGTGAAGAAAGCAACTGGAATACTGGCCTTCATATTGAGGGGATTTGAGTATAGGAGCAGGGAAGTCTTACTGCAATTGTACAGGGCCTTGGTGAGACCACACCTTGAGTATTGTGTGCAGTTTTGGTCTCTTAATCTGAGGAAGGATGTGCTTGATATTGAGGGAGTGCAGCGAAGGTTCACCAGACTAATTCCCGGGATGGCAGGACTGACATATGAAGAAAGACTGGATCAGCTAGGCTTACACTCACTGGAATTTAGAAGAATGAGAGGGGATCTCATAGAAACATATAAAATTAAGACGGGACTGGACAGGTTAAAGGCAGGAAGAATGTTCCCGATGTTGGAGAAGTCCAGATCCTGGGGTCACAGTCTAAGGATGAGGGGTATGCCATATCGGATTGAAATGATGAGAAACTTTTTCACCCAGAGAGTGGTATACCTGTGCAATTCTCTACCACAGAAAGTTGTGGAGTCCAGTTCGTTGGATATATTCAAGAGGGAGTTAGATGTGGCCCTTATGGCTAAGGGGATCAGGGGGTATGGAGAGAAAGCGGGAGTGGGGTACTGAAGTTGCATGATCAGCCATGATCATATTGAATGGCGGTGCAGGCTCGAAGGACCGAATAGCCTGCTCCTGCACCTATTTTCTATGTTTCTATGTTTCTTTCCATTCTTAGTGTGTGAGTGTGTTCTGTGCTGTATCTGTCCATCACTATTATGTGAATGTGAGCTCTACTCCTTACCCGTCATTCTCCAGTATGTTAGAATTGTTTTACTGTGAACCACCAATTCCTGATAGAGTATTGGTTTTACTTTCTCACTGTCAATTTGTTTTATGGAGGTGAGTTTTCTGCTGAATCTGTCGGTCTCTGGTAAATGAGTCTGAGTTTTATTCTGTATCTATCTGTCTCTGGTATGTGAGTGTGGGCCTTTCTCTGTATCTCTCCATTTCTGTTATGGGAGTCTGGGTTTGATGCTGTATCTGTCAAGTTCTGACATTTGATTGTGGGCCTTACTCTATAACTGCAAGTTTCTGCTTAATAGTGAGTGGACTTCCTTTTGTACCTGTCAGTTTCTGGAATGAAAGAGAGGTCTTTACCCTGTATCTGTCAATTACTGGTTCGTGAGTCTGGGCATGTCACTATATGTCAATTTATGTTATGGAATATTGATTGTAATAAGTCAGCCTCTGATGTGTGAGTGTCGGTTTTATACTGTATTTCTCAGTCTCTCATGTGCAAGTGTGTGTATTTTTCTGTAACTTTCGGGTTTTCTTGTGTGTTCAGGTTTAATCTGTGCTTCTCAGTTTCTGCTATGTTAGACTGTATCTATTTGTTCCTGCTAGTTGATTGTATGTTTTAGACTGTACCTGTCAGTTGCTGCAATGTGAGTGTGGAATTTACTCTGTATCTGCTTGTCTCTGGGATGTGAACATGAGAATCAATGTTACTTTTAACCTGTATTTTTCTGATATGTGAGTGAAGATTTTGCCTTCTACCTGTCATTTTTCTGATGTGTGGGTTTTACTCTGCCCCTATCAGTTTATGCGATGCAAGTAAAAATGTTACTTACTGCCTTTCAGTTTTCCGATATGTGCACATGGGATTTACACTTTACCTGTCACTCTCTGGTATGTAATTGGGGATTTTATTCTGTTACTGTCACTTTCTTATATGTGGGTGTGTGTTGTATACTGTATCTGTCAGTCTATGGTATGGGAATGTGGGTTTTATTCTGCACCTCTCATCTTCTGGTATGTTCGGGGTTAAATACTGAATCTGTCAGATTCTGAAACATGAATATGGCTTTTGCTCTGTACCCATCAGCTTCTGATATGCGAGTGTGGTTTATACTTTCTGTTTGACATTTTTTCTGACAGATGATTGTCTTTTATTCTCTACCTGCCAGTTTCTGGCAAGTGAGTGTGGGTGTTTAATGTACCTGTCAGTGTGATATGTTTCAATGGTGAAACAGCATCTGATTCTACTGCTCCATGTGACTGTAAGATTCACAATGTAACTCTGCCACTTGGGATCACTGTGGGACTGACAGCTTCTGCTGCCTGTGACAATAGGATTGAGGCCAGTTCTGTGTGTCTGCGCTCTGTGAGTGATAATCTACTTACTGTGTGTGAGAAGGAGCTGCCTACACTGTTCCTTGTGTTCTGGGTGGAAGAAAGATCACATTTGTTCAGGCTGGTTGAATAATTTTGCTCTGAGAACAATAATACGAGAACATTATTAGTTCTAAGATATGGATGCGGGAGAGAATATGATGTAACTGAGGTAGCGACAATGTATCTCTTGATCATCAACAACGTGGTTCTGGAGAACTCAGCTCACCGAAACAATATAACCCGTCTTTAAAATATCTTCTCCCACACTCCTCTCCTGTTGCCTGCAATAGATGCACTTTGCGAAACTCCCCACATCCTCACTGTCAGGCTGTTTCCCCCCGGATTCAATGCTGATCTCTGAACCCCCCAGCGGATATGCTCCCAAAGTGCTGTGCTGCTGTAAGGAGGCTGCTGCTCGCTGCCTTACCCCGGAGCCACTGTGTCACCATTCCTGGCTGTTTTAAACCATCTTCTTCTGCTCAGAGTGAATGGTGATTACAGGCAGTGCTGGGGGAGGGGAGGGTGCATGTGCTCTTCTTCTTACTGGCAATTGACAGAGGGGGTGGGGCTGAATCGTGCATGCACAGCTCTCTGCAATAATTCAGCCTGTAAAAATCAAAGTGCACTTTTCCCAATTTACTTTGATCAGAATCTGAGCAAATGAACTGGGCCTGGGGGTAAAAGACAGAGAATGATTAAAGCTGGGAGACTTGTCCCTTGGAGATGCTCAATTTGTGGTCATTCCGTGCAGGGTGTTTCTCTCCATGAGCCCATCTTCACAAAGCAATCCTGCAGCAACATCGGAGGGACTAGGGAGTAGGAGTGTTTGCTGGGACCGTGCAGGACTTAATATCTGACAGAAACAATCTGAGATCAGTTTAATTAGAATAAAACCCTCGGTCACTGAGAGTAATACTGAAGTGGATAATCAAGGGGCTATAATGAGGCAGGAACTTGATACAATCACTATTCATATTGAAGCAGAACTCGGTAAAATAATGGGACTAAAGGTAGACAAGTCACCTTACCCTGATGGCTTACATCGTAAGGTCTTAAGAGAAGTGGCTGCAGAGATAGTGGACACATTAGTTGTAATCTGCCAACATTCCCTGGATTCTGGGGTGGTCCCAACAGATTGGAAACTAAAAATGTAACGCCTCTATTTAAAAAAGGAGGCAGACAAAAAGCAGGAAACTATAGACCAGTTGGCCTAACATCTGTCATTGGGAAAATGCTGGAGACCATTATTAAGGAAGCAGTAGTGGGACATTTGGAAAAGCATGATTCAATCCAGCAGAGTCAGTATGGCTTTATGAAAGGGAAATCATGTTTGACAAATTTGCTGGAGTTCTTTGATGATGTAAGGAGCAGAATCGATAAGGGGGAACCAGTGGATGTGGTGTATTTGGATTTCCAGAAGGCATTTTATAAGGTACCACATAAGATGTCATTGCACAAGATAAACCTCATAGCGTTGGGGGCAATATATTAGCATGGATAGAGGATTGGTTAACTAACAGAAAACAGAGGGTCAGGATAAATGGGTCTTTTTCCGGTTGGCAAATGGTAACTAGTGGGGTGCCGCAGGTATCGGTGCTAGTTCCTCAACTATATGCAATCTATATTAATGCTTTGGAAGAAGGGACCGAGTGTAATATAGCCAAGTTTGCTGATGATACAAAGATGGGTGGGAAAGCAAATCGAGAACACGAAAAATCTGCAAAGGGATATAGACAGGCGAAATGAGTGGGCAAAAATTTGTCAGATGTAGTATAATATGGGAAAATGTGAGGTTATCCACTTTGGCAGAAATAATAGAAAAGCAAATTATAATTTAAATGGAGGAAAATTGCAAAGTGCAACAGGACAGAGAGACCTGAAGGTGTTTGTGCATAAAACACAAAAAGTTAATGTGCAGGTACAGCAAGTAATCAGGAAGGCAAATGGAACATTGGCCTTTATTGCAAGGGGGACAGAAGTCCTGCTACAACTGTACAGGGTATTGGTGAGACCATACCCAGAATACTACATGCAGTTTTGGTCTCTGTATTTAAGGAAGGATATACTTGCATTGGAGGCTGGACAGAGGTTGATTCTGGCGATGAGGGGCTTGTCTTATGAGGATAGGTTGATTAGGTTGGGCCGATACACATTGGAGTTCAAAAGAATGAGAGGTGATCTTATTGAAACATATGATAACGAGGGGACTGGACAAGGTGGATCCAGTGAGGATATTTCCACTCAGGGTAAACTAAAACTAGGGTGCATCGTCTCAGAATAAGGGGCCACCCATTTAAAACTGAGATCAGGAGAAATTTCTTCCCTCAGAGGGTTGAAAATCTGTGGAATTCTCTGCCCCAGAGAGCTGTGGAGGCTGGGTCATTGAATATATTTAAGGCACAGATAGACAGATTTTTGAGCGATAAGGGATTAAAGGGTTATGGGGAGCAGGTAGAGAAGTGGAGGTGAGTCCATGATCAGATCAGCCATGATCTTATTGAATGGCAGAGCACGATCCAGGGGCCAAATGATCCACTCCTGCTCCTATTTCTTATGTTATGTTCTTATGAGAAAATAACCCTGGGACTGTACATGGGGACTCTAACCCTGGGACTGTACATGGGGACTCTAACCCTGGGACTGTACATGGGGACTCTAACCCTGGGACTGTAAATGGGGACTCTAACCCTGGGACTGTACATGGGGACTCTAACCCTGGGACTGTACATGGGGACTCTAACCCTGGGACTGTACATGGGGACTCTAACCCTGGGAGTGAACAGCTCTGGGGCTTTCCTGTTACAATTGTCTGGGATGTAACCAGAAGCTTAGCACTGAGCAGCGCTTCTCGGAGTTGGTGAGAAATCCGAGGTTTCAAGAATATAACTCAGCTGTTACTTTACCAAGATGGCCACGCATGCGCTTTGCTGCTCACTGAACCAAGATGTCGGAGGACTGACGCTGCCTTCATGTACAAAGATGGCCGCCGTTACCACGGGCCTGTGACCGAGAGAAAGCCTCGAGGCTGCAGCCACCGATATTCGGGTTATTATTCCGGGCTTCCGGCGGGCACCAGTTGTTTATGAAGCCTCCCTGCCTACCTGCTGCTCCATTACTAACCTCCGCCCCGCTGAAATTGAGATGTTTTGCGGAGCAAATTTCACCACAGCCGCTCCGCCATTACACGCACCGCGCATGCTCCAAATACAGCCAGTTCCCGCGCCTGCGCACTGGGCCCATGAAGTCTGGGGTCGGCACATTCTCCGTCGCGGGGAATGCTGCGTAAATAGGAACAGCCAATCAGTGAATAGGACAGGATTTACTGGGCCCCCATTGGCCACTGAACCAAGTTCATTCTGGCACTGAGACTTTCTTTCTGCTGCTCTGAGTAACCCTGTACCTGAGCTGGAGATTAATGTTCTGTCTCAATGTTGTTTCAAACACCGTGTGTCCAATATTTCATTTCTCCATAACCATCATCTTCATCACAGGCAGTCCCTTGAAGCGAGGATGACTTGCTTCCACGCCAAAAAAGAATGAGTTCACAGGTGTTTTAATGAAGGACCTAATATTGCAGATCCCAAGCTACATTTTGAAGGGTGGAAGCTGGCTGTGTTTGGATTTTTTTAACGTGTGGTGGCAGTTGCACACCAGGCACCACACTGGCTTGACAGAGCTCGGTCTTGGTCCAGAGGCAAGGATTAACCCAGACGACTGGAGACCAGCTGTAATGCACGGACTGAGCGCACACATATAGCAGTCTGGGCTGGGCCATGCTGCATCTAGGCCCTTGCCCCTTCTGGGCCCCAGACTCATGCCTCTCCTGGGCCCCGGTCACGTCCTTCTATCATCTCTTGCTGCTCCTTCGCCCCTCCTGCTGTGCCTGCCCACACTGCAATTAGCGACGTGACGTTGCAGCCGTCACCATCCTACAATGGAATGCCACCACCGCACACTGCTCCCTCTGATGGCCCCGACCAGCTGATGGCCATGCAGGCCGCGACCGTACCGCTGCACGGGAGACTAATTCATGTTCCCTTCCCTTCCATTTTGGGCCTTTTCTTACTCTAGATTATTTCACTTCTCACACAGTTCATCTTTTGCCACATCAAATCCCAAGCTTGTTTCGTTTGAGTATACGGCTTGTGGATGTCATACACTGAACCGGCGTGTCAACTTTACAAACATTTGACGTTCCTTGAAAGAACTATCTTGCTTAAGACTGGAACTCTCTTATTTTCTATATTGTTAACGATTTTTGAATGCGGTTAATAGATCTCCACACAAACTGCATGTGATCGCCTTTGAAATGTTCTGGTCTTTGTAATTGTCTTTGCTAATTTTTATGGGTTAGTTGATTATAATTACTTGTTACGAACATACCTTGCAGAAATTGTTTGCATCAAAATAATTGTTTGAACACTTCCGTTATCGGGTCTTTAGCTTCCCCACTGATCTCTGTTTCCGCTTGTGGGGGGAATCGAGAACTAGGTGGCAAAGTTTAAGCATCAGGGGTCGCCCATTTAAAACGCAAATGAGGATGAATTTCTTCTCTCAGAGCGTCGTGAATCTTTGAAATTCTCTACCCCAGAGAGCAACGGATGCTGGGTCATTGAATATATTTAAGTTGCAGATGGACTGATTTTTGAAAGATAGGGAAGTCAAGCGTTATGCGGAGAGGGCAGAGAAGTGGAATTGAGGCCAAGATCAGATCAGCCATGATATTATTGAATGGCAGAACGGGCTCAAGGGGCCAGATGGCCTACTTCTGCTCCTATTTCTTATGTTCTTAGCATTGATTAGGGGCTGGGTTTAGATGTAGATTTAGTGGTTAGTGGGTGTGGTTTGTGGCTATGTGTTAGGATTGGGATTAGTGATTGGGATAGTCAATATGATATTCGGCTTAGGATATAGTGATTAACGTAGAAAGCACTATTGGCAATATAAGTGTCACTGGACTTGCCCTTTTCCATTTCATGTTTTTAACCTCTCACAGACGAGTCACAAAACAGCCTCACAATGTGTTAATTCAAGGAACCTTCGTTTCTGCGCAAGCCTCATTTCCTCCCTTCTTTTACATCTCTACATTTCTCACAGAAAAATCAATTAGTGACATTAATTTGGGGATTTTGGGACAATATGAGACGGATACAGTTGTTCTGCTGGTTACATTTAATCATCAGCCTGCTTGAAAAGGGCTTCTGACAATAATCTGTCACCAGGCCTCACCAGTCACCGTCTGATTCCACCATCATATCTTCATTCATTACCACACATTTCCCCCTAACGAGAGCTGCTTTCAGCGGCATGAACATTCCCCATACTGAGGCTCTCTAATTACCGAGCAGAGCATGAACACCGGCACAGACTGGTTAGTCTGAATGGCCCTTTTCTGTCCCACATATATGATGAAATTCTAAAGTCTCAGTGTAAGTGCTCCAAGGATTTGGTGCCTCAGTGTTATTGGTCCCTGGATTTGTTGTCACGGTATTAGTAATCCCTCAATTTGTTGTCAAGATGTAATTCATCATGGATTTGATGTCTCATTGTAACTGGTCCCTGTATGTGTTGTCTCAGTGTAAGGGGTCCCTGGATTTGATGCCTCAATGTAAGTTGTCCCTGGATTTGGAGTCACAATGTATGTGGTCCCTGGATTTGGAGTCAACAACACCTCGTCACTGGGACTGAGGGCAAACCCGCCGCCCAGCCACGCATTCAGCACAGAATGATCCCACTCAAATCTATTCCCAATTATCACTGCCCACATTAATTCACCAGAAACAGTCCAGTGCCTGCAAGGAACTGCAACCCCACGTCTAACTTCAGTGAAACACACAATACAAAACATTTTAAAGGAAAAATAAAACCCATCATAGTTCAACAAAGGCAAATAAAGGGCTGTAAATCCCATTCACTCATACACCTTCTTCATCCCTACTCTCCACCTCCCCCTCCCCACTCTCCACCTCCCCCTCCTCAACTACTCTTTCAACCCAACTCCACAACCCCTCACCCCAACTCCTCTATCACCGCATTTCTCTCAAACCCTCACCCCAACTTCTCTTTTACGCCTACTCTCCAAACCCTCCTCACGCAACTCCTCTTTTAACCTACAATTTAATTTTTAACATCACTTACACAAGTCATCCACACTGCAGGTAAATCTCAGGACCTTCTGTGTAATGGTGATGTGATCACTGGGCAATAAAATGCAGAGACTGGTGGGAGGCTGCTTATTTCCCTCGGTGAGATTTAATCCCCTCTCCCACAGTATACTGCGGACAAGTGGTCACCTTCGTAACGGAATGGTCAGTGTGACATCACTTTCGAATCAAGAGCACACAAGACAATGGGTCATCAATAAATGGTAAAGTGATTAAACACTCTGCAATTACATTGTAAATAAGAGCAAATAAAATGCTGGAAAATAACTGGCGAAGTCAATAGCTTATCTCTGCGGAATTCACTGTCAAACATTAAGAATGATGTGTTTTGTTTACATACACGCACACACACATGCATAATATAGCAAAGACTTTGTGTGTGCACTTTTCAGTTGTTGTGCTGAAGCAGAAGTGTCATTTACTGTGGCCTTTAGGACCTTGCGGGAGCCCACTGGCGGTGCTTGCTGTGTGAGGATACAAGGAGACCGCGCGCGTTTGCTCCTCCCAAACCTGGGGGAATGGAGCTGATATTTAAAGGGACCCGGACTCCCTTTTCACTGCCTATTTATACTTAAAGGAACAGTGCAGTTTATCTCGGAGTGTCGGGGGACTTCACGAACCGACCTCCCATTAACAGTTGTTCCCTTCTCTACTGTGCAGTGATTGAAAAGCTGTCGATTTCAGTGACTTGCGCCTTTCTAAAATGTCACACTCTTTTTGATGATCCATTTGACTTGAATTTGGAAAGACTTCAGAATTGTGCAGTGTGACGGAAGTTTCGTTTAAAGCTGGAGTAAAATGTGTTTCAAAATATTATTTCTAACCCTCCCCCCATCCCCCAAATTTTAGAACACTCTGCAATATTGACTGGGAAGTTCCCAATTTCGTTCCTTGATCTGTGCTGTTAGTTGATCTCAGCCAAGGCAGCAGTTCAGGGGTTATAATTGTCCTCGGTACCAGTGGGCTAAATATGATTAAAAATTAGCCAGTGCCCCTGCTCTTGATACCGATCCAATGACCTCTACTGGGAAATGACCTCAACTGGGAAGTGTGTGGTTGTAATTTGAGGGCAGGACTGGACTCGACTCTGATGCCTACCACAGTGGAAATGTGTATCCTGTACGTAAAGCAACAACGTTTGTAACCTCAATTTGCAGCGTATTAGAAGGTGAGGGTCGACAGCTGGGAAACTGAAACCAAACATCACGGCAAGATTTGATAGATTCACCGGATTGATCAGGATCACCCTATCATCAGCCTTTGGAAAAACACCAATCACAGCGGTGAGAAACAGGACACATGTTCTGTGTGTAGATGCACCTTCAACCAATCGTCTAGCATGTGAGACTCGTGTGGCCAGCTGACTCAACACTGTAAATGTGGGGACAGTGGGAATGGGTGCAGAAGCACGTTGGGTGGAAAGACATCAGGGAGAGACCGTTTACCAGCTGAATGTGGAAAGTGATTCAGTCTCTCATCTCACCAACTGACATTCGAGGACTTAGATGACAGACTTTCTCCTGTGAATATAGAGCTGGGTTATTGGGCCGTGATGTTTTTACTTGTTCATCTTGTTGACTGTAAACCTTTGTCAATTACTTGATGTGATGGTTTACTTGTACATTTTTATTTAAATACATTTACTGAATGGATTAAAATTTAAATTGAAACCAGATTTGCACGATTCTCTATTCACACATCGAAGGTGAGAGAGATGCTGCCAGGAACACGCAAAGTCCTGTAGCTGAAAGGGATTAACAGACTGTGTTTTGTGTTTAGTGATCCCAGGCGTGATAGCTATCCCTACTCTGGACACCAAGGCAAAGAGCGGCACTCTGGAAGGTATAAGGAACTGGGACTTCTCCCTGAGAGTAACCAAAGGCATGAGAACTGAATCAATCTCGAGATAGAAAGGAGAAAAGGACCAAAATATAACAGGACATCAATTAGTCTCATCTTATCATGGATATTTCAAATATCGAAACATTGTATTGTTTCAAATATCAAAATATTAAACTCCATCCCAGTTTTCGGGGTTGGTAATATCAGCAGAAACAAATCCCAACTGACAGAACGAACACGATTCAGTCAGGATGCGATTAACAGCAGTAATAACAGTAGAACATAACCCCTGCAGTGACTTGTGAATATGCAATTCAGATGACTGAGTGAATCCCTTCCCACACTTCCCCATTTGTACTCGCTGGAGTTTCAGCAGGTTAGATGACTGAATGAACCCCTGCCCACACACAGAGCAGGTGAACGGCCTCTCGTCGGTGTGACTGTGACAATGAAGTTCCAGATCAGACAGGGAACTGAATCCCTTCTCACAGTCTCCACATTCCCACGGTTTATCCATGATGCAGGTGTCCTTGTGTCTCCCAGGTTGGATGATCAGTTGAAGTTTTGTCCACACACAGAACACGTGTAGTTTCTCCCCGCTGTGAATGGTGCAATATTTTTTCAGCTGTGTAACTGATTGAAGCTCTTTCCACAGTCAGTGCACTGCAACACTCTCACTCGGATGTGTGTGTGCTTTTCCAGTCACACTGATGTCTGAAATATTTTCCCACAGACATGTTGTGGAAAAATATTTCCGAGACTGTATAATATATAAAGAGAGGTTTATTAAATCGGAGACAAAGCTTTGGGAGAAGTGTTAGAGACCCCTGTCTCTGAACCAGCTTCTCAATTTGATATCTCCAATGAGGTTCTTTTATCTTACAAATTACGTCACTTTACATCACATGCTTTAGCACTAGTCCTTCAGTCTAATCATCGCATTACAAGGTTTACAAAGCTGTTCATACAATTACTGTCCAAGGCTGAGCTCTTGATATAAACCATCCTCGCATTGTGACAGGGCATTATAAACAAGTGCAGGCTTTTTGGCACCGGTATAGACAAACATACCCCCACTTATCTCTCCAGTCGTTCATTATCTCACTTTCCTATCTCCATAACTCAAGGCCAGCACACCTTGAAGTCTAACTGTGTTTTTTATATAAAGCATAATACATCAGTATTGTCCCTTACAAAATTCATTAAAGGGGAAAATAAAAACAAATATTTGGTCCCGTATACGAGTCAAGTATATGTCCAAATATCTGCTCCAACAATATTCCCCCTTTTGGTCCTGGAGGATGTTCACGAAATCCAGATGACCACAATGATGGTAGCATGGTGTAATATATTCGTCCTTTGGGGTATGTTACTTCCCTGATGTTCCGTATGTCCACCTTGCCTGTATCTCTAGGCTACCCTTCAAAGATAGTGGTCGGTGTCAACATCGTCTGTTTCTTCATCCTTGGTGTCTTCAAGTATTTCCATCAGGTGTGCTTCTTCTTCGGCGATTACACTGGCTACTGGCATCAGTCGGGCCATCATAACTTTACAGCAGATATTAAAACATCCGATAATCAGACAGCAAGTAATTATTATTACAACCAGAATAATTACTCCATGCATAAGATAGGACCCACAGGTTTCCCCTAACAGCCAGTCAAACCAGCCAGATCCTCCTGCTGTCGTGCAGAACTTCTTTACCTCCCTTCTTATGTGATCAGCGAGGTTGGTTATGTTTTCTGAATTATCGGGAATGTAAGTGCAACATTCAGCTCCAATTAAGGCACATGTGCCCCCATTTTGTGCTAGTATATAATCTAGGGCCATTCGGTTCTGGAGTACCATTGCGCGTATGGCTACCATTTCAGCCGTTATGCCCACTATTGCTTCAGCAGTGCCGTTAACTATCTGTTACAATATCCTCTCTAGGTTACGTAATTCATCTATGGTGCATCCTATCCCGAATATGAGCATCATGACCCCAAATAGCCTCTCTACCGGGGTAAGATTTCGTCTTAGTCGACCTGCTGTCTGTACTTCTGCTAAAGTATGTATCCGTCTGAAAAAAGAGACCACATATCCCAAATAACAGGACCCCCTCCAGTCCGGTGGTAACCAGGGGTAGACCTTATGCCCACACACAAAATAAGTGCCATTGTATGCTGTTAGATTCGATCCCAATCTCTGTCTCAGCCCCCATCGCTACCTAATCTTAGGGTCCCAGTCCTGGCTACTTGTCTGATTCTTCAAACCTTCTATTTCAAAGAACCCCTGGTTTGTTGTTTCGCTGGCTATTATGTTCCACCTGGTGAGGTTAAAGTATCCTGCTACAAAACCTGTTTGCTCACCAGTCAGGGTTCTAGTGAAACAAATGTCAGCAGTGGGTCTTCCAACTCCTGAGGTGTTGGTCAAAACAAGGAACGGGGGTCGTACCGACTATTGTATTCCGGCTGGTGCCATCCTTCAATGCATCCTAAAGGTAACCCCCCCGATCTCCACGTTTCTTTATCCCCACTCTGGTTCCAAGGTGCAATTTACTTCCCCTGTACCGTTTTGTCGCATTACCCACTCCGCTACTTCCGAGATGTTAAGGGAGATTGACCTCAAAGGGATGCCTCCTTTGCTATGTATGGGGATGTGCGAACATACCCAGCCAGTGGAAAAGTTCTCATTTTGCGCATAAACATAAGACATGTACAAAAAGGTATTCACATGTAACTCTCGTTTTGGTCCAGCTTGCAGGCCGGACCTAACACGAACTATGATAATCTCACCGATCGCAATATATAGTTTTATCTTATTACTCGATATTTAACAAATAGTCAAAGGCAAAATGGCCGTCTGGCTTGCTTGAAGAATCTCTCGCTGTCAATCTGTAAATAGACAAACAACAACAACGAATACGTGTGCTAAACGGCTGGTTCAAAAACCTTAAGCTGGGTCCGATGCTTCCATTGTCCGTTCCCTTTAACATCGATGCAGGCACAAGTATCCCTGCTGATTATAACCTATACGGTCCTATTTATTTTTTGGGGCAAACCCCGATTTTCCCGAGAGGACCCTTACCATAACGCGACTTCCCGCCAACGGGACTTCAGGGAGCTTTGTAAGCTCTGCTTCCGCATCTCTTTTTTTCCTGATTGTCCCTAACTAATTTACACATCCCTTTTAATTGAGTACTTAGTTCCAAAACATACCGTTTTATTTTGTCTTTTAATGGGCCTACATCGGCCCCCCCCTGTTATGATGTTATCTGGTAATTGCATCGCCCTTCCTGTCATTAGTTCATAAGGGGTTAATCCGGTTGTCCGGTTTGTCGTGGCTCTTAACTTCATTAATGCAATGGGTAATACTTCTGTCCACGTTTTTCCTGACGTTTTCATAGCCTTTGCCAGGGCGTTCTTAAGGGTACGGTTCATGCGCTCTACCATTCTAAAACTCTGCGGATGGTAGGGGATGTGGAATTTTTGTTTTATGCCCATCAGCTGGCATATTGTTTTTACAATTTTCCCGGTGAAGTGGGTACCTTGGTCAGAATATCCTTGCCACTGTTGAGGCACTCCCCATCGGGGAATCACCTGCTCGGTCAATATCCTTGCCACTGTTGAGGTACTCCCCATTGGGGAATCACCTGCTTGGTCAATATCCTTGCCACTGTTGAGGCACTCCCCATCGGGGAATCACCTGCTCGGTCAATATCCTTGCCACTGTTGAGGCACTCCCCATCGGGGAATCACCTGCTTGGTCAATATCCTTGCCACTGTTGAGCACTCCCCATCGGGGAATCACCTGCTCGGTCAATATCCTTGCCACTGTTGAGGCACTCCCCATCAGGGAATCACCTGCTCTGTCAATATCCTTGCCACTGTTGAGGCACTCCCCATCGGGGAATCACCTGCTCGGTCAATATCCTTTCCACTGTTGAGGCACTCCCCATCGGGGAATCACCTGCTCGGTCAATATCCTTGCCACTGTTGAGGCACTCCCCATCGGGGAATCACCTGCTCGGTCAATACCCTTGCCACTGTTGATGCATCCCCATCGGGGAATCTCCTGCTCGGTCAATATCCTTGCCACTGTTGAGGCACTCCCCATCGGGGAATCACCTGCTCGGTCAATATCCATGCCACTGTTGAGGCACTCCCCATCGGTGAATCACCTGCTCGGTCAATACCCTTGCCACTGTTGAGGCAGTGCAATCACGTGTGTGGAAAGCTTCCACCCACCGGGTAAATTGATCTATAATGACGAGGCAATATATTTTCCCATGGGATGGGGGCAAAGGACCTGTGAAATCAATCTGTACGTGTTCCCATGGCCCCCGTGGACGGGGCTGGTGTCCCATTTTAATTTTAATGGGCCTGCCTGGATTATATTGTGCGCACGTAACGCATCGATGACAATTTTTGGCAATATCTCTCCCCTTCCCTTTCCACCATCAATCTCTTCCAAGACTCCCGGACATGGCCTCTCATCCTGAATGGGACAGGCTATGATGCAACTCCAATAAGGTATTCTGTATGCATTCAGGCGCCATTACCTTGTCGTTTCGTCTCCAAATATTATCCTGCCCTTGCGTTGCGCACTGCTTTGTCCACATACCTATTTCCTTCTCAGAAGTGTCCTGGTGTAGTTTCGCAATACTTATCTGTTCGTCTCGGGCCCCAGCAGCACTGACTGAGGCGTCCTCACACTCTTCCTGTTCTAATGCCTTCTGTGCAGCTACATCTGCAGCTTTATTTCCCTGGTGACTCAGCCAATCTGGACTGGTTCGGTCCGGCTCCCTCCTGTGGGATTTAATTTTAATAACCGCCACCTGTTTTGGTTTATTACTGGCTGTTAAAGAGCTTCTATTCTTAGCTGATGCTTTATGGGATGTCCGCTAGTTGTGATAAAACCCCTTCTCCCTCATGCTGTCACATAATCGTGTACTACCCCGAATGCATATCTACTGACCGTTTAGATATTACAATCTTATTTTCCGAAAATTCCAGTGCCCGGGTGAGGGCTACCAGTTCTGCCACTTGAGCTGACGACACCCCATTAATTCTCCCTGATTCAACTCTCTCTAGATCCTGGTTAACTACGGCCCATCCGGTACGAGGTAATCCCTCTACGTATTTTCGTGAGCCGTCCACAAACAAGGTTTGTTCTGCGGTTTGAAGGGGGGCGTCTTTTATTCTATCCTATTCCATATCCTCACATACCTCTTCGCAAAAGTGGGGTTCCCCTTCACCCATCATACCGTCTGCGGGATTGTTTCCAACATCCCTAATTATGGTTACCGCTTTGTTTGGTGTTAAGAGGACTGCTTCCCACTTTGCCCGTCTCATATTAGATACGCTTCTCAGTTTTCCTGTGTTTAACATTTCTACCAATGTGTGTTTAGTGTGGAGAATGATGTTTCCAGTCATCACCACAGGCTCGCTTAATTGTTACCGCCCAAGCTGCGCAATCTAGCGCGGTTATATATCTGGATAACCCGATCACCACCGAGCTTTCGGTGGTAGAGTAATAGGCTATAGGTCTCCTTTTATCCCCGTGATCTTAGGTGACCACGGCCATATAGAACCCACCTTCATTGTTACATTGGATGTGGAAATCCTTACCCATGTCAGGCAGTCCCAATCCAGGTGCGAAGACTAGTTCTGACTTGAGTTTACTATACGCCTGTTCTTGTTCAGAGCCCCACTCTATGAGGTCTAGGGCCGGTTTCCCCCCTTTCACTAAACTTTGTATTGGCTCAGCAATTTTTGCAAAATCAGGGATAAAGTTCCGGCTGTAATTAAAGAGGCCCAGTACGTTCCTCACCCCCTTACCGTTACTAGTCTAGGCATGTCCTTGACAATCTTTTTCATATCCGAGGGTATTTCTTTCAGCCCCTTTGAGAGGCAGTACCCTCGGTACAGGACCTGGGATTTTCCTACTTGGGCCTTTTTGGGGTTAACCTTAAGGCCCGCCGTTTCCAGAGCCCTTAATACTAAGTATAGGGTTGCCTGATGTCCTTCCTTGGTTTCTGAGGCTATTAATATGCCTGGATAAATGCTCGATCACCGCAGCCTGGCTTTCCCTGTCCAGAGCATTATTGATTTATCTGGAACAATCGTTCCCCATACGCTGAGGCTCCTTCCCCTTTTTGCTGTTTGGTTGTAGTAATTTTACCCCAATTATAAGGGGCATTACCTAAAACTCGTTGGATCTCGGTTTTAAAAGGGACAAAGGCCGCCTGTTGACCATCTACTTCGGTGGTTAAAGGTACCGCGTGTGTCCAACGTCCCCCTGAAAAGTTGGCATTGGCTGCTACCGCAGTTCCTCCGGCCACTGCTCCCCACCGATCTGCCGGGCAAGCCGCTCGGACTAGTTGGTGGATATCCCTGAGGTGTAGATGGTGGCCCACCCAATCTCTGCCCAAAATGTTATATATTCGTACATCGGGGCTGTAATTTACCCAGGGATGCCATTATCTGCTGTCTTTCGCCGGGGGTAAAGAGCTTATAGGTCGCAGTGGGATTTACGACCGTCCCCCCTCTTGTTACCGGCGCCACCGGGAGGGTTTCTAATTCTTCCTGACCCGGGGCGGTTGCTTCGCATTGATAATTCTCGTAAGGGGGCAGCGATCACCCCCATTGAGATCGATCCTAGATTTTTTGTTCCAGCGCCAGGCATTTCTTTTCCCACTCTAAATTTTTCCTTTGTGCCTGGTTTAATTGTTTACTTTTTTCATCCATTTTCTCTTTAACCTCCTTAACCTGTTCAATTAGTCCACCTAACTGATGCACCAATAATACTCCATCTTTTTTAGATTTATCTTTCTTTTGTTTAACTATCCAATTTCGCTGTTGGTCTAACGTCTGGGATACATCCGAACCGTCCTTTTGCATTTTATTGATTAAAACCTGTCGATCGGTCATATAGGAATTAATATACGACCCGGGCAGCCCGCGTTTTACATTTCCTTCCTTACCTTCCATCTTCCCCCCTCTCGGACGTTTCCCTTTGTTCCTGTAATACTCACGCCCACGATTACTCTGTGGAGACTCTTTGTCTTCGCAACAAAGCTACCGTGTTTCCTTACCACCGGAGTTTTTCTGCTCTAGGTTGGAGTGATCAGTTCCCTTCCGCACCGAACTTATTTATCAAAGGGAAAAATCAAACTGTTAGTCAGCCTCTTCCCGCTATCTACTTACTCGTATCTTATACACTATCCCGTCGTGCCCGTACTCCTCTCTTTTCAGTCTCCAACTCCAGATTCCAGACACTGTCTTAAGTGATCACGTCTGATCGGACAGTATATTGTCGTGACGCCATTTTGTTGTGGAAAAATATTTCCGAGACTGTAATATATATAAAGAGAAGTTTATTAAATCGGAGACAAAGCTTTGGGAGAAGTGATAAAGACCTCTGTCTTTGAACCAGCTTCTCAATTTGGTATCTCCAGTGATGTTCTTTTATCTTACAAATTACGTCACTTAACATCACATGCCCTATCATCGCATTACAAGGTTTACAAAGCTTTTACTCCGAGGCTGAGGTTTTTTGATATAAACCAGTCTGCATTGTGACAGAAAATTATTAACCAGGGCAGACTCTTTGGCACCGGTATAGACAAACATCCCACTTAATTATCTCTCCAGTCATTCATTATCACACGTTCCTATCTCCATAACTCAAGGCCAGCATACCTTAAAGTCTAACTGTGTTTTTTATATAAAGCATATTGCATCAGTATTGTCCCTTACAAAATTCATTAAAGGGGAAAATAAAACAAACGTTTGGTTCCATATACTAGTCAAGTATATGTCTAAAAATCCGCTCCAACATCCACTGTGAGGGTTTCATTATTTTCCTATCTAAGAGACAATTATACCCCTTGACCACCGAGCTGATTAGCTGAGACAAGCAGGGAGTGCAGTTTATTTTCCGCTTAAAGTGATTCAGCCTATCCCGCATTCTACTGCGTAATACAGCTACATCAAGTTGTACTGTCAGTCTCGGATTAGTCTTTGTCTGTTTAAAATGGTTGTGCTGTCAGTGCTGCTTCACTCGGTGTGTGTTTAAAAATGCAACGTGCTATCTGGTAATGTGCTTAAATCGTTAGATTCGGAATTTAATGGAATTATTTCCGAGTAGGTTCGAGCCCTACTCGTAGTGAATCAGTAGGTGGAGGCATTTGCTCATAATCCGCTCTGATTGGAGTTAATTTCAGCTGAAATTCTTCTGAATTATTATGCAGTAATTTTTTGGCCACCTGTTACGTCACACTCCCCCAATCATCCACTCGTGTGAGTCCAGAGGATTGGGACATTTTTAAAAGCCCAGCCAAGAACTACTAAAAATATGATTAAAAGTGGATAGATTATGAATGTTAAATTACACGAAATATAAAATTAGATAGTAAGAGTTTCTACAGGTGTATAAAAAGGAAATGAGTGGCTAAAGTGAATGTTGGTCTCCTGGAGGATGAGAATGTGGAATTAATAATGGAGGACAGGGAAATGGCAGAGACTTTGAACAAATATTTTGCATCAGTTCTCACGGTAGAAGTCACTAAAAACATCCCAATAGTGGATTATCCATGGGCTATAGGGAGGGAGACACTTAATACTAACATTATCACTAATGAAGTAATCAGAGGTAAAATAATGGGACTAAAGGCGGACAAGTCCCCTGGACCTGATGGCTTATATCCTAGGGTCTTAAGAGAAAAGGCAGCAGAGATACTGGATGGTTTGGTTGTAATCTACCAAAATTCGCTCGATTCTGGGTTCGTCCCAGCGGATTGGAATACCATAAACGTAAAGCCCCTATTTAAATAAAGAGGCTGACGCAAAGCAGGAAACTATAAACCAGTTAGACTAACATCTGTCGTTGGGAAAAAGCTGGAGTCCATTATTAAGGAAGCAGTAGCAAGACATTTGATAAAACATGATTGCATCAAGCAGAGTCAACATGGTTTTATGAAAGGGAAGTCATGTTTGACAAATATCCTGCAAATCTTTGACGATATATCGAGCAGAGTGGATACGGGGGAACAAGTGGATGTGGTGCATTTGGATATAGTCTTAAAATAATGTGCCGTCTATTTAAAACTGAGATGAGGAAACATTTCCTCTCTCAGAGTTTTGTTAAACAATGCCCCAGAGCGCTGTGGAGGCTTGGTCTGAATATATTTAAAGCGGAGATAGAAAGCTTTTTGAGCAATAATTGGGTAAAGGGTTATGGAGTGCGGACAGGGAAGTGGATCTGATTCCATTATCAGATCAGCCATCATCTTATTGAATAGCTGAACAGGGCCAAATAGCCTACTCCTGCTCCTATTTCTTATGTTCTTATGTTCCAAATACAAAACATCTTCTGGCAACGGAGTGGGTTGTGGCCGAATGGATAAGGCGTCTGACTTCGGTGCTAACCATGTCCTGTCGGAGCTGTATAACTTACCGGGTAATACCTTGTCTATTCTGCTGTGAAACTGTCTCAAAACTGCCCATTTCTGATACTGCCTCACCTGAAGTATTGGAAGGGCTATTGCTTACAGAAGCTGATTGTAGACTTTGAACTTTGTCGACATGGATGCTCGGGCCAGACAAGTGGTGAACTGGACTTTGTCGCAGGGTATATATGTTTGCATGCAAAAAACAGGAAACCGAAGGGCAGATCACACTTTAGGCCTCAGACGAGGTGGCTTTGTGGTTCAGTCGATGTACTACTAATCCCTTATACTCTGCACGTGTTGGTTCGGATTCCATTCTCGTAGTTTTTTGTGGAATGTTGCATGTTCTGTTTTTTTTCATTGTACTTTTACCTTGAAGCTCATGTCCAAACTTATCTTTTTCTACCGAAAATGTTACACTCAGCTCATGAAATTTCTCAAATTAATAAGCGAGCCTCGATGGCTTTTAGATAAAAGTAAATATAAACTTATGAATTTGCTCCATTTTCCCCACATTTTCCGAAATCTCGGAGCTTCACATGAGCAACTAATGAAAACTAATCAACTGAGTAAAGTTAAATGTTTCCCCGTGTATGCTGTGCTGTGTCGACTTGCCGTCTGACACCCGTGTTCCATTGAGCACGCAGGAACTCGCCTGAATTTGGATATATTTAAATTCAGCGTCAATCTCAAAATAAACTTGAAAAATCTTCAGCACTGTTTTAGTCAGTGCCCATTCTCTAGTGCTGAAGTTTTTAAGGAGCTGGTCTTTGAATTAGTATCATGTGTGCCGAATGCATACGATTATTTAGGATATACAGAGCAGGAGCAGGCCATTCGACCCAACCAGTCGATTCCCACCTTTATGGTCCACTCGACATCCTCTCATCAGAATAACACGATATTCCTTTTTCGCACATATACTTATCTAACTGTCCCTTAAATGATTATATCCTACTTGCTTCTACAAATCCCTGTGATAGTGAGTTCCACATTCTCAATCTCTGATAAATAAGTTTCTTGTGAATTCTTTATTGGATTTGTTGGTGACGATCTTCTATTGATACCCTCCAGTGACGTTTCTCCCCACATGTGGAAACTCTCTTTCTGTGCATTTAACCAATCAAACCCTTTAATGTCGAGCAGACCTCTATTAGGTCACCCTCAGACTTCTCTTTTCAAGCGAAAAGAGACGCGGCCTGTTCATCCTTTCCTGATATATATCCTCGCATTTCATGTATCCTCCGAGTAAATCATCACTTTACCCTCTCCAGTTCCATTATATCAATTTTGTAAATAATATGTCGACCAGATTTGCACACAGTAGGCCAAATGTGGTCTATCTGTAGAGGATTCTGTAATGACTGGGAATCAAACCGGCGTCGCCAGCCTGTCTGATCAGAGTAAAAGGCTTCATTCGAAGAGGTAGTTTATAGCATTCATGAAGGCATTTTGCTTGGAGAATCTGATTCTACATTTTGAACTTTGTCAATCTGGGTGCACGGGCAGGACTTTTAAAGTGAGCGGGACATTCTAGCAGAGTATTTCTGGTTGGACATTAACAGCACCAGATTGAAGAGCTGAGACAGTAGACGGCAAGTTAAGGCGATGGCCGCCTAAACCATTGTGCTCATTTATTGTGGTAAACTTTTGATGCTGATGAATCATCTCAGAATTTGACTGAAACTTACATACAGTAGGCATTGAATCCAAATCTCTATAAAACCACTGGTCTCTGCCCCAGCATTGTTCACGTTTTGTTAAAATGAATACTGACTATTGGAATTCTTCACTTCTTGAATGAAGGAGGAACAGAGATCCGGATCGGAGATCGAACTTTTCCTCACTTCTTCCTTCAGATCATTCTTCTGGAGTGAACTGACAAAGATTTTTTAATAAATGACATTCAAAGAGAAAAGAGGCTGGATGTACATCCGAAATGTGCTCATCTCTGTTTTAAATGGGTGGCCACTTATTCTAAGATCAGGCCCTCTAGTTGGAGTCTCTCCCATCAGTGGAAAGATCCTCTCTGCATTCACTTTGTCAAGCTCCCTCATATCTTATACTTTACAATATGATCACCTCTCATTCTTTCTGAATTCCAAAGAGTTAATGCCCAGCCAGCTCAAACTTTCCTCATAAGTCAACACCCTCATCTCCGGAATCAATCCAGTAATGTTTCTCTGAACTGCCTCCAAAGCAAGTATATCCTTTCATAAATATGGAAAACAAAACTGCACGCAGTATTCCTAGTTTGGCCTCCCCAATAACTTATAAAGCTGTCGCAAGATTTCCCTGCTTTTATACTCCATCCCCTTTGCAATAAAGGCCAAGATACCATTGTTCTACATGATCACTTGCTGTACTTGGACACTATTATTTTGTGTTTCAGGCAAGAACCCTCGGGTCCCACTGTACTGCATCACTTTGCAATCTTTCTCCATTTAAATAATAATTTGCTCTTGAATTTTCTGCAAAAGTGCTTGATCTCACACTTTCAAACATTATCCTCTATCAGCCAAATGTTTGCTCACTCACTTAGCCTGCCTTTGTCCTTTTGCAGTTTTTTTATGTCCTCCTCACACATTGCTTTTCCTCCCATCGTTGTATCGTTAGCAAACGTGGCTACATTACACTCAGTTCATTCTTCCCTGTCGCTAATATAGATTGTAAATAGTTGCAATCTTCTGATAACATTGCGGATACAATCGCACTTATCCATTAGGCCGTCGGCACAAAATTTGTTGATTTTTATATTGAGAGCAAATTTGGGACAAGGATGATGTCAAGGAGTGGATTTAGGACAATATGAGCATATTTCGAGTAATGAATAGATGCGCTGCGATATGGATCCCCACGGACACAGGCAATTTCAATGTAGCTTGAAACACAACAGTTTAAGAATTTGGTTATCGCAGCTGAAATCACACTCCTTTTAAAATATACAGGATGATCCGGATTATGAGAAAATACGTCTGAAAGGGGCAATTGATGAAACGGAACTAACAACCATCTCGTTTGAACAGACACCGAATGATCCTGGACAGGAAGCACATCCCTCTTACACAGCTGTAGAATGGCTCTTGACGGACAGAAGTTCACTTTTAAAAGAATAAAGTGGGATTTCTATCATTCCTGAAGGCAATTGTGCTGTGCGTGAGTGAGCGCGTGTCTCAGGACCACGGGGGGCTGGGACGGTTGTTGAAGCCACAGATGATAGACAGGCAGGAAGGAGGGAGGGAAGTAAAACCAACCCAGACACAAAGACAATTTAACATATCTATATATTTATCATAATAAGAAAATAAATTAATTGACAATTTTATTGCAAAAAATTGAATTTGATTTGATTTAGATAAATAAATAATTGTTTCTTAATCTATATATTTTTGATTGAACGAAGTCTGTGTGACTGCATGAACTCCACTGGAAATCAGGGCGTGCAGTCAGGAAATACCCAAACACAGTAAGCCCATGGTGGAAGACAAGCCACGAGGGAAGATGTGGGCAACAAAGGCGATCTTTTAAAGTCGCGAAAGCCTTTCTGCAGGATCTGACAGCAGCTGCGTGTGCTGTGAAAGAGGTCAAATGTAATAGAGCCCAGTGCAGGCAGAACAGAAAAAGCACATTTATTGTGAAAGTTATAAAGTAGGGAATGTATGTAAATATACGCATATATAAATCTCCATTCATATATATATATAAACAAAGTCAGTCAGTCAGTCATGTCTTGTCTTGTCTTGATTTGATTTGTATTTAAAAATAAGGGGGAAGGAACTCATCATGTTACTTAGTACATCCGCAAGCTCTCGCTAAAATCGCTATGTTTCTAACTTATGTGATTTGCCTTCTTTCAGACGTCGAATAGCAAAATCCCACAGTAGATTCTTCTCCTGTTAGGCAGTCCTCGAATGCGTGTTGAATCAAATCAGTGTGGCTTCAAGTTGCATGTAATGTATTTTTCCACCCATGACATGAAATGCACAGTAAGATCGCGCAGAACGTTGGCACGCACTCCCTCACTTACACAAACACACAAACAAACTAAAATTCCTGCACCCTCCAAAGGTAGTTATTGAAAGTTGAAATTTGAAATCCGGGACACACAGCAAATCCCCTTTAAACAGATACATAATGATCCGGTACAGGTAGCACACCATTTTGGAGAGACAGAGAATGACCCCGGCAGACCAGCACATCACCTTAAAAGGGATACAGAAACACAATGAACAAAAACAAAGAATTCTGTAAAACTCAGCAGGTCGTGACCATTCTGTGGATGAAGAACCCGTGCTCACGTTCAGTCAGATGATCAATCCGATATTTTCAGAAAAATGTAAAGTTTACAGATGTTTTGCACGAAAAAAGCACCTGGAAAAAAATAGGCAGCGAGGAAAGACAAAATGGAATGTCTGTGATACAGTGGAGCGTAGGAGTGATTGAATAATAAATGGCACAATGCGAAAAGGCAAAGTGGGTGCGAAGCGGGCAATAAAGTAACAAAGGATGGACAAGAAGAGGTGTTAGTGGGAACAGCAGAACCATTACCAGACAATGGGAGCGGTGCTTATGATCCGAGACGCTGAACCGAATATTGAGGCCAGAAGACTGTAACATGGCTGAAATGTAGGGTGTGACTTCCTTTTAATCTGACCAGGCAGCTTGGCCACCCCTGATTGACTTCCTGTACGGTTTAAATTCGCCAGACAAGGGACTAATTCCAAAGCCAGCTTCTCATATCTTTTCGGCACCAGAGAAACAGGACGCACTCATATTCAGGGCACAGCATGTTTCACGTTGAAGTGGAGATTGACGCTGAATGTATGCTTATCCCAATGGAGGTGAGCTCATGCGTGCAGAAAGGAAGTTATACTGTTCAAGTATTGGCCGGAATCAAACACGGGTTTAGGATGTCCAATGAGACACAGAGCCGAGTACATCTGAGATACTTTAACTTTACTCAGTTCGGTGAGTTTCACTTTGATCCTGAGAATCTCCAGGATTTTGGACGCTGTGGGAACAACGGAGCGAAATCACACGTTTTAATTTTAAACATGTCAGTTTTCTCACATGTCAACAAGCTGAGAAGTGTTTTTTTCACTAAAAGTTTGCAGGGCTCGTTCGGGATCTCTTGCATTTCAATTATTAAAATCCCTAAGCAAGAATCATACCCCTAGACCAACGAGCCGCCGACAGTGAGGGACAACGCTCTCATATTCTGACGTTGGTTTGCTATTTGGCCCATCGTGCATTTGCTGACTCTCAGAGATCTATCTAATGAGTCCCCCTCTCCATAGTCCTGCTAATGTTTTCCCTTTGATGAATAGATTATTTTTTGAGACATTACTTCACCAACGAGCTGCATCCTTGTCAGTAAAAGGTGAATTTGGCAATGAGGTTAAATGTGATTGACGAAAAAAACCGAGGGGTCAAATGTTTAACACAATAACGACGAAGCTGGTGGCATACTGGATCAGCAGCCCATTGCCTGAACCTCTCAGTCACCTCGTCTCCTACTTACATCAACATCAGACATCCATCCACTACTTTTTGCATTCAAACAGAAATAATGTGCACGAAAGTCTACTTCACCGCTTGTTATGCCTGTGCAACCAGATCGACAGTGATGAATATGTTCCATTAGCTTCTTTACTTCAGGTGAGTGACTGTACGAGATGATTGGTTTGGAGGCAGAATCAAAAAAATAAAAAAATTTCACGCGGCGAGTTGGTTGACCGCAGCAGGACTCAAACCTGCAATCTTCTGATAATATCACAGTTACCATTATCCATTATGCCACGCGGCCGCTGTCATCGGAGCAAAATTTGTTGTTTTTTATATTGAGAGCAAATTTGGGACAAGGGTGATGTCATGGAGAGGATTTCTGAAAGCATGAGCATATTCCGACTAATGAATAGATGCGCTTCGATATGGATGCACACGGACACAAGCAACGTCAATGTAGCTTGAAACACAACAGTTTAAGAATTCGGTTATCGCAGCTGAAATCACACTCCTTTTAAAATATACAGGATGATCCTGATTATGAGAAAATACGTCTTAAAGGAACTGACAACCATCCGGTTTAAACAGACACCGTCCTGGACAGGGAAGTAATACCAACCCAGACAAGAAGACAATTTAAAACATGTATATATTTATCATAATAAGAAAATAACTAAATTTACAATTTTATTGCAAAAAGTTGAAATTGATATGATTTAAATTAATAAATAATTGTTTCTTAATCTATATATTTTTGATTGAATGAAGGCTAACAGCACCAGGTTGAATGGTTGAGTTGTCTTAGACAGTAGACGGGACGTTAAGGCGATTGGCGCCTAAACCGTTGTGCTCATTTATTGTAAACTTCTGATGCTGATGAATCATCCCAGAATTTGACTGAAACATACATACAATAGGCATTGAATCCACATCTCCTTAAAACCACTGGTCTCTGCCCCAGCATTGTTCACGTCTTGTTAAAATGAACACTGACTATTGGAATTCTTCACTTCTTGAATGAAGGTGGAACAGAGATCCGGATCGGAGATGGAACATTTCCTCACTTCTTCCTTCAGATCATTCATCTGGAGTGAACTGACAAAGATTTTTTAAGAAATGACATTCAAAGAGAAAACGTGCACGACAGTTCTCTTTACCACAAGACCTGCCCGTGCACCCCGATAACAATGTGAAAAACTGACAGTCAGCTTCTGTGAGCAAAATTATTTTCGCTAAGTCCGTTATGTAAGGACAGAGACTGTTAGAAATGGTCGGGTAAAAACAGTTCCTTTCCACGTTGGAAGCCACTGGGCAAACCGACCTCAACAGACTCGAAACAGCAAAGTTATGTTCCATGAGGAGAGGTTGAGTAGACTAGGCCTATATTCTACAGAGTTTAGAAGAATAGGAGGTGATTTCATTGCGGAGCAGGCTCGAAGGGCAGAATGGCCGACCCTTTCTACTAATGCTTATTTTCTTATGTTCGTCGCATGCCTTGCGGGTGCCCCCAGATCGACAATGTGGAAAACGCAGAATCAGTCTCAGTAAGCAGGCGTTTCCATAATTCCAGTTGAGTAACTGTCAGAATTGGTCGCTTTTTGGGGAGATTCGGAACACAGAAGAATAAGTTTTGCCAGGTGAGTTAAACAACCGGAGCACAACCCGAACCTGCAATCTTCTGACAACATCACGATTAAAACTGAACGCGGATGCCTTATCATTTCGGCAATGTGTCCACAGCTGGTCACTTTATTGTGGAGAGAATTGGCAGCTTTTTCAGGGCTTCAGCTATGATTAGAGAAAGGGTTTTACTCAAATATAAATACATTTTGAATTATTCAACAGACGCGCTGTCAACTGGGTTCACTCCTACGCAAGGAAACCCATTTCGCTTTTCAATATATCACGTTAGAAATTCGGTCTTCACAGCTGTAATCACACTAATATTAAGCAGACACACGCACAGAATGATCCTGGACAGACAGCACATCCCTTTTGTACTGACAAAGAATGAACTGAATTGACAGCTTATCCATTTAAAGAGACACAGAATGATCCGGGACTGACAGCACAGATATATTTAAACACATATTGGTCAAATTTGTTCAATCCTAAAATTCCCCCATCATCATATGCAGCCCCTCGGAATTGAGGAGGATTTGCTTCCACTCCAAAGTGAGTTCTTTCATGGCAGAACAGACCAATGCGAGATCCACAGACTCTATCACAGGTGGGACAGACATTCGACGGGGGAAGGGGTCGGTTGGGCTGGATTGCCGCGCGCTCCTTCTGCTGCGTGCACCTGGGCTCTTCATGCGGCTTGCATCAAGCCTCAAAAGCTCAACGCCCTGCCGGATGGACTTTCTCCACCTCGGGCGATCTGCGGCCAGGATCTCCCAGTTGTCAGTGGTGATGTCGCAGTTTACCAGGGAGGCTTTGAGGATATCTTTATAACGTTTATGCTGTCCTCCTTTGGCTCGGTTACCATGAAGGAGCTCCGCCGCAAGCATTTGCTTCTGCAGTCTCGTATCTGTCATGCGTACTATGTGGCCTGCACAGCGAAGCTGATCGAGTGTGGGCAGTGCTTCAATACTGGGGATTTTAGCCTGGTCGAGGGCACTGATGTTGGTGTGCCTGTCCTCCCCGGAGATTTTCACGATCTAGCGGAGACATCGTTGGTGATATATATTCAGCGACTTGAGGTGCCTTCTGTACATCGTGCATGCCTCAGACCCATACAGGAGAGCGGGTATTTCTACAGCCCTATGAACCATGAGTTTGGTCGTAGATTTGTTAAGATCTGATCTTAAAACACTTCTTTCCGCAGGCGGCCGAAGGCTGTTCTGGCGCACTGGAGGCAATGCTGAATCTCTGCTTTCACATATGCCTTTTTTTATAAGAGGCTGCCTAAATATGTGAAATGGTCCACGTTATCCAGGGCCGTGCCTTGGGCCTTGATGATTGGAGGGCAGTGCTGTGCGGCGATGGCAGGCTGGTGAAGGAATTTTGTCTTACGGATGTTCAGCGTAAGGCCCATGCTTTCATATGCCTCAGGGAATACAGTGATTATACCCTGGAGTTCAGCCACTGAATGTGCACAGACGCAGGCGGCGTCCGCATAGTGCAGCTCAATGACAGAGGTAGGGGTGATCTTGTACCTGCCCTGGAGGCGGCGTTGTTTATACAGCTTCCGACTGGTCCTGAATTTAAATGGGGAGCTTGTTGATTGTGAGGTGGAGCATGGCGGCGAGGAAAATTGAGATACGTATATGAGGGAGAAGGGAATAGAACATTAGGCTGATAGAGTTGAGGAGGAAGGACAGGATAATGTCATTTTAATTCCAGATGTATTTAATTAATTCAGTTCAAATTCCACAGCTGCCATGGTTGAATGTGTACACATGCCTCTGAATTACTAAACCAGTAAACTAACCACTGTGCAACCGTACTCTTAACTTCATCCTTTATTTATGCAAATGGGGCAAGGGGATGAATATCCTCCTTCACCGCCATACTTTAGTGCCTCAGCAATGATTCCGTCAGTCCCTGTAGCCTTGTTATTTTTTAGCTTTCTTATGGCGTTTTCTACCTCGTGCAGTGTTGGGTTCTCATTGAGGTGGCGGCGGGTAGCATTCTACGGAATGGAGTCAAGTACACTCATGTCAAGCATTGGATTACATCGTATATACTGCACTGAAACAGGCCATTCGCCTCAGCCAGTCTTTTATCCTCCACTGGAGCCTCCGCTCAACATTCCTCAACAGCCTAGTGCTCTATTTCCTTCTCTCTCATATGCCTGTCTAGCCCCTCCTTAAATACTTCCATACTATTCACTTCAACCACTCCCTGTGGTACCGAGTTACACAATATCACCACTCTTTGGGTGAATAAGTTTCTTCTGAATTCCGGATTTTGATTTCATGGTGACTATCTTATATTGATAGCGTCCAGTTATTCTGTTTCCCACAAGTTGATACATTCTAACTGAATCCACTCCATCAAAATATTTTTTTAATTTTAAATGTCTGTATCATGTCACGCCTCAGCCTTCCGTTTTCAAGAGAAAAGAGACACTGCCTGTTCATCCTTTCCTGATTTGTATACGCTGTCTGTTCTAGTATCATCCTTGTAAATCTTCTCTGCATCCTTTGAAATGCCTTTATGACCTTTTTATAATATGGCGACCATAACTGTACGTAGTACTCTAAGCGTGATCTAATGAAGGTTAAATAGCATAATGTCGCTATTTTTCAATTCTGTATGTCTAGAAATAAACCAACGTGTTTGGTTTGCTTTTTATGGCCTTGCTAACTTATGCCGTTATTTTTTAGAGTTTTTGTATTTGTACTCCGATATCCCTTTGTTCCTGTACACCACCCAGACTGGCACCTGCCAATAATAAGTGACCTCACTAAGTCTCCTACTTAAATGTAACACCTCACATTTATATAGTTTGAAATTCATTTGCCAATTTATGCCCACTCTGCAAGTTTATTAATGTCCTCTTGTAAGTTGTTGCAGTGTTCCTCCCTATTGACTATCCCTCCTAATTTGGTGTCACCCACACATTTAGAAATGTTGTTTTTGATTGCGAGGTCTAAATCTTAAATATAAATTTTGAACAACATTGGTCCCAGCACCGATCCTTGCCTTCTGTGGCTAAGAAACGCTAACTTTTACAGCTACTCTTTGATTTCTGTCTTGAAGCCAGCTAGCTATCCATTCTGCCAGTTGTCACCTGACTCCACATTCGCTGACCTGGCTTGAGGCTCTTCTTGTTCCGATGTAACAATCTATTTTTTTTATTTTATTCATTCAAGCATGTCGACATCGCTAGCAAGGGCCGGATTTGTTGCTCATCTCCATCTGCCCTTGTGAAATTGTTGGTGAATCACTTTACGCAACCGACTGGCTCGCCAGGCCATTTGAGAGGTCAGTTAAGAGCCAACGACATTGCTGTGGGTTTGGAGTCCCATGTAGGCCCAGACCGGTAAGGACGGCAGAATTATTTCCCGAAAGGAGACAAGTGAACCAGATAAGGTGTTTGTTACAATGGTCATCATTATTGATACTTTTAAAATTCCAGATTTAATTAATTCAATTTAAATTTCCCCACTCTCGTGGTGGGCTATGCTTTCTTCTCTCTGGATTATTAGTCCAGTGACATAACCATCATGCTATTATGATTGACCTCCATCTGTGTAATGCGCTCAAGGGGCTGAATGACACCTCCGATTCCTTTGCAACAGATTGAGGGAAGGAATGGTGTGCCCTGTTCCTGCGCAACAGGATCTGGAGATTGATTAGCCTCCTCCTGTTCCTGTTAACAGGTTCGTGAGTCGCAAATGCCTCAACTTCAGCCTTTCGAATGGCTAAATGGACTTCTAATCTTCTTATAGATAAGTCTCAAGGAGCTGAATGGCATCCGCTCGTCCTATGCCTCAAGCTCGAGGGTTTAATGGCCTTCCCCTGTCCTTGTGCAACAGACTGGAGAGGCTCAATGGCATCCTCCTATTTCTGCTCAACAGCTTCGTTGGTTTGGCATTGCCTTCTGGTCAATTATGCGAAAGGTTCGAGCGACCGAATGGAGTTCGACATTTCTTGTAAAAGAGGCGCACACAGCTGAATGGCTTCCTCCTGACCTTTGCAATTGGTTTGAGGGGTTAAGTGACTCATTTGCCTCCACCTGTCCCTGTGTAACAGGCTCGATTGCTTGCATCCGTTACTGTGCAAAATATTCAGATGATACTTGGGAAGGACTGGAACCACTTGTGCAACAGAAAGTGCAGGGACCAGAGTTAGCCTTTTCTGAAGTATTTCTTTGATGCAAAGTTCACTGTGCGGCCCAGGCTCAATTCCTGACTCTGGTAGGAGTCGAGCACAAAAACTTTGAATGTTTAATATGCCAAGAATTAAAAATCTAACGTGCTATCCATTGCGCCACAGAGTCGCCAAATTGTGCATCAATACAAAAGTAAAATAATGTTGATGCGTAATCTGAGCTAAAAAAAATCTGGAAACACTCAGCAGATGAGGCAGAATCTGCGCAGAGCGAAACAGAGTGAACGTTGCAGGTCGATGAACTTTCATCGCCACTGGATCAACCTCCGCCGTCTAAAACGGATGCCCTGTCAGACCCGAATCAACATGTTTGAAAGCAATGTGTTGTCATGGACTCGTGGAACCTTTCAGCACGGAAGGAGGCTACTTCGGCCCAGCGTGTCCGCACAGTCCGAAAATTGCTATCCCGCCTAATCCCACTTTCCAACTCTACTTGTAACCATGTAACAATCTATTTTTTTATTTTATTCTTTCAAGCATGTTGTCATCGCTAGCAAGTGGCTAATGGCCTTCTCCTCTTCTTGTGCAACAGACTGGAGAAGCTCAATTGCCTCTTACTATTTCTGTTCAACAGGTTAGTTGGTTTGGCATTGCCTTGTCGTCATCTATACAACAGGTTTTTGCGATCGAATTTGTTGCAGTCATCCTCAGTATTGAATATCCAACTAATGTGGCGTCATCTGCAAATTGAGAAATTGTGTTTTTGATTGCCAGGTAGAAGTCATTAATATAAATTGTAAACAGCAGTGGTCCCAGCACCGATCCTTGTGGAACAGCACTACCCACCTTTTACCACTCTAAAAAGCTAACTTTTACACCTACTCTCTGCTTTCTGGCTTAAAGCCAGCTAGCTATGCATTTATCTAGTTGTCTCCAGACTCCACATTCTCTGAACTCTCTTGTGGTTCTTCTTTTTCCTGTGTAACAATCTAGACATCCTATTGTTTATTTTATTCATTCTAGCATGTGGACAATACTAGCAAGGGCAGCCTTTGTTGCACTTCCCTAATTGCCCTTGTGAAGGTGATGGTTAGCCACCTTATGCAAAAGAGTTTCTCGCTCGGCCTTTTCAGAGAGCTGTAAAGAGCCAACCACGTTGCTCTGGATCTGGAGCCACATTTGGGCCCAGACCAGTAAGGACTGCAGATTTCCTTCACTAAAGGAGATTATTGAGCGAGATGGGTGTGTTGCGTCAATGGTCTTTTAAAATCCTAGATGTATTTAAATGAATTTAATTTGTCCTACTCTCTTGGTGAACTGTGATTTTCTCTCACTGGATTACTAGTCCAGTGCCACAGGCCTCCGGCTGTGTAATGGTCTAGAGGGGCTGAATGACTCAGGCTGTTCCTGTGCAATAGTTTGAGGGACGGATTGTCATCCCCCGCGTCCTATGTAACAGGTTCTAGGGGTTGATTATTCTCCACCTGTTCCTGTATAACAGGTCGGTGTGTCTGAAATGCCTCGTCCCAATCCTATGCAACACCTTCTATTAAGGGGAGAGTGGAGTGGGGGAGGGGAGGCGGTGGGGAGGACGGTCGCAATGAAGAGAAATCTAGAATGCTAAAGAGAAATGAAAAGGAAGCAATGCCGGAAAGTCATTGTTGTAATGTAACCACATTATGTCAAGAAGGGACAGAGTATACAAACCAAAAGTGCACTAAAAAATAGGATCCTGAGAAGAAAAAAAGCGATAAGATAAATCGAGCTATAGTGCAAAAAAATGTTATGATCTCTAATAATGTTAAAAAGACCAATCCAAAAGCATTGTAACTGAATGGACGAAGCATCTGTAATAAGATAGAAGAATTAACAGCGCAAACAGATGTAAACAGATACAATATTGTTGCAATTACAGACATATGGTTGCACGGTGACCAGGGTTGGGAACTGAATATCAACCATTATCCGGTATTTAGAAAGGACAGGCAAAAAGGAAGAGCGGGTTGTGTTGCGTTGTTGGTAAAGGTTGATATCAGCGCAATAATGAGAAAGGTATTCGGCTCAGAAAGACAAGATGTAGATTCAGTTGGATGGCGCTAAGGAGAACGAAGGACCAGAAAAGATTGGTGTGAGTTGTCCATAGGCCTCCAAACAGTTGTGGTAGTGTAGAGGATAACATTAACAGGAAAATAGAGCTGCATGTAACAAGGGTACTACAATCATCGAAGGTGACTTTAAACTACATATAAATTAAAGTAATAATAATGTGGCCGATGAATTCCTGGCGTTTGTACCAGTTGTCTTTTAGCCCAGTATTTTGCGGAGCGTACTAGGGAACAGAATATCCTAGATTAGGTCTTGTGTAATGAGAAGGGGTTAATTAAAAGTCAAGTTGTCTGGGGTCCTTTAGCGAAGAGTGGCAATAACTCGATTAAACTCGTTATTAAGATGGAAAGTGAAGTAGCCCAATCCGAATCAATGGTCCTAAATCTAAGCTAAAGAATCTACGAATGCATGGGGAATGAATTGCATGGGGTATGATCAATTGGGAAGAGTCAATAAACGTCATGTTGGTAGATGGGCAAGGACTAACATTTCAGGAACGAATGTATCAATTGCGGCAGTTATACTTTCCTTTCTGGTGTAAACAAAAAGGATGCTGGCCCAACCATGGTTAACAAAATAAATTAAGGATAGTATTAGATTCAAAGAAGAGTTATACAAAGCTGCCAGAGAAAGTACAACCCTGAGGATGGGGAACAATTTAGAATTCAGCAAAAATGTGCCAAGAGATTGATTGAGAGGCTAGAAATAGAGTATAAGAGTGAACTTGCAAGGAACATAAAAACCGGCTGCAGTAGATTCTACAAGTTCGTAAAAAGGAAAAGATTAGTGAATTTACAATGTGGAACAAGGACATGGCAGAACAATTAAATAAATACTTCGGTTCTGTCTTCACGGAGGACATAAATAACATCCCATACATGCTTGTGAACCAAAGGTCTCGTGAGCAAGAGGAATTAACGGACATGATTATTTGTAAGAAAATAGTGCTGAGGAAACTAATGGGAATGAAGGCCGATAAATTCTCAGGGCCTGATGATCTGCATCCCAGAGTAATAAAAGAGGTTGCAATGGAAATAGTGCATGCATTGGTTGACAACTTCCAAACATCTATAGATTATGGAACAGTTCCTGCAGTTTGCACGGTGGCAAATGTAACCCCACTGTTAAAAAATGGAGGGAGAGAGAAAATAAGGAACTACAGACTGGTTTGCCGAACACCAGTTGTAGGGAATATGCGAGAATCTATAGTAAAGGATATTATAACGGAACACTAAGATAATACCAAAGGGATTAGACAAAGTCAACATGAATTCATGAAAAGAAAATCATGTTTGACAAACCTACTCGAGTTTTTGAGGATGTAACTGAAAGAAAAGTTAAGGGAAACCAGTGGATATCGTGTATTTGGATTTTCAGAAGGGCTCTGATAAAGTCCCACTTAAGATGCAGTGTGCAACATTAAAACATATTTGATTGGGAGTAATTTACTAGCATGGATTAAAAATTGGTTAATGGACAGGAAACAGGATCGATGGGCAGCGGGACCTGGTGTCCTTGTAAAATTGTCTATTGAAAGCATACATGCAGGTGCAGCAAGCAGTGAGGAGACAGATGGTATGTTGGCCTTCATTCCAAGAGGATGTGAGTAAATGAGTAAAGATGTGTTACTACAGTTCTACAGGGCCTTGGTGAGACCGCACCTGGAGTATTGTGTGCAGTCTTGGTTTCGTTATCCAAGAAAGGATATACTTGCCATAGAGGGTGTGCAGCGAAGGTTCAGCAGATGGATTATTGGGATGGCAGGACTGTCGTATGAGCAAAGATGGGGTCGACTCGGCCTGTATTCTGTAGAGTTTAGAATAATGAGAGAGGATCTCATTGAAACGTATACCATTCTGAAAGGTTTGAATAGACTGGATGCGGGGAAGATGATTCACCTGTTTGGGAAGGTTATAACAAGGGGTCACAGTCTCAGAATACGGGGTAGGACATTTAGGAAGGAGAAGGCGAGATTTTCTTTTCATTCAGAGAGTGGTGCAGCTGTGGAATTCCCTTCCATAGACGGCTGTGAATGCCGAGTCACTGAATATATTTAAGAGGGAGATAGATTTCTCGACACAAAAGACATCAAGTGATACGGGGGAAAAGCGTGAATATGGTGTTGAGATAGAGGATTAGGATTGATCATATTAAATGGCGGTGCAGACTCGAATGCCCGAATGGACTATTACTGCTCCCGTTTTCTATGTTTCTATGTTCTAGGATCTAAATGGACTTATACTCTTCTTGTAGAGCAAGGTCAAGGAACTGATCGGGTTCTGCCTCTCCGAAGGCCTAAGATTTGAGACGTTAATGGCCTTCTCCTTTCCCTGTGCAACAGTGCGGTGCGGCTGAATGGCCTCCAGCCTTCTGTGTAACAGGTAAGTGTGCCTCCTCGTCATCTATGCAGCAGGTACGAGCGGCCGAAGGCGTTCTACTATTCTTGTATAAAAAGCCCAAGAATCTGAATTACTTCCTCTTGTCCTTTGCAATTGGCTCGAGGGGCTAATGGAATTCTGCTGTCCTTCTGTAACAGGTTCGATGGCTTGCTCTTGTTCCTGTGTAATAGACTCAGGTTCTAAGAGTACTCAATGGAAAAGTCGGTAGGATTGGAGCCACTGTGTAGCAGGAATTGCAGGGAACGCAGTTTCCCTTCTCTGAAGTATTGATTTGCTGCAAAATGCACTGAGCTGCCGAAGAAACACCAGATCATGACCTAAATTCCGACTAAATTCCGACCTATCCAGATTAATGCCACTTTCCAGCTCTTACTTCATAGCCTTTTAGGTTACTGGAATTGAAGTGCACATTCAAGGACTTTTAAAAGTGGTGAGGACTTCTGCCTCTAAATCACTTTCAGGAGTGAGTTCCAGACTCTCACCACCCCTGGGTGAAAACAGTGTACCTCAAATTTCTGAAAACCTCCTACCAATTACTTTAAATCTATGACGCCTGGTTGTTGGCCGCTCTGCGAAGGGAAATAGATCCTTTCTATGCAGTCGATTTAGGCCACTCATAATTTTATTCACTTCAATACGGACCCCCTTAGCCTCCTCTGTTCCAAAGAAAACAAACCGAGCCGATGCAATGTTTACTGAGAGCTAAATTCACCATCCGCCTAAATCTAACATGTCTGCTCACGAGTGCTGTATGATCATTCCTGTAATGCGGTGACCAGAGAAGCATGCAATAATCTAGCTGTGGCCCAACTAGAGTTTTACACATTTGAAGCATAACTTCCCCGATCTTATATTCTATGGCTCATCTAATGAAGGCAAGTATTCCGTGTTGCTTCTCAACATAGAAACATCGAAAATAGTTTCAGCATTACGCAATTCGACACTTCGAGCCTGCACCACCACTCAATAAGATCATGGCAGATCATTCCCTCAGTACCGTTTTCCTGTTTCCTCCCTACCTCTTGATCCTTTTAGCCATTAGGGCCACAATAACTTCCTGTTGAATATATCCAATGAACTGGCATGAACAACTCTTTGCGGAAGGGAATTGCACAGGTTAACAACTCTCTGATTCTAGCCAATTCACGCCTCATACCATCGAAATTACCTTTCCTAAAGTTCAGGTCCCTAGTTTCTGAATTAACTGTGTCACTCTCCATCTTATAAAGAATTCTACCATGTTATTGTCACTCTTCCCCAAGGGGCCTCGCACAACAAGATTGACAATTAGTCCCTTCTCATTACAGATCACCTAGTCCACGATGGCCAGCTCTCTAGGTGGTTCCTCGACATATTGGTCTGGAAAACCATCCGTAATATACTCCAGGAAATCGTCCTCCACCGCATTGCTACCAGTTTGGTCAGCCCAATCAATATATAGATTAAAGTCGCCCATGGTAACTGCTGTACCTTTATTGCACACATCCCTTATTTCTTGTTTGATGCTGTCCCCAACCTCACTACTACTGTTTGGAGGTCTGTACACAATTCTCACTAGCGTTTTCTGCCATTTGGTATTCTGCAACTCCCCCCATGCCGCTTCCAAATTATCCAAGCTAATGTCGCTCCTTATCATTGCATCAATTTCTTCTTTAACCAGCAACGCCACCCCGCCTCCTTTTCCTTTCTGTCTATACTTCACAAGCATCTTATCGACCTGCCCTGCTACCGTCAGGGATTCTGTGGACATGCACTCCAAGGTCATTTGCACCTCTACACTCATCAGTCGCCTAACATTTAAGGTTTATTCGCTGTCCCTATAAGCACTCCCCAAATGCATTATCTAACACTTCTTCGGGTTGAATTCCATTAAACCCCTGACAAGTTCTTTGATATCTACATGCAATGTACAGCTTTCTTCCTCATTATCAAGCATACCTGGTTGATCAATCTTTCAGTCACCTGCGCTAATTTGTATTTAGTGGTTCGGTGTCAAATTTGTATCGCATAATACTCTTGTGAAGTGCCTTGGACATTTCGCTAATTTCAAGGTACCAATTATATATAAGTTGTTGCTGTTGTTTAAAATGTGTGTTACATAACGTTATATAGAGATTGCATCACAGAAAGAGACAATTGCACCTAACTGGTGTTGCGAGAGTTAATGCTGCACACTACGCTACTTCACTTGATCCTATCAGCATATTGTTCTATTGCTTTCTCAGTCATGTGCTTTGGTAATTTCCCTATAAAATGAATCTGTGCCATTCGCCTCAACTACTGCTTATGTAGCATCTTCCACATTCTAACCACTCTTTGGTAAATAAGTTGCTCTTGAATTGTCCACTGAATTAACCGGTGACCTCCCGTTCTGAACTCCTGCACAATAGCAAACATTTCCTCAACATCAACTCGATCAAATACCTTCATAATGTTAAAAATATATCTCACTTGTTTTTCGAGAAAGAAGCTCCCCAGACTGTTCAGTTTTTCCCGAAATGTAAATTATTTCAGTTCTAACCGAAATTTTTCCTTCTTTGCTGCGAAATTCTGCGATTCTGTGATTTAATTTTCACAGATCCAATCGGGCAAGCATGCAGGCGGTCTCTCTGATAAATTGTACCAACGAATCGACTATTAAAGCAGCTCTACTGTGTAGCTGCGATGGCCGAGTGGTTAAGGAATTGGACTTGAAATCCAATGGGGGTTTTCCTGCGCAGGTTCGAACGCTGCTCGCAGAGATTCTACAGGTGCTGTTTTTTTATCGACTCACGGGGATCTCATTGGAATCTGATCACAATTCCCTCCACTGCCCTTTATTGCACTGATTGACGCGAAGCTGTTGTTCGAACTGGAAACATTAATAGTTGATCGGTATTAATTGTTGGTTTGTTGGACACTATCTCCAAAAATCAGTGAGCAATATACACAGCATGAAAAAATGCCTTTTAATAAAGTCAAGTGCATTGTTTGGGAGGAACTCACCTTTAGTTAATGAATGCGAACGAGGTTTGGTTTTATAAAGATGAACAAGTTTTGCCAAAATGACCACGGCTGCGTTTGACGTTGCAATTTTCTGATTACATCAGTGTTTGCATCAAAGTAGATGCCTTATCCAGTAAGCGACGTGGCCCCTGCAGTTTGCAGCAGAATAATGTACAGCAAAATTCTAATGGGTCAAAGTGTAATAGAAAGGCAAGCATGAAATCTCGGTGCCGCAATGCAAGGAGTATTCGGAAGCCAGGACAGGGCTCTGAGCTAGTTAGAGTGGGTGAGAGCTCAGATCACAGGACCCCAAAAATACAAAAGGCAGGAGGAAACAGAGCAGAGTAGCACTGGGGTAAGTGTAAACGACAAGGTGATAGGAAGGGACAATATGTATGAATATAAAGAGGCTGCAGGAGGGGTCAAAACTAAAAATCCTGGTTTAAAAACTAGTATTAAAACACTCTACCTAACCGCACGCAGCTTTTGAAATAAAGTAAATGATTTGTTGGCACAAATCATCATAAATGGGTATGATTTGTTGGCCATTACTGAAACGTTGCAGGTTGGCCAGAACAGGGAATTAAACATACAGCGGTATCTGACAATTCGGAAGGATAGACAAGAATGGAAAGGAGGTGGGGTAGCTCTGTTAATAAAGGATGATATCAGGGCAGGTGTGAGAGACGATATTGGCTCTAATTAACAAAATGTTAAATCATTGTGGGTAGATATTAGAGATAGTAAGGGGAAAAAGTCACTGGTGGGCATAGTTTATAGGCCCCCAAATAATAGCTTCACGGTGGGGCGGGCAATAACCAAGGGAATAATGGAGGCATGTGAAAATGGAACGGCAGTAATCATGGGGGATTTTAACCTACATATCGATTGGTCAAATCAAATCGCACTGCACAGCCTTGAGGAGGAATTCATAGAATGCATACGAGATTGTTTCTTAGAACATTATGTTACAGAACGTAAAAGGGAGCAAGCTATCTTCCATCTGGTCCTGTGTAATGAGACAGGAATAATAAACGATCTCCCAGTACAAGATCCTCTCGGAATGACTGATCACAGTATGGTAGAATTTGTAATACAGTTTGAGGGTGACGAAGTAGTGTCTCAAACGAGCGTACTATGCTTAACCAAAAGTGACTATAGTGGGATGAGGGCAGAGTTGGCTGAAGTAGACTGGAACACAGACTAAACGGTGGCACAATTGAGGAAGAGTGGAGGACTTTTATGGAGATCTTTCATAGTGCTCAGCAAAAATATATTCCAGTGAAAAAGAAGGGCGGTAAGAGAAGGGATAACCAAGGAAATAAAGGAGAGTGTCAAAATAAAAACCAATGCGTAAAAGGTGGCTAAGGTTAGTGGGAAATTAGCAGATTGGGAAAATTTTAAACGACAGCAAAGAATGACGAAGAAAGCAATAAAGAAAGGAAAGCTTGATTACGAAGGTAAACTTGCACAAAACATAAAAATAGTTAGTAAAAGCTTTAACCGATATATAAAACGGAAAAGAGTGACGACAGTAAATGTTGGTCCCTGAGAAGGTGAGAAGGGGGATTTAATAATGGTAAATATGGAAATGACTGAGACCTCAAACAATTATTTTGCTTCGGTCTTCACAGTGGAACACGCAAAAATCATGCCAAAAATTGCTGGTCACGGGAATGTGGGAACGAAGGACTTTGAGAGAATCACTATCACTAGGGGGCTAGTGCTGGACAGGCTAATAGTACTCAAGGTAGAAAAGTCCCCTGATTCTGATGAAATGCAACCCAGGGTATTAAAAGAGATGGCGGACGTTCTAGCAGATGCTTTCGTTATAATCTACCAAAATTCTCTGGGGAGGTACCAGTGAATTAAAAAGCAGCAAATGTAACGCCTCTGTTTAAAAAAGTGGGCAGATAAAAGGCAGGTAACTATAGGCCGGTTAGTTTAACATCTATAGTGGGGAAAATGCTTGAAGCTATCATGAAGTAAGAAAGAGAGGGAACCTAGATAGGAATAGTGCAATCAAGCAGACGCAACATGGATTCAGGAAGGGGAAAGCATGTTTAAATAATTTACTGGAATTCTTTGAGGATATAACGGGCATGGTGGATAGAGGTGTACCGATGGATGTGGTGTATTTAGATTTCCAAAAGGATTTCGATAAGGTGCCACACAAAAGGTTACTGCAGAAGATAAAGATACGTGGAGTCATAGGAAATCTATTAGCACGGATAGAGAATTGGCTTACGAACAGAAAGCAGAAAGTCTGGATAAATAGGTCCTTTTCGGGTTGGAAATCGGTGGTTAGTGGTGTGCCACAGCGATCGGACCTCGGACCACAACTGTTTACAATATACATAGATGACCTGGAAGAGGGGACAGAGTGCCGTGTAACAAAATTTGCAGATGACACAAGATTAGTGGGAAAGAGGATTGTGTAGAGGACACAGTGAGGCTGCAAAGAGATTTGGATAGGTTAAGCGAATGGGCTAAGGTTTGGCAGATGGAATACAATGTCAGAAAATGTGAGGTCATCCACCTTGGGAGAAAAAAACAGTAAAAAGGAATATTATTTGAATGGGGAGAAATTACAACATGCTGAGGTGCAGAGGGTCCTGGGGGTCCTTGTGCATGAATCCCAAAATGTTAGTTTGCAGGTGCAGCAAGTAATCAGGAAGGCGAATGGAATGTTGGCCTTCATTGCGAGAGGGATGGAGTAGAAAAGCAGGGGGGTCCTGCAGCAACTGTATAGGGCATTGTTCAGGACGCACCTGGAGTACTCCGTGCAATTTTGATCACCTTTACTTAGGAAGGATATACTTGCTTTGAAGGAGGTACAGAGAAGATTTAATAGGCTGATTCCGGAGATGAGGGGGTTACCTTATTATGATAGATTGCGTAGACTGGGTCTTTACTCGTTGGAGTTTAGAAGGATGAGCAGTCAGTCGAGGAGGCGGGAGCTCGGAGCAGCGCGAGTCCGGGGTCGGCGAGAGGCCTATAAAGGCCAGCGGGAGCTCGGAGCAGTCAGTCGAGGAGGCGGGAGCTCGGAGCAGCGCGAGTCCGGGGTCGGCGAGAGGCCTATAAAGGCCAGCGGGAGCTCGGAGCAGTCAGTCGAGGAGGCGGGAGCTCGGAGCAGCGCGAGTCCGGGGTCGGCGAGAGGCGTACCGGTGCAGCTACAGGGAGAAGGCAAAAAAACAAAGGTGACGTCACAGCCTAGGGGGTAAGTGATTGGCTGGTGATTGGTGAGTAGTTTTTCTTTTCTTCTTATATTGGTCAGTAACTTTTAACATTGTTATTACCAGTTTAAGTGTATCTAAGGGTTAAGACATGGCAGGAGAGCTCAGTCGGGTGTTATGCTCCTCCTGTACCATGTGGGAACTCAGGGACGCTTCCGGTGTCCCTGACGACTATGTGTGCGGGAAGTGTATCCGCCTCCAGCTCCTGACGGTCCGCGTTACGGAATTGGAGCTGAAGGTGGATTCACTCTGGAGCATCCACGATGCTGAGAATGACGTGAGTATCACGTGTAGTGAGTTGGTCTTACCGCAGGGAAAGGGTCCACAGCCAGATAGGGAATGGAAGACCAGCAGGAAGAGTAGAGCAAGGAAGGTAGTGCAGGGGTCCCCTGCGGTCATCCCCCTGCAAAACAGATACACCGCTTTGGGTACTGTTGAGGGGAATGACTCATCAGGGGAGGGCAGCAGCAGCCAAGTTCATGGCACCGTGGCTGGCTCTGCTGCACAGGAGGGCAAGAAAAAGAGTGGGAGAGCGATAGTGATAGGGGATTCAATTGTGAGGGGAATAGATAGGCGTTTCTGCGGCCGCAACCGAGACTCCAGGATGGTATGTTGCCTCCCTGGTGCAAGGGTCAAGGATGTCTCGGAGCGGGTGCAGGACATTCTGAAATGGGAGGGAGAACAGCCAGTTGTCGTGGTGCACATTGGTACCAACGACATAGGCAAAAAAAGGGATGAGGTCCTACGAAACGAATTTAAGGAGCTAGGAGCTAAATTAAAAAGTAGGACCTCAAAAGTAGTAATCTCGGGATTGCTACCAGTGCCACGTGATAGTCAGAGTAGGAATCGCAGGATAGCGCAGATGAATACGTGGCTTGAGCAGTGGTGCAGCAGGGAGGGATTCAAATTCCTGGGGCATTGGGACCGGTTCTGGGGGAGGTGGGACCAGTACAAACCGGACGGTCTGCACCTGGGCAGGACTGGAACCAATGTCCTCGGGGGAGTGTTTGCTAGTGCTGTTGGGGAGGATTTAAACTAATATGGCAGGGGGATGGGAACCAATGCAGGGAGACAGAGGGAAACAAAAAGGAGCCAAAAGCAAAAGACAGAAAGGAGATGAGGAAAAGTGTAGGGCAGAGAAACCCAAGGCAAAGAACAAAAAGGGCCACTGTACAGCAAAATTCTAAAAGGACAAAGGGTGTTAATAAAACAAGCCTCAAGGCTTTGTGTCTTAATGCAAGGAGTATCCGCAATAAGGTGGATGAATTAATTGTGCAAATAGATGTTAACAAATATGATGTGATTGGGATTACGGAGACGTGGCTCCAGGATGATCAGGGCTGGGAACTCAACATTCAGGGGTATTCAACATTCAGGAAGGATAGAATAAAAGGAAAAGGAGGTGGGGTAGCATTGCTGGTTAAAGAGGAGATTAATGCAATAGTTAGGAAAGACATTAGCTTGGATGATGTGGAATCTATATGGGTAGAGCTGCAGAACACCAAAGGGCAAAAAACGTTAGTAGGAGTTGTGTACAGACCTCCAAACAGTAATAGGGATGTTGGGGAGGGCATCAAACAGGAAATTAGGGGTGCATGCAATAAAGGTGTAGCAGTTATAATGGGTGACTTTAATATGCACATAGATTGGGCTAGCCAAACTGGAAGCAATACGGTGGAGGAGGATTTCCTGGAGTGCATAAGGGATGGTTTTCTAGACCAATATGTTGAGGAACCAACTAGGGGGGAGGCCATCTTAGACTGGGTGTTGTGTAATGAGAGAGGATTAATTAGCAATCTCATTGTGCGAGGCCCCTTGGGGAAGAGTGACCATAATATGGTGGAATTCTGCATTAGGATGGAGAATGAAACAGTAAATTCAGAGACCATGGTCCAGAACTTAAAGAAGGGTAACTTTGAAGGTATGAGGCGAGAATTGGCTAGGATAGATTGGCGAATGATACTTAGGGGGTTGACTGTGGATGGGCAATGGCAGACATTTAGAGACCGCATGGATGAAGTACAACAATTGTACATTCCTGTCTGGCGTAAAAATAAAAAGGGGACGCTGGCTCAACCGTGGCTATCTAGGGAAATCAGGGATAGTATTAAAGCCAAGGAAGTGGCATACAAATTGGCCAGAAATAGCAGCGAACCTGGGGACTGGGAGAAATTTAGAACTCAGCAGAGGAGGACAAAGGGTTTGATTAGGACAGGGAAAATGGAGTACGAGAAGAAGCTTGCAGGGAACATTAAGGCGGATTGCAAAAGTTTCTATAGGTATGTAAAGAGAAAAAGGTTGGTGAAGACAAACGTAGGTCCCCTGCAGTCAGAATCAGGGGAAGTCATAACGGGGAACAAAGAAATGGCGGATCAATTGAACAAGTACTTTGGTTCGGTATTCACTAAGGAGGATACAAACAACCTTCCGGATATAAAAGGGGTCAGAGGGTCTAGTAAGGAAGAGGAACTGAGGGAAATCTTTATTAGTCGGGAAATTGTGTTGGGGAAATTGATGGGATTGAAGGCAGATAAATCCCCAGGGCCTGATGGCCTGCATCCTAGAGTACTTAAGGAGGTGGCCTTGGAAATAGCGGATGCATTGACAGTCATTTTCCAACATTCCATTGACTCTGGATCAGTTCCTATGGAGTGGAGGGTAGCCAATGTAACCCCACTTTTTAAAAAAGGAGGGAGAGAGAAAACAGGGAATTATAGACCGGTCAGCCTGACCTCAGTAGTGGGTAAAATGATGGAATCAATTATTAAGGATGTCATAGCAGTGCATCTGGAAAATGGTGACATGATAGGTCCAAGTCAACATGGATTTGTGAAAGGGAAATCATGCTTGACAAATCTTCTGGAATTTTTTGAGGATGTTTCCAGTAAAGTGGACAAAGGAGAACCAGTTGATGTGGTATATTTGGACTTTCAGAAGGCTTTCGACAAGGTCCCACACAAGAGATTAATGTGCAAAGTTAAAGCACATGGGATTGGGGGTAGTGTGCTGACGTGGATTGAGAACTGGTTGTCAGACAGGAAGCAAAGAGTAGGAGTAAACGGGTACTTTTCAGAATGGCAGGCAGTGACTAGTGGAGTGCCGCAAGGTTCTGTGCTGGGGCCTCAGCTGTTTACATTGTACATTAATGATTTAGACGAGGGGATTAAATGCAGTATCTCCAAATTTGCGGATGATACTAAGTTGGGTGGCAGTGTGAGCTGCGAGGAGGATGCTATTAGGCTGCAGAGTGACTTGGATAGGTTAGGTGAGTGGGCAAATGCATGGCAGATGAAGTATAATGTGGATAAATGTGAGGTTATCCACTTTGGTGGTAAAAACAGAGAGACAGACTATTATCTGAATGGTGACAGATTAGGAAAAGGGAAGGTGCAACGAGACCTGGGTGTCATGGTACATCAGTCATTGAAGGTTGGCATGCAGGTACAGCAGGCGGTTAAGAAAGCAAATGGCATGTTGGCCTTCATAGCGAGGGGATTTGAATACAGGGGCAGGGAGGTGTTGCTACAGTTGTACAGGGCCTTGGTGAGGCCACACCTGGAGTATTGTGTACAGTTTTGGTCTCCTAACTTGAGGAAGGACATTCTTGCTATTGAGGGAGTGCAGCGAAGGTTCACCAGACTGATTCCCGGGATGGCGGGACTGACCTATCAAGAAAGATTGGATCAATTGGGCTTGTATTCACTGGAGTTCAGAAGAATGAGAGGGGACCTCATAGAAACGTTTAAAATTCTGACGGGTTTAGACAGGTTAGATGCAGAAAGAATGTTCCCAATGTTGGGGAAGTCCAGAACCAGGGGTCACAGTCTGAGGATAAGGGGTAAGCCATTTAGGACCGAGATGAGGAGAAACTTCTTCACCCAGAGAGTGGTGAACCTGTGGAATTCTCTACCACAGAAAGTAGTTGAGGCCAATTCACTAAATATATTCAAAAGGGAGTTAGATGAAGTCCTTACTACTCGGGGGATCAAGGGTTATGGCGAGAAAGCAGGAAGGGGGTACTGAAGTTTCATGTTCAGCCATGAACTCATTGAATGGCGGTGCAGGCTAGAAGGGCTGAATGGCCTGCTCCTGCACCTATTTTCTATGTTTCTATGTTTCTATGATATGAAAGAAACATTTAAACGAATGAAAGGGAGAGACAAGATAGAGGCAGAAAGGTTGTTTCCACTGGTCGGGGAGACTAGAAATAGGGGCACAGCCTCAAAATAAGGGGGAGCCAATTTAAAACCGAGTTGAGAAGGAATTTCTTCTCCCAGAGGGTTGTGAATCTGTGCACTTCTCTGCCCAAGGACGCAGTTGAGGTTAGCTCATTGAATGTATTCAAATCACAGATAGATACATTTTTGACTAATAAGGGAATTAGCGGTTACGGGGAGCGGGCGAGTCCGTGGAGCTGAGTCCTCGGCCAGATCAGCCATGATCTTGTTGAATGGTGGATCAGGCTCAAGGGGCTAGATGTCCTACTCCTGTTCCTAATTCTTATGTTCTTATAATGATGCAGTAGAATTGTATTTAGATCAGTTCCATACTTTGCACTACAAACCAATCAACGGCAGTGAGCCTTTCACTGATTGAAATACGAGAAGTCACAAATCCCCGGAGGATATGGAATTATTCATTTAATGCTGGAATCACTCCGCAGGGCCACCAGCTCTCGGCAGAACTAATGTTTTGCAACATTGCTTCAATGTATTACAGGTTTGGTGTGAGTTTCGTCCCTGAATGATTAAGCTGCTCTAAAATACTTGCAGGCCAACCGCACCACCAAAAATAAAATAAATGGCACGTAATGGGTTCGAACTCGCCAATTTGGCGTTAGTAACACCAAGCGCTAACCAAGTGAGGCAACCGGCCTTTATGCTATGTACTTTCTTCTGGCACTTTTACATTAAAATGATAGCATTCCTATAGCGACTTTTACCTCAGCACTTCCCAAAGCAGTTCAGAGCAAATTCATTACTTTTAAAATGTGATCACTTTGTTGTGTAGGAAATGCAAAAATGTACAGCATGGAAGTAGGCCCTTTCAGTCAATAGTGCCCGAGGAGGCCGATCAAGAGCTTTCCAGCCTAGTTCCCACTTCTCAGCTCTAAGTCCGTCCGATGTGTCACAGAAATTTAAGTGGCATTCAAGTATTTTTAAAATGTGTGAGGGTTTCTGCCGCATTGAGGCATTGAGTTCCCGACCACCATGACGCCCTGGGTAAAGATACAATGGTAAGTACTGCAGGGATTCCAATACGGCCAAGTTGATCTCGTGGACTAATTTGATCGCGTAGAAGGAGAGGAATTTTAACAGATTTTTTCCCCACAAATAGCCTGGGGGATTTTTCTGCTTTTTTGCTTCTCCCATGCGTTCGCATGGCTCGGGTTGGGGTGGTGTCGATAATTTTTCAGTGCAAGGGTTGTAGAAGTTGTGTGGGGCGGATTAATTGGGCTGGGCGTTTTTTATCTTTCCGCCATTGTCATACTTCACAGGTTCATATATAGCCTTCAGGGTTGTTGATCAAAGGGCCTTGTGGCTTTTTGTCGGCTAGCATGTATACTATGGGCCGAATTGGCCTCCTTCGGCGCTGTGGATTTCTAGATTTCTATGTACTTTCACAGCCCCAGACTATTCCTTCACAGAGCCAGACAGCTGCAACACATATTCAGACGGCTCTTTCACAGTCCCAGACTCGACCTTCACAGATTCACAATCTTCCGACACAGTACCACAATCTACCTTCACAGATCCAAACTTTTCCTGCACCGACCGAGACAGCGGCTAAACAGACCCATGCAGCTCCCGCACAGAGGGGTACTGATCCTACACCGAGTCAGACATTACTGCACAGATCCATACACTCCTGTGCAGCCAGGCAAAGCGCATACACAGCATCAACATGCTTGTGTACAGACTGAGACAGTTCCTTTCAGAGACCCAGCATCACCTACACAGGAGCAAATATGTCCTCATCAGCTGCAGACTACACCAACACATTTCCAGAGAGCTTCGACAGAGACACTGACATTTCCTTCGCGAAAGTAGGCAGCTCCTGTACAGAACCAGGCATGTGCTACACTGAAGCAGGGATTAACAGCACAGGCACAAACTTTCATACACAAACCCATACAGCTCCGTTCAGAGACATTGGGACCTCCGAGACAGATTAAGTCCCTCCTACATAGACATAGACAGCTCTACCCTGGCCAAGGCATCACCAACACAGATCCAAGAACTCCTACACAGATATAAGCAGTTCTTGCACAGGCGCAGACTGTTCCGACAAAGGACCAGACTGCTCGTTCACCGAGCTAGACAGCTCGCTTCGGAGATGCAGACATCTCATTTAAAGATAAAGACAGCACCGGTACTGAATCAAAAAGCTCAATGCAGAACCACACTGACCCAGGGAGATCAACCAGAGACAGACACACTCCATCACAGATGCAGACTCTCCGGCACAAAAAGAGACAACTCTTGCAGAGACCCAGTCAGCTCCATACCTGACACATGGAGCTGCAACACAAAGCGCGACGCTCCTACACAAACCCGGACAACACTTCAACAGACAAAGTCAGCTCAAATTCTGACACAGCCAGCTGCAACACAGACCCAGGCAGCACCTAAAGAGACCCAGAAACTATTACACAGAAGGCTCTTACAGTGACACAGACACTCCTACCTATACTCAGAGAGCTTTTCATTGAATCCAATGCATAATGCTGCAGATAACTGAAATAAATAGGCTTACAAAGGACAGCATAGCGTATACTGCCTTTCTGGCTATTCTGACCATGCCAGCGTTTTTGTTCCACTCGAATATTCTGGAGTCTTTCTTGATTTAAATCTATCAGCATAGCCATCTATTCCTTTCTACCTCATATGCTTGTATAGCTTCTCCGTAAATGTATCTATACTATTCGCTTGAACCACTCCTACGCTTTTGAGTTCCACATTCTCATCACTCTTTCCAGAAAGAAGTTGCTTCTGAATTCTCTATTTGATTTCTGGATTTCTTGATGACTATCTTATATTTGTGGCCTCCAGTTATGCTCTTCTCCACATGTGAAAACATTCTCTCTGTAAATACTCCATCAAAATCTTTCATAATTTTAAATAAATCTATTAGGTCACCCCTATAGATCAATCTTCAAGAGAAAAGAGACCCAGCTTATTTATTATTTCCACTTATGAATAACCTCCCATTTCTGGTAGCATCCGTGTAAATCTTCTCTGCACCCTCCCAAATGCCTCTATATCATCTTTATAATAGGATGACCAGAACTGCATACAGTACTCTAAGTGTGGTCTAACCGAGGTTCAATACAGGTTTAGCATAACCTTCCTATTTAGCAATTTTATACCACTAGAAATAACCTCCACTGCTTAGTTACCTTTATTTTGTCTTGCTAAACTCTATGACAATTTTTGTGATTTGTGTAGTTGTACTCAGAGATCCTATTGTTCCTCTACCCCACCGAGAGTCGTATGTGCCAAGTAATTAGTGACCTCCATATTCTTCCTACCAAAATGTAATACCTCACATGTATGTGTGTGGAACTTAATTGAAAATTATATGCCCATTCCGCGTGTTTATTAATGTTGTCCTTAATTTGTTGCAGCCCTCCTCAGCATAAATTTCCTCCAATTTGGTATCATTGGCAAATTTGGAAATTCTGTTTTTATTTCCAATTTCTAAATCGTTAATATAAATTGTGATCAATAGTGGTTCCGGCATTGATCCTTTTGGAACACCACTACCCATCTTCTGCCAATATGAATATCTGCCTTTTACCTCCAATCTCTGATTTCAGTCTTGAAGCTAGCTCGCTATGCATTCTGCTGCTTATACCCTGACGTTGCTCAGCAGGTTATTATTGGGTATCATTGCGAGGGTCTTTTGAAAATCTAGATACTTTATTCTTATTGCATGATCAATGTCTACCCTCTCTATAACCTCTTCAAAATTATGAGTTTGGTCCAGCAGTACTTTCCCTATTGAAATCCATGCTGATTATTCATTTTTTCCTTTTGGTTTCTAGATGTTCTTCTATTTTCTCCATTAGTAAGGATTCCTTTATTTTCCTATATAATTGACAATCATACCCATTGACCAACGAGCTGATTAGCTGAGACAAGCAGGGAGTACAGCATTTAATTTCCGCCGAAAGCGATTCAGCCATTCCGGATTTCTATTTTGTAATACAGCGACATCAAGTTGTTGTACTGTCAGTCTCGGATCAGTCTTTATCTGTTTAAAAGGATTGCGCTCTCAGTGCTGCTTCATTCAGTGTGTGTTTAAAAAAATGCGACGTGCTAGCTGCCATGGCTGGGTGGTTAAATCTTTGGATTAGGAATGTAATCGAATTGCTTCTGAGTAAGTTCGAGCCCTGTTCACAATGAATCAGTAGCTATAGGCATTCGCACGTAATCCGCTCTGTTTGGAGGTCGTTTGAGGTGTCATTGTTCTGAATTATTTTGCAGCAACTTTTCGGCCACCTGTTCCGTCACGCTCACCCAATCATCCACTCGCGCGAGTCCAGAGGATTGGGACATTGCTATAATCCAGCAAAGAACGACTAAAAATATGGTTAAAAGAGGGTAGATTATGAATGTTAACTTGAACGAAATATAAAAACAGATAGTAAGAGTTTCTACAGGTATGTAAAAAGGAAAAGAGTGGCTAAAGTAAATGTTAGTCTCGTGGAGGATGAGACTGGGGCATTAATAATCGAGAACAGGGAAATAGCAGAGACTTTGAACAAATATTTTGTTTCAGTTCTCACGGTAGAAGTCAGTAAAAACATCCAAATAGTGGATAATCCAAGGGCTATATGGAGGGAGGAAATTAATACTATCATTATCACTAATGAAGCAGTATGAGGTAAAATAATGGGACTAAAGGCGGACAAGTCCCTGGACCTGATGGCTTATATCCAATGGATGCATTGGTTGTATCCACAGGATATAAGCCATCAGGTCCAGGGGTCCTATGGAGGACTTGCTTCCACTCCCAAAGTGAATTCTTTGATGGCTGAGCAGTCCGATACGAGAGCCATAGACCATTTCACAGGTGGGACAAACATTCGTCAGGGGAAGGGGTCGGTAGGGCTGGTTTGCCGCACGCTCCTTCTGCTCCGTGCGCCTGGGCTCTTCATGCTCCTTGCATCGAGCCTCAAAGAGCTCAATGCCCTCCCGGATGGATTTTCTCCACCTCGGGCTATCTGCGGCCAGGGTCTCACAGGTGTCAGTGGTGATGTCGCACTTTCCCAGCGAGGCTTTGAGGGTGTCCTTATAACGTTTACGCTGTCCTCCTTTGGCTCGTTTACCATGAAGGAGTTCCGCATAAAGCATTGCTTATGGAGTCTCACATCTGGCATGCGTGCTATGTGGCCTGCCCAGCGAAGCTGATCGATTGTGGTCAGTGCTTCAATACTGGGGATGTTACCCTGGTCGAGGACACTGATGTTGATGCGTCTGTCCTCCCAGGAGATTTGCAGGATCTTGCGGAGACATCGTTGGTGATATATCTCCAGCGACCTGAGGTGCCTTCTGCACATCGTCCATGCCTCAGACCCATTAAGGAGGGCGGGTACTATTACAGCCCTGTAGACCATGAGTTAGGTGGTAGATTTGAGGGCCTGGTCTGCAAACAGTCTTTTCCGCAGGCGGCCGAAGGCTGCACTGGAGCACTGGAGGAGATGCTGAATCTCCACATAAATTTCTGCCTTTGTTGATAAGAGGCACCCCCTCATTTCCAATGGCATTCTTCCAGTCACACAGCCTTCGTTCAATCAAAAAATATCTAGATTATGAATCAATTATTTATTTATTTAAAACAAATCAAATTCAATTTTTTTTAAATAAAAATTAAATGTATTTATTTTCTAAATTTGTTTAATAGACATATATTTTTAAATTGCCTTTCAGTGGGCTGGTTTTACGTACCTCCCTCTTTCCTGCCTGTCGATCACCTGTGGCTTCAATAACCGTTTCTGCCCAGCGTGGTCCTGAGCCCCACTGCACAATTGCCTTCAGGGATGATAGAAATCTCACTTTATTCTTTTAAAAGGGATCTGCGGTCAGTCCAGGGTGATTCTGCATCTGGGTAAAAGGGATGTCCTTGCAGTCCCCGATCATTCTGTATCTGTTGAAAAGGGTTGGTTGTCAGTCCCGGTTCATAATCTTTCCCTTTAAAACGGATTTTCTAATAAACCCGGGTCATCCTGTATAGTTTGAGAAGGAGTATGATTTCAGCTGCAATGACCGAATTGTTAAACTCTTGTGTTCCAATTTACATCGGGGTTGCCTGCGCCGGGTTTGCACCCAGATCGCCGTGCATCTGTTCATTTACTCGAAATATGCTCATCTTTTCCTAAATCCACTCCTTGATTTTGCTCGCAATATACACAACAACACATTAGATGATGGTGGCAGCGGCCCCGTGGTCTAATGGATACGGCGTCCGACTTCGATTATAACCGCGAACTTATCAGAACATTGTAGATTCGTATCTTGCCGCGGTCAATTAACTCGCTGCGTAAATGTTTATATTTGTTGCGATTCTGCCGAAAAAACAACCATCTCTTGGAGTCACTCACCTGAAGTAAAGGAAGGCTGTTTGCTTTAAGAATCTAATGGCACGTGTTCATCATTGTCGATCTGCATGCACGGGCAGAGCAAGCTGTGAAGTGGACTTTCTTGCACATTATTTCTGTTGGGTTACAAAAAGCAGGAGATTAAAGGCTGACGCTTGGCGGAATGAAAGTCGAAGTGGCCGAGAAATTAAGGCGATGGACCACAAATCAATTTTGTTCTGCACGCATGAGTTCGAATCCCATTCTCGTCGTATTTGTGTTCAGCTTTGACTCACCTGGTCACTTTGTCAATCACATTAACCTCATCGCCGAATTTCCCTTTCACTGACAAGGATGCTGAACTTTGATCATTTCATGTCTCAAATTAATAATATATTCGTCAAATGGATAACATTTGTCGGACTGCGGAGAGGGAGACGAATTAGATCGGTCACTGAGTGACAGCACAAGCACGATGGAACTAACATCTTTTCTCACTATCGTCAGAATCTGAGAGCTGCACTCTTCACTGTCGGCGGCTCGTTGGTCTCGGGGTATGATTCTCGCTTCGGACTGATCACATTTGAAATGCGAGAGGTCTCGTGCCATATCCTGAACGAGCGCCGCCATTTTTTATTCAAATTTCCGCTCCTCACAGCCGCTTGACATGTGAAAAAGCAGATATATTTCACATTAAAACGTGTGATTTTGCGGCGATTGTTCGCACAGCGTACAAATCCCAGAGCAAAGTGAAACTCACACAACTGAGTAAAGTTAAAATATCTCAGAGGTACTCGGCTCTGTGACTCGCTGGATAACCGAAGCCTGTGTTTAGCTCAGGCCAATACTTGATCAGCATATCTTCCTGTCTGTGCGCATCAGCTCGCCTCAATGGGGATATGCATACATTCAGCGTCAATCTCCACCTCTGCCCTGAATATGAGTGCGTCCTGTTTCTCTAGAGCTGAAAAGCTGAGAGAAGCTGCCTTTTGAATTCGTGCCTTGGCTGCCGAATTCAAAGCGGACAGGAAATCAATCCGGGCTGGCAAAGCTGCCCGTCTGATGAAAAGGCGGTGATACCCTATATTGTAGCCATGTTCTCGTCTTCTGGCCTCAACATTAGGTTCAACGTATCGGATGATAAGCACCGCTCCCATTGTCTGGTAATGGTTCTGCTATTCCCACTAACACCTCCTCTGGACCATCCTTTGTTACGTTATTGCCCGATTACCACCCACTTTGCCTTTCTCCATTGTGCCATGTATTTTTTAATCACTCCTGCGTTCCGCTGTATCACAGACGTGCCCATTTGACCTTTCTCGCTGCGTATTTTTTCCAGGCGCTATTTTTGTTGAAAACATCTGTAATCTTTAACTTTTTCCTGAAATATCGGAATGATTATCCGACAGCACGTGAAACCGGATTCTTCCTCCACAAAATCTGCACGACCTGCCGAGTTTTACATATTTATCTGTTTTTATTCATTCTATTTCCGTGTCCCTTATAAGTGGATTTGCTGTCTGTCCGAGATCATTCTCTGTCTCTTTAAAATGGTGTGCTATCAGAACCTCATCATTCTGTGTCTGTTTAAAAGGGATGTGCTGTCTCTCCCAGATTTCCAATTTCCAATTTCAAAACCTGCCTTTGGAGGTTAACGAATTTTAGTTTGTTTGTGTTTTTGTGTAAGCTAGAGAGTGTGCAAACATGCTGTGCGATCTTACTGTCATGTGAGAAAAATGCATTACATGCAATTTGAAAACGTACTGATTTGATTGAACACTCCTTCGTGGACTCTCTGACTGTTGAAGAATGTGCTGTGGGATTTTGCTATTCCACATCTGAAAGAAGGGAAATTACACAAGTTAGAGATATAGCGATTTTAGGCAGGGCTTGCGTGTGGGCTGTGTGACATGACGACATCCTCCATCCTTATTTGCAAATTCAAATCAAATCAAACCAATACAAGACATGACTGACTGACTGACTTTGTTTATACATGTATATATATATGTGTATATTTATATATAATCCCAAATTTTTAACATCCAAAATAAATATGCTTTTTCTGTTCTGCCTGCGCTGCGCTCTCTTACATTTGACCTCTTTCACAGCACAAGCAGCTGCTGTCAGATCCAGCGGAAAGACACACTCGATTTTAAAAGATCGCCCTTGTACCCCACGTCTTCCCTCATGGCATGTCTTCCACCATGGGCTTACTGTGTTTGGGTAGTTATTGACTGCACCTCTCATTTCCCAATGGAATTCTTATAGTTACACAACCTTCGTTCAATAAAAAAAATACATAGATTATGAATCAATTATTTATTTCATTAAAACAACTCAAATTAAATTTTTTTTAAATACAATTTAAATGCATTTATTTTCTTAAAATGTTAAATATTTATATATTTCAGACTGGGCTGGTTTTACGTCCCTCCCTCCCTCCTTCCTGCCTGTCTATCACCTGTGGCTTCAAGAACAGTCTCTGCGCCGCATGATCCTGAGTCCCACTGCACAATTGCCTTCATGGATGAGCGAAATCTCACTTTATTTTTTTAAAATGGAACTGCTGTCAGTCAATGGTCATTCTGCATCTGGGTAAAAGGGATGTCCTTGCAATCCCGGATCATTCTGTGTCTGTTTAAATGGGCTGATTTTCAGTTCCGGTTCATAATCTTTCCCTTTAAAACGGATTTTCTCATAAACCCGCGTCATGCTGTATTGTTTGAGAAGGAGTATGATTTCAGCTGCAATGACCGAATTGTTAACCGAAAGTGTTCCAATTTACATTGGGGTTGCCTGCGCCGGTGCGCACCCAGATCGCAGTGCATCTGTTCATTCACTCGAAATATGCTCATCGTTTCCGAAATCCACTCCTTGATATTGCAGTTGCCCCGAATTTGCTCGCAATATACACAACAACACAATGATTGGTGCTGGCAGCGGCCGCATGGCCGAATGGATAAGGCGTCTGACTTCGATTACAACCGCAAAGTTATCAGAAGATTGCAGGTTCGAGTCCTGCCGCGGTCAACTTAGCTCGCTACGTGAAATTTTATATTCTTTGTTGTGATTCTGCCGAGAAATCAACCATCTCTTCCAGTCACTCACCTGAAGTGAAGGAAGGCTGTTTGCTCAAAGAATCTCATGGCAAGTTGTCGATCAGCATGCACGGGCAGAGCAAGCTGTGAAGTGGACTTTCTTGCACATTATTTCTGTTTGGATACAAAAAGCAGGAGATTGAATGGCTAACGATGTCTTACAGCAGAGACGAGGTGGCCGAGAGGTTAAGGGGATGAACTGCGAATCCATTGTGCTTTGCACGCATGGCTTCGAATCCCATTGTCGTCGTTGGCTTGCAGCTAACCACTTTCTGACATTCACATTTCACCTCATCGCCAAATTCCCCTTTTACTCACAGGGATGCTGTACTTTCCTCATGTCATGTCTCAAATTAATAATATATTCGTCAAAAGGAGAACAGTTGCAGTACAATGGCGACGGGCACTAATTAGATTGGTATCTGAGAGACAGCACATGTACGATGGGCCATAATATCATTTCTCACCACCGTCAGAATCTGAGGGCTGCACTTTTCACTGTCGGCGGCTCGTTGGTCCACGGTTATGATGCTCCCTTCGGAATGATCACATTTGAAATGCGAGAGGTCACGGGCCAAATCCCGGACGAGCCCCGCCATGTTTTACTCAAAGTTCCGCTTCTAACAGCCGCTCGACATGTGAGAAAACAGACGTATTTCACGTTAAAACTTGTGATTTTACGCCGATGTTCCCTGAGCATCCAAATCCCAGAGCAAAGTAAAACCCGCCAAACTGAGTAAAGTTAAAATATCTCAGAGGTACTCGGCTCTGTGACTCGTTGGATAACCTAAAGCCTTGTTTGGTTCCGGCCGATACTTGATCAGTATATCTTCCTGTCTGTACGCATAAGTTCACCTTAATTGGGATAAGCATACATTCAGCGTCAATCTCCACCACTGCCCTGAATATGAGTGCGTCCTGTTTCTCTAGAGCTGAAAAGCTGAGAGAAGCTGCCTTTTGAATTCGTGCCTTGGATGCCGAATTCAAAGCGGACAGGAAATCAATCCGGGCTGGCAAAGCTGCCTGGTCTGATTAAAAGGCGGTGATACCCTATATTGTAGGCATGTTCTCGTCTTCTGGCCTCAACATTAGGTTCAACGTATCGGATGATAAGCACCGCTCCCATTGTCTGGTAATGGTTCTGCTATTCCCACTAACACCTCCTCTGGAGCATCCTTTGATACGTTATTGCCCGATTACCACCCACTTTGCCTTTCTCCATTGTGCCATGTATTATTTAATCACTCCTGCGTTCCGCTGTATCACAGACGTTCCCATTTGACCTTTCTCGCTGCGTATTTTTTCCAGGCGCAATTTTTGTTGAAAACATCTGTAATCTTTAACTTTTTCCTGAAATATCGAAATGATTATCCGACAGCACGTGAAACCGGATTCTTCCTCCACAAAATCTGCACGACCTGCCGAGTTTTACATATTTATCTGTTTTTATTCATTCTATTTCCGTGTCCCTATTAAGTGGATTTGCTGTCTGTCCGAGATCATTCTCTGTCTCTTTAAAATGGTGTGCTATCAGAACCTCATCATTCTGTCTCTGTTTAAAAGGGATGTGCTGTCTCTCCCAGATTTCCAATTTCCAATTTCAAAACCTGCCTTTGGAGGTTAACGAATTTTAGTTTGTTTGTGTTTTTGTGTAAGCTAGAGAGTGTGCAAACATGCTGTGCGATCTTACTGTCATGTGAGAAAAATGCATTACATGCAATTTGAAACCGTACTGATTTGATTGAACACTCCTTCGTGGAATCTCTGACGGTTGAAGAATGTGCTGTGGGATTTTGCTATTCCACATCTGAAAGAAGGGAAATTACACAAGTTAGAGATATAGCGATTTTCGGCAGGGCTTGCGTGTGGGTTGTGTGACATGACGACATCCTCCATCCTTATTTGCAAATTCAAATCAAATCAAACCAATACAAGACATGACTGACTGAATGACTTTGTTTATACTTGTATATATATATGTGTATATTTATATATAATCCCAAATTTTTAACATCCAAAATAAATATGCTTTTTCTGTTCTGCCTGCGCTGCGCTCTCTTACATTTGACCTCTTTCACAGCACAAGCAGCTGCTGTCAGATCCAGCGGAAAGACACACTCGATTTTAAAAGATCGCCCTTGTAGCCCACGTCTTCCCTCATGGCTTGTCTTCCACCATGGGCTTACTGTGTTTGGGTAGTTATTGACTGCACCTCTCATTTCCCAATGGAATTCTTATAGTTACACAACCTTGGTTCAATAAAAAAATACATAGATTATGAATCAATTATTTATTTCATTAAAACAACTCAAATTCAATTTTTTTTAAATACAATTTAAATGCATTTATTTTCTTAAAATGTTAAATATTTATATATTTCAGACTGGGCTGGTTTTACGTCCCTCCCTCCCTCCTTCCTGCCTGTCTATCACCTGTGGCTTCAAGAACAGTCTCTGCGCCGCATGATCCTGAGTCCCACTGCACAATTGCCTTCAGGGATGAGCGAAATATCACTTTATTTTTTTAAAATGGAACTGCTGTCAGTCAAGGGTCATTCTGCATCTGGGTAAAAGGGATGTCCTTGCAATCCCGGATCATTCTGTGTCTGTTTAAATGGGCTGATTGTCAGTTCCGGTTCATAATCTTTCTCTTTAAAACGGATTTTCTCATAAACCCGCGTCATGCTGTATTGTTTGAGAAGGAGTATGATTTCAGCTGCAATGACCGAATTGTTAAACTATAGTGTTCCAATTTACATTGGGGTTGCCTGCGCCGGTGCGCACCCAGATCGCAGTGCATCTGTTCATTCACTCGAAATATGCTCATCGTTTCCTAAATCCAATCCTTGATATTGCAGTTGCCCCGAATTTGTTCGCAATATACACAACAACACAATGATTAGTGCTGGCAGCGGCCGCGTGGCCGAATGGATAAGGCGTCTGACTTCGATTACAACCGCAAAGTTATCAGAAGATTGCAGGTTCGAGTCCTGCCGCGGTCAACTTAGCTCGCTACGTGAAATTTTATATTCTTTGTTGTGATTCTGCCGAGAAACCAACCATCTCTTCCAGTCACTCAGCTGAAGTGAAGGAAGGCTGTTTGCTCAAAGAATCTCATGGCAAGTTGTCGATCAGCATGCACGGGCAGAGCAAGCTGTGAAGTGGACTTTCTTGCACATTATTTCTGTTTGGATACAAAAAGCAGGAGATTGAATGGCTAACGATGTCTTATAGCAGAGACGAGGTGGCCGAGAGGTGAAGGCGATGAACTGCGAATCCATTGTGCTCTGCACGCATTGCTTCGAATCCCATTGTCGTCGTTGGCTTGCAGCTGAACCACTTTTTGACATTCACATTTCACCTCATCGCCAAATTCCCCTTTTACTTAGAGGGATGCTGTACTTTCCTCATGTCATGTCTCAAATTAATAATATATTCGTCAAAAGGAGAACAGTTGCAGTACAATGGCGACGGGCACTAATTAGATAGGTATCTGAGAGACAGCACATATACGATGGGCCATAATATCATTTCTCACCACCGTCAGAATCTGAGGGCTGCACTTTTCACTGTCGGCGGCTCGTTGGTCCACGGTTATGATGCTCCCTTCGGAATGATCACATTTGAAATGCGAGAGGTCACGGGCCAAATCCCGGACGAGCCCCGCCATGTTTTACTCAAAGTTCCGCTTCTAACAGCCGCTCGACATGTGAGAAAACAGACGTATTTCACGTTAAAACTTGTGATTTTACGCCGATGTTCCCTGAGCATCCAAATCCCAGAGCAAAGTAAAACCCGCCAAACTGAGTAAAGTTAAAATATCTCAGAGGTACTCGGCTCTGTGACTCGTTGGATAACCTAAAGCCTTGTTTGGTTCCGGCCGATACTTGATCAGTATATCTTCCTGTCTGTACGCATAAGTTCACCTTAATTGGGATAAGCATACATTCAGCGTCAATCTCCACCACTGCCCTGAATATGAGTGCGTCCTGTTTCTCTAGAGCTGAAAAGCTGAGAGAAGCTGCCTTTTGAATTCGTGCCTTGGATGCCGAATTCAAAGCGGACAGGAAATCAATCCGGGCTGGCAAAGCTGCCTGGTCTGATTAAAAGGCGGTGATACCCTATATTGTAGGCATGTTCTCGTCTTCTGGCCTCAACATTAGGTTCAACGTATCGGATGATAAGCACCGCTCCCATTGTCTGGTAATGGTTCTGCTATTCCCACTAACACCTCCTCTGGAGCATCCTTTGATACGTTATTGCCCGATTACCACCCACTTTGCCTTTCTCCATTGTGCCATGTATTATTTAATCACTCCTGCGTTCCGCTGTATCACAGACGTTCCCATTTGACCTTTCTCGCTGCGTATTTTTTCCAGGCGCAATTTTTGTTGAAAACATCTGTAATCTTTAACTTTTTCCTGAAATATCGAAATGATTATCCGACAGCACGTGAAACCGGATTCTTCCTCCACAAAATCTGCACGACCTGCCGAGTTTTACATATTTATCTGTTTTTATTCATTCTATTTCCGTGTCCCTATTAAGTGGATTTGCTGTCTGTCCGAGATCATTCTCTGTCTCTTTAAAATGGTGTGCTATCAGAACCTCATCATTCTGTCTCTGTTTAAAAGGGATGTGCTGTCTCTCCCAGATTTCCAATTTCCAATTTCAAAACCTGCCTTTGGAGGTTAACGAATTTTAGTTTGTTTGTGTTTTTGTGTAAGCTAGAGAGTGTGCAAACATGCTGTGCGATCTTACTGTCATGTGAGAAAAATGCATTACATGCAATTTGAAACCGTACTGATTTGATTGAACACTCCTTCGTGGAATCTCTGACGGTTGAAGAATGTGCTGTGGGATTTTGCTATTCCACATCTGAAAGAAGGGAAATTACACAAGTTAGAGATATAGCGATTTTCGGCAGGGCTTGCGTGTGGGTTGTGTGACATGACGACATCCTCCATCCTTATTTGCAAATTCAAATCAAATCAAACCAATACAAGACATGACTGACTGAATGACTTTGTTTATACTTGTATATATATATGTGTATATTTATATATAATCCCAAATTTTTAACATCCAAAATAAATATGCTTTTTCTGTTCTGCCTGCGCTGCGCTCTCTTACATTTGACCTCTTTCACAGCACAAGCAGCTGCTGTCAGATCCAGCGGAAAGACACACTCGATTTTAAAAGATCGCCCTTGTAGCCCACGTCTTCCCTCATGGCTTGTCTTCCACCATGGGCTTACTGTGTTTGGGTAGTTATTGACTGCACCTCTCATTTCCCAATGGAATTCTTATAGTTACACAACCTTGGTTCAATAAAAAAATACATAGATTATGAATCAATTATTTATTTCATTAAAACAACTCAAATTCAATTTTTTTTAAATACAATTTAAATGCATTTATTTTCTTAAAATGTTAAATATTTATATATTTCAGACTGGGCTGGTTTTACGTCCCTCCCTCCCTCCTTCCTGCCTGTCTATCACCTGTGGCTTCAAGAACAGTCTCTGCGCCGCATGATCCTGAGTCCCACTGCACAATTGCCTTCAGGGATGAGCGAAATATCACTTTATTTTTTTAAAATGGAACTGCTGTCAGTCAAGGGTCATTCTGCATCTGGGTAAAAGGGATGTCCTTGCAATCCCGGATCATTCTGTGTCTGTTTAAATGGGCTGATTGTCAGTTCCGGTTCATAATCTTTCTCTTTAAAACGGATTTTCTCATAAACCCGCGTCATGCTGTATTGTTTGAGAAGGAGTATGATTTCAGCTGCAATGACCGAATTGTTAAACTATAGTGTTCCAATTTACATTGGGGTTGCCTGCGCCGGTGCGCACCCAGATCGCAGTGCATCTGTTCATTCACTCGAAATATGCTCATCGTTTCCTAAATCCAATCCTTGATATTGCAGTTGCCCCGAATTTGTTCGCAATATACACAACAACACAATGATTAGTGCTGGCAGCGGCCGCGTGGCCGAATGGATAAGGCGTCTGACTTCGATTACAACCGCAAAGTTATCAGAAGATTGCAGGTTCGAGTCCTGCCGCGGTCAACTTAGCTCGCTACGTGAAATTTTATATTCTTTGTTGTGATTCTGCCGAGAAACCAACCATCTCTTCCAGTCACTCAGCTGAAGTGAAGGAAGGCTGTTTGCTCAAAGAATCTCATGGCAAGTTGTCGATCAGCATGCACGGGCAGAGCAAGCTGTGAAGTGGACTTTCTTGCACATTATTTCTGTTTGGATACAAAAAGCAGGAGATTGAATGGCTAACGATGTCTTATAGCAGAGACGAGGTGGCCGAGAGGTGAAGGCGATGAACTGCGAATCCATTGTGCTCTGCACGCATTGCTTCGAATCCCATTGTCGTCGTTGGCTTGCAGCTGAACCACTTTTTGACATTCACATTTCACCTCATCGCCAAATTCCCCTTTTACTTAGAGGGATGCTGTACTTTCCTCATGTCATGTCTCAAATTAATAATATATTCGTCAAAAGGAGAACAGTTGCAGTACAATGGCGACGGGCACTAATTAGATAGGTATCTGAGAGACAGCACATATACGATGGGCCATAATATCATTTCTCACCACCGTCAGAATCTGAGGGCTGCACTTTTCACTGTCGGCGGCTCGTTGGTCCACGGTTATGATGCTCCCTTCGGAATGATCACATTTGAAATTCGAGAGGTCACGGGCCAAATCCCGGACGAGCCCCGCCATGTTTTACTCAAAGTTCCGCTTCTTACAGCCGCTCGACATGTGAGAAAACAGACGTATTTCACGTTAAAACGTGTGATTTTACGCCGATGTTCCCTGAGCATCCAAATCCCAGAGCAAAGTGAAACCCGCCAAACTGAGTAAAGTTAAAATATCTCAGAGGTACTCGGCTCTGTGACTCGTTGGATAACCTAAAGCCTTGTTTGGTTCCGGCCGATACTTGATCAGTATATCTTCCTGTCTGTACGCATAAGTTCACCTTAATTGGGATAAGCATACATTCAGCGTCAATCTCCACCTCTGCCCTGAATATGAGTGCGTCCTGTTTCTCTAGAGCTGAAAAGCTGAGAGAAGCTGCCTTTTGAATTCGTGCCTTGGCTGCCGAATTCAAAGCGGACAGGAAATCAATCCGGGCTGGCAAAGCTGCCTGGTCTGATTAAAAGGCGGTGATACCCTATATTGTAGGCATGTTCTCGTCTTCTGGCCTCAACATTAGGTTCAACGTATCGAATGATAAGCACCGCTCCCATTGTCTGGTAATAGTTCTGCTATTCCCACTAACACCTCCTCTGGAGCATCCTTTGATACGTTATTGCCCGATTACCACCCACTTTGCCTTTCTCCATTGTGCCATGTATTACTTAATCACTCCTGCGTTCCGCTGTATCACAGACGTTCCCATTTGACCTTTCTCGCTGCGTATTTTTTCCAGGCGCTATTTTTGTTGAAAACATCTGTAATCTTTAACTTTTTCCTGAAATATCGGAATGATTATCCGACAGCATGTGAAACCGGATTCTTCCTCCACAAAATCTGCACGACCTGCCGAGTTTTACATATTTATCTGTTTTTATTCATTCTATTTCCGTGTCCCTTTTAAGTGGATTTGCTGTCTGTCCGAGATCATTCTCTGTCTCCTTAAAATGGTGTGCTATCAGAACCTCATCATTCTGTGTCTGTTTAAAAGGGATGTGCTGTCTCTCCCAGATTTCCAATTTCCAATTTCAAAACCTGCCTTTGGAGATTAACGAATTTTAGTTTGTTTGTGTTTTTGTGTAAGCTAGAGAGTGTGCAAACATGCTGTGCGATCTTACTGTCATGTGAGAAAAATGCATTACATGCAATTTGAAACCGTACTGATTTGATTGAACACTCCTTCGTGGACTCTCTGACGGTTGAAGAATGTGCTGTGGGATTTTGCTATTCCACATCTGAAAGAAGGGAAATTACACAATTTAGAGATATAGCGATTTTAGGCAGGGCTTGCGTGTGGGCTGTGTGACATGACGACATCCTCCATCCTTATTTGCAAATTCAAATCAAATCAAACCAATACAAGACATGACTGACTGACTGACTTTGTTTATACATGTATATATATATGTGTATATTTATATATAATCCCAAATTTTTAACTTGCAAAATAAATATGCTTTTTCTGTTCTGCCTGCGCTGCGCTCTCTTACATTTGACCTCTTTCACAGCACAAGCAGCTGCTGTCAGATCCAGCGGAAAGACACACTCGATTTTAAAAGATCGCCCTTGTAGCCCACGTCTTCCCTCATGGCTTGTCTTCCACCATGGGCTTACTGTCTTTGGGTAGTTATTGACTGCACCTCTCATTTCCCAATGGAATTCTTATAGTTACACAATCTTCGTTCAATAAAAAAAATACATAGATTATGAATCAATTATTTATTTCATTAAAACAACTCAAATTCAATTTTTTTTAAATACAATTTAAATGCATTTATTTTCTTAACATGTTAAATATTTATATATTTCAGACTGGGCTGGTTTTACGTCCCTCCCTCCCTCCTTCCTGCCTGTCTATCACCTGTGGCTTCAAGAATAGTCTCTGCGCCGCATGATCCTGAGTCCCACTGCACAATTGCCTTCAGGGATGAGCGAAATATCACTTTATTTTTTTAAAAGGGAACTGCTGTCAGTCAAGAGTCATTCTGCATCTGGGTAAAAGGGATGTCCTTGTAATCCCGGATCATTCTGTGTCTGTTTAAATGGGCTGGTTGTCAGTTCCGGTTCATAATCTTTCCCTTTAAAACGGATTTTCTCATAAACCCGCGTCATGCTGTATTGTTTGAGAAGGAATATGATTTCAGCTGCAATGACCGAATTGTTAAACTATAGTGTTCCAATTTACATTGGGGTTGCCTGCGCCGGTGCGCACCCAGATCGCAGTGCATCTGTTCATTCACTCGAAATATGCTCATCGTTTCCGAAATCCACTCCTTGATATTGCAGTTGCCCCGAATTTGCTCGCAATATACACAACAACACAATGATTGGTGCTGGCAGCGGCCGCGTGGCCGAATGGATAAGGCATCTGACTTCGATTACAACCGCAAAGTTATCAGAAGATTGCAGGTTCGAGTCCTGCCGCGGTCAAGTTAGCTCGCTACGTGAAATTTTATATTCTTTGTTGTGATTCTGCCGAGAAATCAACCATCTCTTCCAGTCACTCACCTGAAGTGAAGGAAGGCTGTTTGCTCAAAGAATCTCATGGCAAGTTTTCATCATTGTCGATCTGCATGCTCGGGCAGAGCAAGCTGTGAAGTGGACTTTCTTGCACATTATTTCTGTTTGTATACAAAAAGCAGGAGATGGAATGGCTGACGATGTCTTATAGCAGAATCCATTGTGCTCTGGATGCATGGCTTCGAATCCCATTCTCGTCGTCGTTGGCTTGCAGCTGAATCACTTTTTGACATTCACATTTCACCTCATCGCCAAATTCCCCTTTTACTTACAGGGATGCTGTACTTTCCTCATGTCATGTCTCAAATTAATAATATATTCGTCAAAAGGAGAACAGTTGCAGTACAATGGCGAGGGGCACTAATTAGATAGGTATCTGAGAGACAGCACATGCACGATGTGCCATAATATCATTTCTTACCACCGTCAGAATCTGAGAGTTGCGCTTTTCACTGTCGGCGGCTCGTTGGTCCACGGTTATGATTCTCCCTTCAGAATGATCACATTTGAAATGCAAGAGGTCACGGGCCAAATCCCGGACGAGCCCCGCCATGTTTTGCTCAAAGTTCCGCTTCTAACAGCCGCTCGACTTGTGAGAAAACAGACGTATTTCACGTTAAAACGTGTGATTTTACGCCAATGTTCCCTTAGCATCCAAATCCCAGAGCAAAGTGAAACCCGCCAAACTGAGTAAAGTTAAAATATATCAGAGGTACTCGGCTCTGTGACTCGTTGGATAACCTGAAGCCTTGTTTGGTTCCGGCCGATACTTGATCAGTATATCTTCCTGTCTGTACGCATAAGTTCACCTCAATTGGGATAAGCATACATTCAGCGTCAATCTCCACCTCTGCCCTGAATATGAGTGCGTCCTGTGTCTCTAGAGCTGAAAAGATGAGAGAAGCTGCCTTTTGAATTCGTCCCTTGGCTGCCAAATTCAAAGCGGACAGGAAATCAATCCGGGCTGGCAAAGCTGCCTGGTCTGATTAAAAGGCGGTGATACCCTATATTGTAGGCATATTCTCGTCTTCTGGCCTCAACATTAGGTTCAACGTATAGGATGATAAGCATCGCTCCCATTGTCTGGTAATGGTTCTGCTGTTCCCACTAACACCTCCTCTGGACCATCCTTTGTGACTTTATTGCCCGATTACCACCCACTTTGCCATTCTCCATTGTGCCATGTATTATTTAATCACTCCTGCGTTCCGCTGTATCACAGACGTTCCCATATGAACTTTCTCGCTGCTTATTTTTTCCAGGCGCTATTTTTGTTGAAAACATCTATAATCTTTAACTTTTTCCTGTAATATCGGAATGATTATCCGACAGAACGTGAAACCGGATTCTTCCTCCACAAAATCTGCACGACCTGCCGAGATTTACATATTTATCTGTTTTTATTCATTCTATTTCCGTGTCTCTTTTAAGGGGGTTTTGCTGTCTGTCCGAGATAATTTTCTGTCTCTGTAAAATGGTGTGCTATCAGACCCTCATCTGTGTCTGATTAAAAGGGATGTGCTGTCTGTCCCGGATTTCCAATTTCAAATTTCAAAACCTGCCTTTGGAGGTTAAGGAATTTTAGTTTGTTTGTGTGTTTCAGACTGGGCTGCTTTTACGTCCCTCCATCCTTCCTTCCTGCCATTCTATCACCTGTGGCTTCAATAACAGTCTCTGCGCCGCGTGGTCCTGAGCACCACTGCACAATTGCCTTCAGGGATGATCGAAATCTCACTTTATTCTTTTAAAAGGGAACTGCTGTCAGTCAAGGGTCATTCTGCATCTGGGTAAAGGGGATGCCTTTGCAATCCCAGATCATTCTGTGTCTGGTTAAATGGGCAGGTTGTCAGTTCCGGTTCATAATCGTTCCCTTTAAAACGGATTTTCTCACAAACCCGGGTCATCCTGTATTGTTTGAGATGGAGTATGATTGCAGCTGCAATGACCGAATTGTTAAACTATAGTGTTCCAATTTACATTGGGGTTGCCTGCGCCGCTGCGCATCCAGATCGCAGTGCATCTGTTCATTCACTCGAAATATGCTCATCTTTTCCTAAATCCACTGCTTGATATTGCAGTTGCCCCGAATTTGCTCGCAATATACACAACAACACAATGAATGGTGCTGACTTCGATTACAACCGCAAAGTTATAAGAAGATTGCAGGTTCGAGTCCTGCCGCGGTCAACTTAGCTCGCTACGTGAAATTTTATATTCTTTGTTGTGATTCTGCCGAGAAACCAACCATCTCTTCCAGTCACTCACCTGAAGTGAAGGAAGGCTGTTTGCTTAAAGAATCTCATGGCAAGTTTTCATCATTGTCGATCTGCATGCACGGGCAGAGCAAGCTGTGAAGTGCACTTTCTTGCACATTATTTCTGTTTGGATACAAAAAGCAGGAGATTGAATGGCTGACGATGTCTTATAGCAGAGACGAGGTGGCCGAGAGGTTAAGGCGATGGACTGTTAATCCATTGTGCACAGCACGCATGTGTTCGAGTCCCATTCTCGTCGTCGTTGGCTTGCAGCTTAACCTCTTTTTGACATTCACATTTGACCTCATCGCCAAATTCCCCTTTTACTTTCAGGGATGCTGTACTTTCTTCCTGTCATGTCTCAAATTAATAATATATTCGTCAAAAGGAGAACAGTTGCAGTACAATGGCGGGGGGCACTAATTAGATAGGTATCTGAGAAACAGCACATGCACGATGGGCCATAATATCATTTCTCACCACCATCAGAATCTGAGAGCTGCGCTTTTCACTGTCGGCGGCTCGTTGGTCCACGGTTACGATTCTCCCTTCGGAATGATCACATTTGAAATGCGAGAGGTCACGGGCCAAATCCCGGACGAGCCCCGCCATGTTTTACTCAAAGTTCAGCTTCTAACAGCCGCTCGACATGTGAGCGCGTGGCTGCATGATCGCGCAACAATCGAGCAGACCAGGACAGGATGCTCACAAGCTCCAGGCGCTGCATTGCGCATGCGTGGCTGCACAGTGGCCAGCAGTGGGACAAATTTAACGGGTTTGTGCACGGAAAATCATTTGAGGGTATATTGAATGAACATAAACACTTCATGAAGATAATTTCAACTACAAAAACAACTTGCATTTATATAGCACATTTAACGTCATAAAACGTCCCAAGGCGCTTCACAGTCGCCCTTTAAGACAAAACCAATCCATTTGCCTCCGAGCATCAGCAGAAGAAGTTACGTCAGATGATCACAGCTTAGCCAAAGAGTTAGATTTCAAGGAGAGCAATAAAGGAGGAAAGAGAAGTAGAGAAGCGAAATGGTTTAGGCAGGGAATTCCAGAGCTTGGGGCCCAGGGAACAGAAGGCACGGTCACTCATGGTTAACCGATTATAATCCGGGATGCATAAAAAGGCAGAATTAGAGTATCGCAGATATCTCGGGGGCATTGACCTCCGCTGTAATTCTTTATGGAAAATGCTTCATATATTTTAAAAAGGCATCTATAAACTTTTAGAAAGTTAAATAAATTTTGGATGAGATTTAAATTATTTTAAAGAGTGTGAAGTATTTCGGAGACATGTGAAGCATTGTGAACAGTTAACTGTGAAGTCATTTTAAATAATTTAAGTAAGCGTCAAAATGGATTGGAAGCAGCGAGCAAAATGCGGTGTTGATGAGGGATCAGAACTTTGATGATGATTACATGACACACTCCTCAATGAGGTTGAGACAAAGTGCCCACATCTCATTGCAACCATGAAGTCCAGAGCTCCGTGCAAAGACATTTGTTAGATTGCACAGAAGTTGCGTTCACTGTTAGCGCTAACTACTCAGCCCCGCCGACAGCAGAACAATGGTACAGTTTTAAACTTGTCAATGTACAATTTGGTAATATCAAACGTTACTATTTTAAAACATGATTTGTTGCAGAGCTGTTGTGAAGTGACTTGACCAGGGAAGCAGTTGAGGCTAACTCATTGCATGTATTCAAATCACAGATAGATAGATTTTTAACCAATAAGGGAATTAAGGGTTATGGGGAGGGGACGAGTAAGTGGAGCTGAGTCAAATGCCAGATCAGCCATGATCTTGTTGAGTGACGGAGCAGGTTCGAGGAGCTAGATGGCCTACTCTTGTTCCTAATTCTTAAATTGTTATGTTCTTATGACCATACCGGCACCTGCCTTGGTCGTAAAATTCAATTGCATTGCACATCGTCAGAGACATCAATTGAGCTTGTAACCAACTTATCTGTAATCAACACATTTAAGGTTAGTAAACAAACGCCTGTCTCCAAAGCAGGCAATTATATCTCAAGCAAAAATTGTTTTGATTTATAAGAACATAAAAACATCCGAAAACGTTTCAGGAGTAGGACATTTGGCCCCTCGAGCCTGTTGCGCCCTTCAATAAGATCATGGCTGATCTGATCTTGGGCTCAATTCCACTTCCCTGCCTGCTACCCATAACCGTTCACCCCCTTATCTGTCAAAATATTGTCGATCTCCACCTTAAATATATTCAATGACCCAGCCTCCACAGCTCACTTGGATAGGGAATTCCATAGATTTACACTGAGAGAAGACATTCCTCCGCATCTCCGTTTTAAATGGGCGACCCCTTATTCTGAAATATTGCCTCCTAGTTCTAGATTCCCCCACGAGGCGATACATCCACTCTGCATCTAACTTGTCGAAACCGCTCAGTATCTTATATGCTTTAATAAGATTACCTCTCATTCTTCTAAACTCCAATGAGTGTAGGCTCTCGTCTGCAAGGATTAAATTTCTGTTTTCAATTTGGAATAAATAGCGCGTAATGCCAGGGAGCGTGCCATGACAGGGAGTGGTATTGCCATTCGGAGGGAGTTATTGGCGCAACACGAATGCAAGGCGCAGGACACACAGTTCGGTTCCACTTTTTGCAGAATCCACCTCATTCGAACCATAGGATTGGATGAAAGGGGGATGATCTGTAATTTTAAAATCTTTTCTTTTATTCAAATGTTGGTGCTGCATTATTTTTTGAAAGTTATCCTTGTGACTAATAATATAATTACTCATTTCCTTTGAGATGTATCGTCTGAAGTGACTTTAGTGTTTAACTATTGTTTTAACAACGGATTTAATATTACAACAGATAACAAAGTAGAAAATAACGTGTTTTCTTGTTGAATGTAATGTCTTCCTTGCACAAAGGAATCAAAATAGACACTTCAACATGTCAACATGTTGAATAAACGAATTTAAAACACAAAGCTGAAAATAGCTAGCTAACAATTCGTATTTTAAGATTAAGAACATCTAAAGCTTACATCAAAAGTCGTTGCCGCTCCAATAAAAGTTCAAAGTTTCGCTTTAAATTAAGTGTGTTCTTTTCTGTGCCTTGCTGAGGGAAGGGGATGTATGAGTCGACACTATCGTCATCTCGTTAATTTGGTGGCTACGAGCTGTTCCCTTGTAACTCTACTCTCGTCAGCAATTGGTTCCTCCACATCAGGCTTTGTCAAAAGGATATTGGCATCCTCCATATCCCCTATTGCAGCAGACAGCTCATCTGCATTGTTAGAGTTCAGTACCTTCCACAGGGCAAAGATGTACAAAGCGCAACAAGACACCGCAATCCTTGACACTTTCACAGGAGAGGTCGGCAAAGCCCCCCTGACCTGTCCAAGCATCGGAAGAGTGATTTCAGAAGCTGGATTGTACTTGCGATCACTTGCAGTGATGGCCAGCTGGGCAGAGTTTTATCTCTCATTTGCCTCATTATTGGTCCTGCACTGTGGTGTCATCAGCCACGGTTTTAGCGGGTAGCCCTTGTCGGCCAATTTACATTGCGGATTCAGAACGCAATGTTCTGAGAGAACCATATACGTCTGAGTGACGGAGGACGAAGGAGTCATGAACACCTCCCCGGTGATCAGCCTTCAAGTTTAGGATCCTCAGTTGTGCATCACTTTCAGTCGTTGCATTTAAGGAATGAAACCCATTCCTGTTGATGTAGGCTACAGATGAATCAATTGGTGCCTTCATTGCAATATGGGTTCCAGCGATGGGGCCACCACTTTTTGGAAGTTGCCAATCCAAAAAAATGCAAGAGCTCATTCCTTTTTCTGCCGAGTGGACAATTAAAATTCTATGAACTCAGAAGCCCTACGCAATATGGCATATGTCACCTGCTGAATATAGGCCATCACAGCGCTCTTGGCTCGAAATTTCCGCATTGCCGAACAGAAGTGATGCACTTGCAAAAAAGTTCAGTGCTGTTGTTGCCTTCATGGACACTGACAAGGCAGTGCAGGTCTTTGCGCGTGTATGCAGGTCACCATTAAAATGTCACACACAGGCTGATTGCCTTTTTGCTAAAGCGCAGCCTCGACAACCAAAAATCATCCGACATTATGACAGCCTTACCCTATACACACTCTGTTGTGAGCAGTAGTTCATTCTGTTCAGGCGCCGGTCGTGATTCCTCAATCTTCTATGTTATTCCCTGGAACGTTCGAATCTTTGTGGCAGAATCACACCAATAATCGGGAAAAGTCCTCAAGAAGCATGTTTCTCTCTCACAGGCCTCCTGTTTAAAAAAATGATGTGCATGGAGGGAACAATTAGAAAGAGTTGTAAAAGTCATGTTCGTAAAGTGAGTCGGTATAAAATCTGGTCGGGCGGAGGTGACAACGGGTGGCATTATATCGCCCGCACATCATACCCAGCTGATAAATATCACCCACCAGGAATAATTTATAGGCCTTTCATGATGTTTACAACGTCCCACGTAAAAATTTTAAACAGCATGAAAAATTGTATTAGTTAAATCATTTATATACTCTGGCATAATATGAATATAAGAACATGGTTTTGATGTTGTTTTTGTCTCTCCCAGGAGAACACATGGTACCGGTTGGGGTCGAGTGTGGAATGTTTCGGTGAAGGAGTGGCGCACTGTTGTGGGGCAGACTGTTTGGGCTGGATGCTCTTTACCTTTCCGGCATTGTTCATTGTTCATCGGTTGAAATGTAACCTTCAGGGTGCTGACTGAGGGCCGTGTGGCTCTTTGTCGGCCTGCGCAGATACGATGCGCCGAAATAGTCTCCTTCTGCACTGTAGATTTCTATGTTTCTCTAAGAAACAGTAGCAGGGATAGGCCATTCGGTCACTCGAGCCTGCTCCGCCTTTCATTTAGATAAATGTTGATGTTTGACATCAACTCCACTTTCCTGCTCTATCCTCATATCGCTTGATTCCCTGTGTATCCAAAAATTTATCGATGTTTGCCTTGAGCATACTAAAGAGTGGGGCTCCCCAGCCCTCTCGGTTAGAGAATTATAAAGTTTCAACACCATCCGAATGAAGAAAGTTCTCCTCATCTCAGTACTAAATTGCTGACACCTTATTCTGAGACTGCATTCCTTGGTTCTAGAAAAAACATCCAAGGGAAACATCGTCGCTGCATGTACCCTGTCAAGTCCAATCTGAATTTTTTTTAATGTTTCAATGAGATCATCTCATATTCTTGTATACTCTAGAAAATATGGGCCTAACGATCAATCGCTCCTCATCGGACAATCTCCCCATTTCAGGAATCAGTCTGATGAACCTTCGTTGCACTCCCTCTATGGCAAGCATAGCCTTCCTTATGTAAGGAGACTAAAGCGATACTCAGTACTACTGGTGTGCTCACATCAGGACGCTAAGTAATTGTATTAAGTCATCTTCACTCTGATACGCAAAACCTCTTGTAATAAATGCCAATGCACCATTTGCTTTCTTAATTGCTTGCAGTACCTGCGTGTTAATTGTCAGCGATTCTCATACAGGACACCCAGGTCCCTCTGAACACCAACGTTCGCCAACCTCTCTTCATTTAAAACATACTTTGCTTTTGTATTTTCCTACCAACGTGGATACTTCACATTTCTCCAAATTATATTCCATTTGCCATCTTATTGCCCACTCAGTTAGCCTGTCAATTTCCCCTTGAAATCTCTTTGCATCCTCCTCACATGTTGTAATCCCAGCTAACTTTGTATCATCAATAATCTTGGATATATTCCCCTCATCCAAATAATTGAAATAGATTGTGAATAGTTGTGGTAGAAGCAATGATCCTTGTTGTAACCCCGATTTACAGACTCCCAACCCTAAAATGACCCGTTTGTTTCTAATCTCTGTTTTCTGTCAGTTAAGCAATCCTCAATCCATGCTAACATATATCTCCCAAGTCGATGAGGACTAATTTTGTTTAATAACCAGTTGTGTGGCAACTTGTAGATTGCCTTCAGAAAATCCAAATACAGTACATTCACCAGCCACCCTTATCTCTTCACCTCGTTATAACCTCAAAAACCCAAACATGATTTCGCTTTCATAAATCCGTATTAACGCTGCCTAGTCGTATTATTATTTTCCAGGTGTTCTGTTACCACAAATATAATAATAGATTCATGCAGTTTCCCTACTACTGACGTGAACCTGTCTGGTCTGCAGTAGACGTTTTCTCTCTCACGTCTTTCTTACTTTTTAACTTAATCTATAATCATTGCATATATTATTTAATTATGTTTAATTATAATTAATTATTATTACACTGGTTTACTTTTGTATACTCCTTAATCTATTAGTTACAATGTAATTGAATTTCTTTGTTTTATTTTTTTTCGCCTGTGTCTATTTGTGTGTGCATTTTAGCTGCCGCTTCAGAACCGACTTTTTAAAGTCTTTTGCACTTCCTTCTCCCACTTGTTTTCCCTTCCCATCCCTTGTTAATATTTAACATGTTGTAAGGCTATTGTGAAGTGCCTTGTGAAGTTTTATATCCTTAAAGTGGCCAGATAATAAAAGTTATTATTATTATTTCTTCAAAAGCGGGGTTACATTTGCTACCTTTCAATTCGCAGAAACCGTTCCAAAAATCCTGGAATTTTGGAAGATGATAACCAATGCATCCACTTACTCTAATGCCAAATGTTTCAAAATCCAAGGATGTAGACCATCAGGTCCAAGGGATGTATTGACTTTAAGAACCATTAAATATCCATAACTATTCCTGTATTAATATTAATTTATTTCAGTTCCTCGTTTGCGACACCCTTGATTCTCCAATATTTCCAGGAGATTTTGTTCATCAACTTCCACGATGACAGACGCAACGTATTTTTAATATTCTCTGCTATTTCCTTATTCCCCATTACAACACGGAGGCAGGTATTGGTGTTATCATAGAAATGAAATCCCGTGTGCTCACTGTGGGTACAGTTTAAAATGGAACCCCATTAATAATGCAACAACCCACCATGAGATTTTGTGCAGACCTGATGACCCATGGAACGTCCTGAGGAAACTGAGGTGGCAACAAACGAACTTGCTGTTCTCCACAGTCCTCGGCTTTGAAGCTTGTTTCCGACTTTTTTCATCTTCACGTGTGTATCTGTGCCTTATGAATTAGGGAACGCTACTTATGAGAACTATTATCTTGTGAAGTTTAGTAAAATAGAGCATTAAGTTAACAGGCGCAATTCAGCTGTTCTTAAACATGTAAAATTTGCGAATAGTTCCAATTCTTTTGGCATGAATGCCTCGAGTCATTCTCTTCACCAGATAAAATTAAGTGTGGATCAGAAACAGCTTACCTGAGGGAAACATCAGAGAGAGCCAAATCAAAGATGGATTGATAAGTCATTCGCCCCAGTAGCGCGCTCGATTGGGTTATTTGCACATTAGGTCAACTTCACCAGCTTCGGGACCAGGTACAATGCGATCGATCCGCGTGGGGCAAGTTTATCTCTGGACCGCGACGCTGGCGCGAGCAGATGTCATCACTAGCTTTCTGCATCAAAGAACTGGTCGACATCTATCGGGGCGCTCATTAATGGGGATGGCACCCCGGCACGACATCTTTGTTTCTCGGCCAACTCTGGTTGGCACAATAATGTCGGCCCGAGCGTGGTCCTGTCCGCCATCATTTCGTCCAGCACTCCATCTTGGCTGCCTGGCTGTAGGCCCAATCACTCACTGCGCTCGTGGTCGATTGGAGGCAATCAGAGGCTTTGCAGGGTGTGCAGCGGTCCTCGCCTTTAATCAAAGGGGCGAGGCTTTGAAGCTCATCAGCGCAATGCAGCCTCCATGTAGAACTTCCTGCAGTGCCCAAGTAGCCCTCATCACAGACAGTCGTTCGGACTCGAGGAAGACTTGCTTCCACTTCTAAAGTGAGTTCTTTGGTGGCTGCATAGTCGAACTCGAATGTCATGGACCCAGTCGCAGGTTCGACCGACATTCGACAGGAGATGTGGTGGGTGGGAGTGGGGGTGATACTGATTCACCACGCTCTCTTTCCACTGCCTGCACCTGACCCCTTCCTGCTCGCAGCATTGAGATTCGAAGTGCTCAACGTCCTCCCGGATGCCCTTCCTCCACCTAGGGCGGTGTCCGGGCATGGACTCCCACGTGTCGGTGGTGATGTCGCACTTCACCAGGGAGGCTTTAGGGGTGTCATATAACACTTACGCTGCCCACCTTTGGCTCGTTTGCCGTGAAGGAGCACCGCATAGAGCAATTGCTCAGGGAGTCTCGTGTCTGGCATGCGAACTCTGTGGCCTGCCCAGCGAAGCTAATCGAGTATGGTCATTGATTCAATGGTGTGGATATTCGCCTGGGTGAGGACATTGATGCGCTTGTCCTCCTAGGGGATTTGCAGCATCTTGCAGAGACATCGTTCGTGATCTATTTCCATCGACTTGATGTGTCTTCTGTACATCATCCATGCCTCTGATCCACACAGGAGGGCGGGTATTACTACAGCCCTGTAGACCATGAGCTGGGTGGTAGGTTTGAGGGCCACATCTTCGAGCACTCTTTTCCTCAGGCGGCCGAAGGGTGTATAGCGCAATGGAGGCGATGTTTACCCTCCGAATTACTGTATGCCTTTGCTTGTAAGAGGCGCCCTAGGTATGGGAAGTGGTCCACGTTGTTCAGGGCCACATCGTGAATCTTGATGACTGGGGGGCAGTGCTGTGCGGCGAACACAGGCTGGTGAAGGACCTTTGTCTTACGGATGTTAAGCGTAAGGCCGATGCTTTCATATGACTTGGAAATACATCGAATATACTGGAGTTCAGCCTCAGATAATGCACTGATGCAGGCATCGTCCGCGTACTGCAGCTCAATGACAGAGGTTGAGGTGATCTTGGACCTGGCCTGGAAACGGCGTAGGTTAAACAGCTTCCCACTAGTTCTATAGTTTATGTCCACTCCAACGGGAAGCTTGTTAACTGTGAGGTGGAGCATGGCAGCGAGGAAGATTGAGAAGAAGATTGGAACGATGACGTAGCCATGTTTAACCCCGGTCCGGACGTGAATTGGGTTTGCTAATGGATCCGTTGGTCAGCATCATGGTCTGCATGTCGTCATGGAGTAGGGGAAAGATGTTGACAAAGCTTTGGGGGCATCCAACACGAAGGAGGATGCTCCATAGACCCTCATGGTTGACAGTGTCAAAGGCCTTTGTAAGATCGAAAAAGACAATGTACAAGGGCTGGCGCTGCTCCCTGCATTGTTCCTGCAGCTGTCTCTCTGCAAAGATTATGTGCGTTGTGCCACGTAGCGGACGAAATTCGCACTGTGCCTCCAGGAGGAGTTCCTCAGCCACAGGGAAAAGATGGTTGAGGAGAACTCTAGCGACAACCTTCCCAGTAGCTGATAATAGGGAGATTCCCCTGTAGTTGCCGTAGTCGGACTTGTCCCCCTTTTTAAAAATGATCATGATCACATCATCTCTGAGATCTCCCAGCAGCTCTCCTACCTCCAAATGAGAGAGATGAGATTATGTGTCGGCGCTAACAGCGCCTGTCCGCCATACTTTACCGGCTCAGCAGGAATTCCATCCGTACCCATAGTCTTGTTTGTTCGTGAACTGTTTTATGGCTTTGCTACCTCGTGCAGCGTTGGGGTTTCACTGAGGTGGTGGCGGGTCGCATGCTGCGGGAAGAAGTTGTGAACACTCGAGTCAACGGCAGAGTCTCGATTGAGGAGATCTTCAAAGTGTTCCTTCCACCGGGCCCTGACAGCCAGACTCTCCTTGATGAGTGCTCCTCCATTGTTGGCCAGGAGTGGGGTGGGGCCTTGCAAGCTTGGACCGTAAGTGGCCTTGACTGTGATGAATAATCCTCGCATATCGTGGCTGTCGGCCAGTTGTTGTATCTCCTGTGCTTTCTCCATTCACCACCTGTTCTTTAGGTCTCGTTTTTTTTTGTGGGACCTCGGCCTTGAGTCGTCTGTAATGCTGCCTTGCTGCTCCCAAGTTGGGTTGTTGCTTGAGGCTTGCGATCTGGTAGTTCTTCGATCTCCCAATCATTTTTATCAAGCAGTCCTGTTTCTCTTCACAGGCACTGGTTGTGGAGGCCTGGAGCCCAGACCAAACGCTCTTGGAATTGAGCATCTCAGGGTCATCAAGGCATGCCAGATTAGATGTGAGGCGCTGGCTGTATAGTGCTCTCCTAACCGGGTCTTTAAATGCCAAGGCATTAACCTTTTTACGGCACTGCTTCTGCTGTCCACTCTGCGTTGGGGCTATGTTAGTGCGGATGATGGATCGGATTTTGGGCTTCCAAAGGATGTTTTGTAAAGTTTCTTCCAAGTTTAAATATTTCCTCAAAGGTTTCCAAGTTGTTTTAAAAGTTTCAGCATTTAAAAGTATTTCAAAATATTAAAAAAATTACGCAGGTTGATTGAAGGCTTAATAAATCGATTAAGAGTCCATGCAAATTTGATTAAAAGAACGTCTAAAATGTAAATCAGAATGCTTAAAAGTTAGTTTCGTTCATTAAAAATTTAAAAGTTCTCCCTAATTATTTAAGTAGTTTAAAAGTTGGTTAACAGCACCCTGGTTACCACCACAGGAAGTGTGGCAGAGATTGTGGTCTGCTGCCTTTGCGTTTAGATAAGCCGAATTCTGTGGCGGGGGTGGGACGTCTGTGGTTGGCAGTAAAATTCCCAGCCTCAGAAAGTTACCGCCCCCTAATTGTGGTGCAGGGCAACTTTGCCATTTTTTATAGCCCTTTAGTGCTTCCAGTGGCGCTAACGGGTCTCAATGGCATGTACACGCGGGGGAGGAGGGGCGCATGTACTAGTTGTGAAATCGCACTGGGGATTCGGAGGGTACTGTCCTGGCATCCCCGCGCCCCATGTTTAAAGCCCCATGCCAGCGTGCAACCGACCATGACGTAGTCGTTGTGAGTACCGACACAGTGAAGACTCCTTTAGTCCCCACCAGGCAATTTTCCCTGCGGTTTGGGAGGCTGGTGAAGGTCGATGTCACCACCAGATTGGCGGGGCACCCCTTAAAAGGGTGACCTTTAGTACAAAGAGCCGTCATCTTTATTTGTCGGCCGACGATGTTGTAGCCTGGCGCTCCCATTTGGGCTGCTGTACCGGTCCATCGCCTCGCTGGTGGCCTAGAAACGGAAACCAAACGACCTGCAGAGTTTGCTGCGACACTCCCATTTAATTGACGTGGAGTTGCATTGCTACAAGTAGATGGACTCAGTTACACGCAAACGTCGTGAGAGCGCCCCTCAAAGAAGGGGAGCACCAGAGAAACTGTGCTACTTCCTTTGAAGGGTGCAAGGCCCAATACTGCTCCGAGGTTGGGACTTCCATGCCAGGAAGAGGAAGTCCCAGCATGCCAACAATCGCGGCAAAGGGCAATTTTGGGCTATTGGCCTTTTTATTTCAATGGGGTAAATTCGTACTTTTTTTTACAGTAAAGCGGATAATAGCGAGTCGCCGTTTTAGGATAATTCCCAATGTTTTAACCATTAGGTCCAATGTTAATTCCCGACACATTTTCTTCTGTCATTTTTACTAGGTAAGAGTCTGAAGGTTCTTTGGAATGAAGACGGGTAGGTGGAGTTGAGCTAGAATAATCTAGTTGCATGGCGGAACAGTTCAGAGGGATGAATGGTCCACTCACGTTAGTATGTTCGTATGTTCCTAATGTCTGTCTAGCCGTTAATGTATATGTAAGTATTTAATTATTTGTTTATTTGACTTTATCCCTGGTCAGTACAGTAACTGACACTATTCAGATGGCGCTGCAAAATACAAAATCGAAAAACGCTTTGCTCTTCAAATCGGTTTGAAATACATCCCACTTCTTCTGTTTGTCCACCCTGCCAACTACATAACCTGCTATACTAGGTCAAATGTTGTTACGAGAAAAATATAATCTCATTTGTTTGCTCCTTCAAAGAACCGACAAAGATATAATGGACTGACTGGCCGCCTTCTGGCCTGTACGATTCTATAATTCTATATTTATTGCAATAAATCCATTTTATATCGAATTTGGAACTCGTTTATGTATTTAGTTAGTTGCTTTGAATGCGATTGTCCACCCACACAACTAATGTCATTGAGAAGATATCACGAAATTCAAATATTTTAATAATCTTTTGCTTTTTCCATAAATGTGGTGACGTGTCTGGCGCTGAATGCAATCAGTGCCTTTCTTGGCACAGCCAATCCGGTCCTGTTGTTCACTTAATTCGATGATAGGTCCCCACTCATTCTCTGCCCTTCTGGTAATACCTGTGATTCTATGTCCTTTAATCTGACCGTCAGTGCAGAACTGTATTTACCAATGCCCCTTCTGAAGTTATCGTTCAATCTGCTTCCACCACCTGTTCAGACAATGCATTCCACACCACAACATCTCCATGCATATTTTTTGTCCTCATGTCTCCACTGGTTAATTTTCCAATTACCTTAAATCTACTTCTCTTGGTACCGATCGCTCTGCCACTGGAATCTTTCTCCTTCCTTTATCTATCGAACTTCTACATGATTTTTAACATTTCTATCAGATTTCCCCTTAGCATTCTTTGCTCTAAGGAGTACAATCCCAGTTTCTCTCGACTATCCAAGCAACTGAAGTTTTTCAGCCTTGATGCCTTTGTATAAAATCTCACCCACATCCTCACTAAGGCTTTGACCTCCTTACGAAAGCGTAAAGGCAATAATTGGCTTCAATAGTCCAGCTGAAGCCTAAGCAATGTTTTATACAATGTTAACATAACTTCATTAATACGCGAATAACTATTTCAAATTGGCACTTTCTCTGAGCGTGTTATGGTTCGTTGCACAATTAAATAATTTCCGACACAAAACTATTGAGATTGCCCTTCACAGTACAACATTGCATCACTTTCCATTTCCCAGGCACAAACAGGCATCGTGAAACCAATGTTAGCGTATCAACTTGAGAGAGAAGCTTTGAGACATCCATTTAGGAGGAATTCCAAGACCCCCCCCTCTCCTCCGTGTTTGCAATCTTAATGGCGTAACTGCAGTGCAGTCTCAATTCAGCGTTGCTATGGGATGAAGGGACATAGGCAGACCGTCGGAATCGAGGAAGACTTGCTTCCTCTATTCGAATGTCATTAGGTGGCTGAATAGTCCAATACGAGAGCTACAGCCCCTGACAGTCGTTGAGGGTAAGGGAGGGTGGGACAGGTTTGCTGCACGTTCTGTCCGCTGCTTGCATTTATATTCTTCATGTACTTGGCGATGAGACTCGAGGCGCTCACTCCCTCCCGGATTCACTTCTTCCACTTTGGGCGGTCTCCTGCCAGAAACTCTCAGGTGAGGTCAGTGAGGATGTTGCACTTTACCAGGAAGGTTCTTGGGATGTCCTAGTTTCATCTGTCCACCTTTGGCTCGTTTGCCATGAAGTAGTTCCAAGTAGAGTGCTTGCTTTGGGAGTCTCGTGTCTGGCTTGCGAACAATGTGGACTGCCCACCGGAATTGGTCAAGTATGCTCAGTGCTCCAATGCTGGGAATGCTGGCCTGGTCGAGGACACTAGTGTTGGTGTGTCTGTCCTCCCAGAGAATTTGCGGAGGCATCGTTGGTGGTATTTCTCCAGCGACTTGAGGTGTCTGCTGTACATGTTCCGTATCTCTGAGCCATACAGCAGGGTAGGTATAACTACAGCCCTGTAGACCATGAGCTTGGTGGTAGATTGGAGAGACTGGTCTTCGAAGACTCATTTCCTCAGGCGGCAGAAGGCTGTGCTGGCGCACTTGTGGTTACTCCTCATCAATGTCTGCACTTGTTGATAAGAGGCTCCCGAGGTATGGGAAATATACTACATTATGGGGGTCAGTGTTGTGTGGCGAGGACATGCCGGTTGAGGACCTTTGTTTTACAGGTGTTTAGCCTAAGACCCATGCTTTTGTATGCCTCTGTAAATATGTTGACTCTGTCCTGGAGTTCAGACTCTGAATGGGTGCAGACGCAAGCGTTGTCTGCCTAATGTAGCTCGACAAAAGAAGTTGGGGTGGTCTAGGACCTCGCCTGGAGAGGGAGAATGTTGAACATACTATGTATGGTACATAGTATAAAGTCATGTAAACATGAAACAAGTTTGAAGTTAATATAAATCATTAGAGAGACAACATAAACGTTCTTAAAATCTCCTAATGGCTAACAAAAAGATTTATTACATAGGCCGGAAGAATCCTGTTGTGGTTATAGAGTAAATAATTAAAACATGATTCCAGTGGCAGAGTGTCGCTGGCCAGAGGAATCAATTGGAAAGTAATTAGCAAATGAACCAACAGGGAGATATAATCGATTTGTTTTGTACACAGCGACTTGCTATGATCTGGAAGTCATGAATGGATTGTGCAAGCAGCTTCAGTAATAACTTTCAAAAGGGAATTGGAGGTATACTTGAATGGAAAAAAATTGTGCGGCTATGGGGGAATGCAGGGAATTGTTTCTTAATGGATATCTCTTTCAAGGTTCAAGCACAGACACGATGCCTTCCTTTTCTGTTGTATAATTCTATGAATCTATGAAATGGTGCTATGAAGATTAACGCACTCTTCGGCCTGTCCGTACTTTCTATGTGCACAACCTGCCATAACATTTCCCATTAAATGGTCATCTGTTCTCATTTGAAGTGAGCAGACCTTAAGCTGTAATTACATCAGCCGTCCAGCCATGGCGCTGTAGCGCCTGTATTGTGTGACTGCTCCCTCTCAGCCAGAATCACAGATATGCTTCAATTAACTGTTGTTATAGAATTCCAATATTGCAGTAAGTTTTATTATTGAAAGGCAAATTTAAAGTTGAGGCTGAATATTATTTCCATGGACTGGAGCATTAATTCCCTTCCCCACACTGAAATAAGCTTTCAGGTGAAGACATGTTTATGATGCCATGTGGATGAATGCGTCATATCGAGATAATGGGGATGCAATTAGACTGGGTTGCGCTCCTCTCGATTTTCTTTTGCATTGAATTCAATTGAGGAGGATAAACGGGAGGATCATAACACTCGCTTCAATTTCCCATTCACATGTACTGGCGCAAATCAATGTCACTCCAAATATATTGGCTAATTTGTAAGCTTAATTGTCAGATTCTCCTTGAATCGTGTTGTCGTTCTATGTACAACAGCTCTCGTTGCCTGAAGTCGTTTTATTTCTTGTTGCCCTGAACATTTTATTGGCACTGATGCAAAGATACAGCTTTTCATTGTCGTAGTCGTTCTTTACGTGCTGGCAATGCTGTAGCTGCTGAAATCAATTGTCGTTTCCATTTTCGTAGGCAAGGAGCACTGGAACCATTCCATAATACAAGTCAATAAGATTTATAGTTACAAGGCTAAATTACTGATCAATATTTCCGGCTCTGCTAAATATTGATTCTAAAAATCTTAATTTGCTCAGCACCTGTCAAATGTATTGCAATGATAAAATTTGCGCCAGGAATTTTGCGGACGAACGGTGCACAGCTTTCGTTAGACTTGTCCATGTCCATTTAACATCTATGACCGTTTATACTGATAGCTGCAGGAAGGTTTGAAAACGTTGCAGCCCCCACACGAGAGCAGAAAGAAACTGTGTGAACCCAGCAAGCATCTATGTATCTCCAAAGCAATCATATTGAAGGGTTCATGTTTGAACGGTGCAGATTCGGAAACAGGAAGTATCAGTTAGAATATTCAAGATCAACTCAGGTATTGAAAGTGAAATAAAGAACGGGAAACAGACATTGGATTCACAGAGAGAGAAAACAGACATAAAGAAAGTTTAGCGAATTATTTTTAATTTTTCGTTTCGAAAATAATCTCGTTCAACAATTAAAATCTGAAATCTACATTCGTAAAGTTAATTATCAGTGCCGGGGAGATTGTTTGAAAATAATGAAAATTTATCACGCTTAAAAAATGCCACTTCGCCCTATGCAGACCATCCCTAGCTTTGTGTGGCAAGATTAGCCTCTCTCTGTTATGCAAGTACAGGAAATGCATGCAGCTCAATACACTTGGATGGGCAGCCAGAAAGGGAGATGCGAGCAGCTTACTTTGAAGCAGCTTAGAGCTGGATCTCGGACAGCAACACCAGGATTTCGCTTTGAGCTGCTCACCTGTCCTAACTAGAATTTGCGGTCCGATTCGTGAATAATTAACAGTGAGTTGAATTACACACACAGTTATTGTCACTGTAAATCCACGCCTATTACAACGTATGCCGTGATTCTCATTTATCGAGGAATTTCATTTAGTACGTGGGGGAAATCATTATCATTCACCTCAGCTTGTTTGTTTGTATATTTTTGTATTTTTTATTTTTTTATTTACTATTTTGCAATAACGCTGTTTTCTTTACTAGCATTCCCATGAGCCTACTGATCAGGACAACCCTTCGCAAACACTAATCTACAAGGTCCAACCCACAACATGCTGATACCAGTACCGTTTAGAAATGCTTTCAGTGGTACAAATGAAGACCTTAAATTGGGGCACATTTCAGATGACATGTAATATTGAGAAGTGTGTAACAGAGAAACATAGAAAATAGGTGCAGGAGTAGGCCATTCGGCCCTTCTAGCCTGCACCGCCATTCAATGAGTTCAAGGCTCAACATTCAACTTCAGTACCCCATTCCTGCTTTCTCGCCATACCCCTTGATCCCCTCGTAGTAAGGACCTAATCTAACTCCTTTTTGAATATATTTAGTGAATTGGCCTCAACAACATTCTGTGGTAGAGAATTCCACAGGTTCACCACTCTCTGGGTGAAGAAGTTCCTCCGCATCTCGGTCCTAAATGGCTTACCCCTTATCCTTAGACTGTGCCCTCTGGTTCTGGACTTCCCCAACATTGGGAACATTCTTCCTGCATCTAACCTGTCTAACCCCGTCAGAATTTCAAACGTTTCTATGAGGTCCCCTCTCATTCTTCTGAAGTCCAGTGAATACAAGCCCAGTTGATCCAGTCTTTCTTGATAGGTCAGTCCCGCCATCCCGGGAATCAGTCTGGTGAACCTTCGCTGCACTCCCTCAATAGCAAGAATGTCCTTCCTCCGGTTAGGAGACCAAAACTGTACACAATACTCCGGGTGTGGCCTCACCAATGCCCTGTACAACTGTAGGAACACCTCCCTTCCGCTGTACTCAAATCCCCTTGCTATGAAGGCCAACAGGCCATTTGATTTCTTAACCGCCTGCTGCACCTGCATGCCAACCGTCAATGACTGATGTACCACGACACACAGGTCTCTTTGCACCTCCCCTTTTCCTAATCTGTCACCATTCAGATAATAGTCTGTCTCTCTGTTTTTACCACTAAAGTGGATAACCTCACATTTATCCCAATTATACTTCATCTGCCATGCATTTGCCCGCTCACCTAACCTATCCAAGTCGCTCTGCAGCCTCACAGCATCCTCCTGGCAGATCACACTGCCACCCAACTTAGTGTCATCCGCAAATTTGGAGATACTACATTTAATCCCCTCATCTCAATCATTATATAGATTATAAGCATTCTGAAGGAGGAACGAGGAGCGTCTTTATAAAATAAAGAGTACAATGTTAAAGTTGGTGCAGGAAGCGAGAGGCTTGGAGATTCAGGGTCTCACATCTTTACTGATAGCAGGAGAAACTGATGTAGTTGTTCAAAAGCATATGGGATAATTTGCGTTGCAAATACAGGCATAGCGTACAGAAGCACAGATGTTATGCTAAATCTTTTCAAATCGTTGATTAGGCCTCTACTGGGGCATTGTGTCTAATTCTGGATACGATATTTTAGGAAGGAAATCAATACCTTGATAGTGCTGGGATTTTTTAGAAATTTGGCAGTGGTGAATTTTCTCAGTTATGTGAAAGGTAAACAATGCTGGGAGCATTCACTTTCGAGTATGGTGGGAGAAGGAGCGATTAATTAGAGGTGTTCAAAATTATGATGCGTTTTGATAAAATAATTGAGGTGAAGTTGTTTCCACTGATAGAAGAGTCTTCAAACAGAGGACACATTTTAATGTAATTGGCAGAAGTGCAAGAGGGGCGATGAGGAGAAATGTATTTACCCAGCGAGTCGTTATGAACTGGATTGTAATGCCAAAGGGCGGTGGATACAGATTCAACAATACCTTTCAAAAGGGAACTGGAAAGCCACGTAAAACGCAATATTTATCAGTGCTATGGCGAATGAGCAGCGGGGTGCGTGTAATTGGATAGCTCTGTCAGAAAGTCGGCACAGGCACTGAGTGAAATGGCCTCTGTCTGTGCTGTTTCATTCTGGATTTCTTTGATTAAGTAAGAAGACTCTTTGTTCCTTGGCGACCGAATCCAGTTCCTGATTGACCTTATTTCTTCCTGTCGATCAACATGTGTGAAGTTATGTGCATTACCTGAAAATCCAGCTCATCAAAAAAGAGAATAATGAGATATTGAGACCAGTCACAAGGTTTATAGTTGGGAAAAAATCACCCGGGATTAAAACAGGCATCAGCTCTGAATCTTTGGTCTTTCTGCAATGAACAACCTTGCACAGGCTAACATCCACATCACTGAAGCACTGACCATACTCGACCAGCTCCGCTGGGCAGGCCATACAGTTCTCATGCCAGACACGAGAGTCTCAAAGCAATGCTCCACTCGTAACTCGTTCACGGCAAACGAGCCAAAGGTAGCCAGAGGAAAAGTTACAAGTATACCCTCAAAGCCTCCCTGATAAAGTGTTACATCCCCACCGACACCATGGAGTCCCTGGCCAAAGACCGCCCGAAGTGGAGGAAGCGCATCCAGAAAGGCACTGAGCACCTCGAGTCTCAACGCTGAGAGCATGCAGAAATCAAGTGCATGCAACAGAAAGAGAGATTAGAAAAACAGTCCCACCCACCCCTTCCCCCAACGACTATCTATCTCAACGGTGATAGAGTCCGTGGCTCTCGTATTTGAATGTTCAGCCACCAAAGTACTCACTTCAGGAGTGGAAGCAAATCTTCCTCGAATCCGAGGGACTCCCTTTGATGATGAAGGTGACAATGATCTATAATGAAGTAATGCGCTTGTTGCTTAAACGACTGAAATAAACAAACAATGGCGCAATTACTCTATTGACTTAAGACGATATTACTTTCTCCCTGTACCACCTGCCAATTCCCCCACTTCACCCTTCACCCATGAGGGGATTCATTACTTGTTGGTTCCAGGTGATCAGACTGGCAATCGGGCGGTGTCAACTCTACACATCTCAGCCTGTCCGCTCAGAGTTCACTTATATCTGGACCTCGACATCTCTCAAACAAACCCCTCGCACTGGGGTAATTTTTACAATCAGGACGGGCGAATGTTACTCTCCATTGGCTTCAATGAAATTAAAATTAGATGGCGTGCATAAATGGCGAGCAACTGGTTTCATCATTTTCCCATCTGCCAGATTAAGGCAAAATTGTCTCCAAAGGTGCTAATCATTTGTTTTTCCTCCTCCGAACGAATTATAAGGCAATATTGAATGTTCGACATTGCTACACTGTGTGCTTCAGCACTTAGTTGCATAAATCGGCTGATCCACGGAATACGAAAAGCAGACGTTAGCTGGTCCGCGTGTTGTGCCCATATCCTGATATCCAATTTCACCGGTCTGTACTGAACTTTGAAGCATTGGAGTGATTTTCGGTTCTAGACTGTAAGCCTGGGGAACGCCCTTGCACTCAGCAGATCCTTGATTGAAAACTGTAAATTTCTGATGAAATGGTTTAACACCTCCGCTAAAGTAGATGAATGTCCCCCCTTGTATTCTTCCACTAAGATCTCCAGCTCACAGAGACACATGGCTCCACAGGGAAACGATTGGGCTCTTAACGCAGTTTGCAGAAATGGAACGGTGCTTGCCAATTTCCTAGGAATTCCCAGCGAGTTACCAAAATTATTCACAGGGACTGACATGGCACTGGTGCTCCTGTTGAAAGTATATGTTAAGGCACCGACGGGGTATTTTAACTTAACTGATCGCGCATTGAACGGATGGGTTTGGTCTCCGGCTCATTTTAATATCCATGTGAATTTGCTCTCCATTGAAAGAATATTAATAGTTGTCCAGTCTTTCTCTCCTATGTTTTGCTGTACATTATTGGTATCGGCATAGTTAACTCATTCATTTCGAGAAATTTCGCCTGCCATTCATGATATCAATGTCTAAACCACAATTTAATAGTATGGAGGGAAATATTATGATTTAATCTGCTAATATGGCAAACAGTAATTTCTAAACTCACAAAACATCAATCAGTTGCACACACTTATTTCTCTTTCTGCGTGATCGTTTGTCAAGTTGATATAGGAGCCTAAAACCGGTGTTCAAACACTAGCCATGCGGATTTCTGCTTCCTGTATTCCAATTGGCATCAAATCGCGTTCAGTCATCATTTCTTGAACTTCCAGAACTACATTGACACCCGGTTTGGCAAAACTGCGATTTTAAATTCGCATCCATGTTTTCAAATCCCTCCATGGCCTAACAATCTTTATCTCTGTAACTTGCTCCAGCTCTACAACCCTCCAAGATATATGGCTGCTCTACTTCTATCCTCTTGTGCATCCACGATTTTTAACACAATTGGCGACCGTCCCTTCAGCTGCAAAGGCCAAACAACTTGATAAAACCTCCAGAAACATGTACTCCTCTCTACCTAACTCTCTTTCTCTCTCTCGGTTTCTCTCGCTCTCCTCCTCAAAGACGCTGTTTAAAACCTACCTTTTTGGCCAAGATTTTGGACTCCTGTCCTGATAGCTGCTTATATGTCTGAATATGATATTTTGTTCCATAAACGCACCCGGAAGTGCCCTGTGACATTTTACTACATTAAAGGCGTTAGTTAAATATAGGTTATTGCTGACGATGATGTGGACGAGCCGCAGTTAAGAACTGCCGCCCGATTTCATTCCCAGAAGGTGATACATTTTTCTAGTGTTGGAAAGGATCGTCAAGTGTTTTGCAGAATTTTAACGAGACTCAAAGACATGAAGCCAAAGCTCACTGAAAATTGGATTTTCGGCTTCCTACACTTAAAAATTCTGAGGTTCAAATGCCCATCGTCCAATGCAGCTCGGTTGTCGAGACACAAGTAAATCCGTTTGGCAACGACAGCGACCCAGCCATTGGGGAAGGAGGAAAAAGTTAGATGATGAGCCGAAGTCCTCTTTCTGCACCATCTGACTCCACATTAAGGCAAGTCAAAAACAGTTTTACTTAGATTCCCTTGGCGGTCTCCCAAGGTTCCTTTTTGAACCATTACAGACAGAGACAGTAGAAATTATAATTGGGAATAAGGAAATATGAGAGTCATTAATCAAATACTTTCTATGTGTCTTCACGGAAGAAGACATAACACATTCCGGAAATAGTGGGGAACAACGGGTCTAGTTGGAATGTTGAACTTAAGGCTATTAATAAAGGAATGGTACTGGAGAATTAATAGGACTGAAAGGCAACACATCCACTTGAGCTGATGTCTAACAAACTAGGGTTTTAAAAAGTTGGCTGCCGTGATAGTGGAAGCATGGGTTTTCATCTTCCAGAATTCCCTATCTTCTATAATGTTCCCCACAGATTTGAAGGTATCAAATGTAAACTGCTAGTCAAGAAAGGAAGAAGAGAGAAAATATGTTAGCATACCATCAGTAGTAGTGGAAATGCAAATCAAATAATCTATTATTAGGGATTTGGTAACAGGTCAGTTAGAAAATCATATTATGATTGGTCAGTATCAACACGATTTGATGAAAGGCAAGTCATGATCAACAAATCTATTAGTTTTTGAGGTTGTGACGAGCAGGGTCGATAAGAGCGCACAGTGGATTTATTGTAATTTGATTGTCAAACAGCAGTCGATAATATGCTACACAAGAGGTTATTACACAGGCCAGCATCCCCAGCATTGAAGCACTGACCACACTTGATCAGCTCCGCTGGGCATGCCACATAGTTCACATGCCAGACAGGAGAATCACAAAGCAAGCGCTCAACTCAGATAACCTTCACGGCAAAGGAGCAAAAGCTGGGCAGCGGAAGCGTTACAAGGACACCATCAAAGCCTCTCTGATGAAGTGCAACATCCCCACTGACACCTGGGAGAACCTGGCCAAAGACGGCCCTAAGTGGATTAAGCGCATCCGGAGGACCTCGAGTCTCGTCGCCGAGATCATGAAGAAACCAAGTGCATGCTGCAAAAAGGGCCTGCGGCAAACCAGTTCCACCCACCCTTTCCCGCAACAACAATCGGCCCAACCTGTGACAGGCACTGTGGCTGTAGTATTAGACTGTTCAGCCATCTAAGAACTAATTTTAAGAATGGAAGCAAGTCTTCTCTGATTCCGAGGGACGGTCTATGATGATGATGATGCTGACACAAATTTCTGGCTCATGGTATTGAGGGTAAAATATTAGTATGTATTGAGCTTTGGTTAACGGAAATAAATTCAGGGCAGGAATACCACTGTCAATTTCTAACCAATGGATCACTGTAAGTGTCAGTGCTTCGACCGCAGTTATTTACAATCTGTATAATTGGCTTAGATGAGGGGCCCATATTGAATATATACAAGTTTGCTGACGATACAAGTGGAAAATTACATTGTGAGCAGAATGCAAATAGCCTGCATAGGGATATAGAGAGATTAAGTGAATGGGCACGAACATGGGAAATTGAATATAAAGTGGAGAAGTATGAAGTTGTCCACTTTGGCAGGAAAACTAAACAAGCTGAATTTTTTTTCAGTGCTGAATGATTGGGAAATATGGTTATTCAGAAGAGCCTGTGTGTTCTTATACTCGAATCAAAGAATGTAACCATGCAGGTATAGCAAGCAATTAAGAAAGTAAATGTAACATGAGCCTTCATTACAAAATGATTGAAGTATAAGTGTAAAGACGTCTTACTGCAATTATATGAGTTCTTGGTGAGAGCAAACCTGGAGTATGCTGTACAGTGTTGGTATCATTATCTAAGGAATCTTGCCTTAGAGGGAATGCAACGAAGTTTCATGAGAGTGAATCCTCGGATTGAGGCGATTGTCATCAGTGAAGAGATTGCATCGACTAGGCCTATAATTCCTTCGTTTAGAATAATGAGAGGTGATCTAATAGAAACGAAGTCAATTAAGTTGCGAGAGAAGGAAGATATGTATGCTGACTGTGGAGTCTAGAATTGGCGTCAAATCTCAGAATAAAGGATCAACCAGTTAGAACTGAGATAAGGTGACATTTCTTCAATCAAATGATTGTAAATCTTTGGAATTCTCTACTACACTGTCTTATCGAAGCACAGTCGTTGATTATATTCAAGACAGAGATCGATCGATTTCTGGATATTCATTGTAGGAATGGATGTGGCGATAATGCAAAATGGTACGGTTGAGTAGAAGATCCTCCATGATTTAATGAATGTTGAGCAGGCTCAAAGGTCCGAACATAATCTTAGCACTTTATGGCTCAGCATGAATCCATTTCACCCATTCTGTCTGTGCAGACCGTAAAGGAACCAGTCTGCCTCACACCACTTTCCATCTCCCAGGTCTGTAGCTTGTAGGTTACGGCTCTTAAAGTCCATTGCCAAGTAATTTTGAAATGTGATCAAGGTTTCTGCCTCTACCACACATTCAGCTTGTGAGTTTAAGACCCGCACTAATTTCTGGGCGAAACATATTCTACCCATCTCCCCTCTAATCCTGCTACCAATTAGTTTAAATCTATGCACTGTGGTTACTGACCACTCTGCTGAATGAAATATGCAATCCCTCTCCACTCTATCTCGGCCCCTCATAATTTCCTATATCATTGTATTCTTACTTGTTTCCCCCAGTACTTATATCACTGCAGGTAGAGAAAACAATTTGGAAATAAAAATGTGTTTTAGCCGTCATTACAAAATGATTGTAGTATAAACGTAAAGATATGTTACTGCAATTATGTAAGATATTTGTGAGAGCACACCTGGTGTTTGTTTACAATTCTGGTATCCATACCTAAGGAATCCTTCCTTACAGGGATTGCTAAGCTGGTCAGTACTTGTGTCGGAGCAAAAGGTATAACACCAATGCCGGAAATTTAAAGTATTCGCCAGTCGTGCAGTAGGTCGGTCTCGATCATTGCAACAAGAGTGGAGCCTCGAACAGGAATACAATCAGCTATAGCTTTGTCACATGTGAAGTACCGGTAGGCACCCTATTACACAAGGAACATGGTCACATCTAGTGCATGTGTATGGGTATCTCTAGTACATTAGAAGCAGTAGCACCGCTGGAGTAAGTGTAGGGACGTACTGTAGCCTGACGATCAAGTTCACCACTAGTGTAAGGATAGGGAACCAACAGCACCAGCGGAGGGCGGTCAGCTCTAATGTAAATGTTCACTGCCCCTAATACCAGATGGACCACGATGCAGGGATACCACTCATACCGAAATAACACGGACACCTCCAGTATGAGTGCAGGCATACCACTGATACGGATGGAGAAGTGTCATGTGTAGTCTCTGTCGGGTATCACGAGCAACGAAGAGTCACTGCCTCCTCTAGTCTAAGTGTAGGGGTATCACTAGTCCGGGAGGAGCATGATCATATCTAAACTAAGATATATATGATTAGAACTAGTACAGGTGGAGCATGACCACAGCTAGTGTAAGTGTAGCGTACCTTTACTACCAGAGGAACACGTTCACCTCGCCTGTATGTGTAGGTTTACATTAAGACCAGACGTGCACTGTCACCACCATTTTCAGTGTGCGTTTACCACTGCTACTGGAGGAGCATGGTCACCTGAAGATTCTAACCATGGGATCCACTCGTACCAGCGAAGCAGGTGTCCTGTTGGTGTAAGTAGATTGACAACCTAGAACAGGACTTTCAGATCCATCAATAGCAAGTTTATCGCGAGTTGCTGAGGAGCAAGATGACCTCGAGTATAAATATATTATCCCACTAGTACTGGAGAAACACTGTAAGTGCAGGGGTACCCATCGAGCCAAATAAACACGGTCATCACGCATTTATGTGTAGTACTTCCACAAGTACAGGAGGAACACCGTCAACTCCCATGTTAGTGTAGGTGTACTACAAATAATGCCGCTTGAAAGTGGTCATCACCAATACCATGCGTTTTGGTTCAAAGTCTGTTTCAGAAAGGTTGGACGAATAAGACTGAGTCAAGGAGAGGGTCAGCACACTTAGCGCTCCTGTAGCAATCGGCTCTGCAGCAGTACCGGGAGATTGCACTTTCTAATTGTTAAGAATGTTTAAATAGTGCATGTTTGTCTGACATTTTCTAATAACAATTTCAATTATTATTCTAACCTGACGTATCAGATAAAAACAACTTACGTCATTCTATTTGTTAAATGACTGTAACTAATGCAATGTATGATTTAACCTGATTGACTCCCTGGAGGACTGATGTGTGGATAAATATACATTCACTTCCACAGCCTCAGTAGTTATCCAGTCAGAGCCGTTTAGCTCCGACATAATTCATCCATTCTCATTGAAAATGGGTCAACTGACGATGCTGCAGCCAAAAGGGATTTTTTACCTGATTCTTGCAGCTGTCGGTGTCCCCGGTGAGCCATGCTAACCTCTCTGTTGTTAACCTTTGTTCACTGTATCCCGGTTCTAAAAGGAGTATGTTCTAGATGGCAGCATGACAGAGTCGGTCGTGACTTGAAGCAAATTGTGAATCGTGTGCCCGCACATTCTCAGTTCCCCTTAAGCTGGTAACATTAATGAACTTATACTGTTCTCTGAAGCTATGGCAAAAGGATTTTAGCTGATTTCCAACTGTTTCATTACGCGTGCTGAGTGAGCACTGCAGCATCTCATTAAATTGTTGTTCGCTTTCCCAGGTAATGGCCCCAATACAAATGCTGTTCTCACGCTGCTCATTGCTGATAATAACACTGAACGGAGTAAAATGCTGAGGACATGTACCTCGAAATATATACCAACCTGACACAGAAATAAAGTGTGCCTCCTTGCTCTTTCTTTCAGCAAACTTGGTTACAATGGTGATTCTCTCCCGAGGAAACTGCGGCCTTTCCAAGTGTATCTCTCTTTACATGGTGGCCATGGCAACAGCAGATCTACTGGTCATGATCATCAATGTAACAGTGTACCATATATTCAGTTATTACTTTCCACTTTCATTTAATTACCACACTCCCGTGTGTAAGTTCATTCAATACATGGCTGCTGTCAACCTCGATTTTTCAGTTTGGTTCACCGTCTCTTTCACATTTGACCGATTTGTAGTTATTTGCTGCCAGAAGTTTAAATCAAAGTATAGCACAGAGAGAACTGCGGCCGCGGTTATAACAACTTTCATAGTCCTCATCTTTTTAAAGAACTTCCCTCTTTTGTTTGCATTTGAACCTCATCAAATAATTAACAATGTGCAGTGGGGCTGCTGGATAAGTGTGTTTTTTATTTCATCACCTGCAGGTATAGCGTACCTATGGTTTCACAGCGCCTGGGGCGTTTGGCTTCCATTTACTTTGATTGCCTTGTTAAATTGTCTGACAATCAGACGTATTTTAGTGGCCAGTAGATCACGCAAGGGACTCCGAGGCCAGAAGATTGAGAATCAGAGCGATCCGGAGATGGAGAGTCGAAAGAAATCAGTAATGTTACTGTTCACTATATCCAGCAGTGTTATACCGTTGTGGCTGACCTCTGCCGTGAATTTGGTAACTACCAAACTGGCAAACCTCAATTATTACCGCGGTGATCTCACAGACCCTGGAAAAATCGCCTCTGAAACCGGGGCGATGCTGAAGTGTCTGAGTTGGTTTGAAAATCCGTGTATTTATGCAGCGACCCAGAGGAAATTCAGAGAAGAACTGAAGAATTTGTTAAAATCACCCTGGACATTCATTCTGCGAACAGTAAGAAAATTTGAATAAAATGGATTCAGTCAAATGAAAGCTTCTTCATCACTAACGCTCGATTTCAGCTCCATTTCCAGCATCGACGTACATCTTTCTACGAATGGGACAAATGCGAGAGTTCTTCTTTGCACATCTCCTCCAATTTGTAACATGCATTTGATGTTTGTATTGCTTTATTTTTAAACGCTTTTAAAAGAGTAAACATAACCAATTCCTAAAATTTAGCACATTTCAACTTCAAAGATCAAAGATTATAATGAAGAAGTTCAATAGTTGAGTTGGACATGAGGACTCTAGAATAATTCACATTACACTGCAGATAATGGGATCGGCCGTGCCACTTAAACAGCATAAATAACGTTTCATTCAATGCCAAAACAATCAAAGGTCTTGCGGTCGCCGTTATTGCTAACTTTGTTGGAGGTTCGGTGTGCATAATGCAGGCACGGGGCTCTCTATTGTACACCATTCCTTCTTGACAAATAGATCAGGCTCTTCTCACGTGAGCAGCGTTCGAATGGAGGAAACAATTGTAACTCGGCGAATCGATGTGGCCTTTCACCTCATTTGTCCCAGATACTCACTTAAAATCTCGATTATGCACTGTGGGTTCTGTCACACAGCACATAGATTAGGTCCGCTCTTCCTTTGTGCTGTCGTCAAAACTGTCACGAGTAATATTATTGATAATCTGTCTGAAACACTTTTCCAAACAAATTAATAAAGTAATGCAAAATGAATGTTTGCTATAAAGTTCTTCATTATTACAATTCTTGCAAGTTATCTGCAAAACACTGCCGAAATTCTGATAAAATCGAACTGACACTTAGGTATTCATGTGTTTGGCTGAATATTTTCAGATGATCGTTAAGTTTCTTTGGACATTATTGTCTTATATAAATATAAAAACTTAACAATTAGGAGCAGCAGGAGTATTAGGCGCCTGCTCTGCCATGCAATAAGATGATGGCTGATCTTCGACTTCAACTTCAATGTCCCCACCTATCAACGAATTCTTTAATTAACATAGAGAATAAAATCTATCCAACTCAGCTTTGAATATACTCAACGATTCAGCATCCACAGTCCTTTGGGCTAGATATTTCCAAAGTTTTACATCCCTCTGGGCGATGAAATTCCTCCTCATTTCAGTGCCTCTTACCCTCAGACTCTACCCCCTCGCTCTTGGCTCTCTAGCCAAGAAAAACCATCTCTCAGCTTTATCCTTTCAATTCCCCTCTGAGAACACCTCGTATTCTTCTAAATTCTGGAGAGTTTAAGTACAGTCTCCTCGATGCATCAGCCGAGAAACCAATCTTGTGAAGATTTGTTGCACCGCCTCAAATACAATTATATATTTCCTTAAATTAGGAGACCAAAACTGTGCACAATACTGGCGTGGTCGCACCAGATCCCTGTGGAATTTTAGCAAGACTTTATTAAACTTGCACTCGAACCCTATGGCGATGAAGTTAACATGCAACGTGCCTTCATAATGGCTTGCTGTACCTGCTGTCTCCATGTTTCCTGTACTAGGGCAACTAAATTTCTCTGCGTACCAACATGGAGTAGTTTCTCACCATTGAAACATATTATTTTTATCTATTATTGCTGCCAATGAGAATAACTTCACATTTGACCACATTATACTCAATCTGCCACTTTTCTGTACACTCACTTAATCTGGCTATATCCCTCTGCAGGCTCTTTGCTTCCTATTCACATCTTATTTGTCCACCTAGCTTTGAATAGTCAGCAAACATGAATGCATTGCACTGGGTCCCTTCATCTAAGTCATTAATATATAGCGTAAATAGCTGAGGTCCAAGCACTGCTCCTTGTGGCACCACGTTATTTACAGCCTGCCAATCTGAAAATGACCCAATCATCACAACTCTCTTCTATTCTGTTTGTTAACCAATCTCTTATCCATGCTATTACATTAACCCCATCACCATTTCCCCATATCTTACGAAACAACCTATTATATCGCACTTTTTGGAATGTATTTTGGAAATCCAAATATACAACATCTACTGGATCCCCGTTATGTACCCTGCTAGTTACATATTCAAAAAATCCTAATAATTTTGTGAAATATGCATTGTTTTGCTGACAACGAATTTGATTTTGCATAATCATATTATCATTTTCTAAGTAGACTACTACCATCTTGTTAATAATTGTATTCCTGTAATCTTTCCGACGACTGATGTCTGGCTAAGTGGGCAAAAGTCCCTGTTTTATCACTGCTTCCTAAATTCAATAGCGGGGTTACATTTGCTACCTTCCAATCCGCTGGGACCGTTACTGAATCTAGGGAATTTTGAAAGATCACAGCCAGTGCATCCACTATTTCTGCAGCCGTCCCTTTTAGTACTGTAGAATGTAGCCCATCAGATCCAGAGAACTTGTCAACTATTAGTCCCTTTCTTTTCTATAGTTGTTTTCGTCTACCGAAATTAATTAGTTTATGTTCCTCAGCCTAATTATCCGTTTTTTCCCCACTTAGATTGGAATACTTCTTGTGCTTTCTAACTTGAAGTCAGTTACAAAATATTAATTTAAATCTTTGCAATTCACTTCTTCTGTAAAATATGAATCCTTTACAATTTATTTATCGGTGATCTCTTCTCAATCTAAGACAAATGCCAAGGAATGGTATCAGTCTCAATGGAAATGAACTGAAGAGTGGATGTCACTGCGAGAACTAGGGATCCAATTACATGATGACAACAAAACTAGTTTGCAGGTGGATCAGTCCGTAATAAAGCCAACAGAAATTTATATTTTATATGCATGCGAATAAAATACAATAATAAACAAGTGTCGATGAATCTTTACAAAGCATTGTTGTGGCCAACATTAGAATAGCAGGCACAGCTTCAGTCGCCTCAAGGCCCTAAGGCCATTAAATCCACAGAGAGTGAGTATTGTAGATACAGAAGGATAGTGCCTTAGATCAGAACTGCACTCATCATAGTTAATGGATTTTTTACTGCAGTATCCACATCTAAGATCTTTAAATGAGATGTTAAACATTATGAACATTTTTGGCATAGTGAAGGGCGAGGGATCATTCCGTCTTGAAGAATGGTCAACGATAAAGTGTGATCATATTAATTTAGTCATAAAAGGAATGAGCAGAGTGGTTAGTGGGAATGTGTTTAGCCAAAGGGTATATCGAGCTTACAATGTTTGGCCTCAAGTAATAGTTAAGGAAAACTTTGATGAATATATGAAGCAGAGAACATAACAGATTGTGGGGAGATAGACGGGCAGCGCTGATTGATTTTGATTGCTGTTTGATAGAACCCAGTGGAGAGAGATTGGGTCAAATGATCTACACCAACCCAGTAAATTTCTAAGGTTGTAAAGTGTTTTTGTTTCTAATATACTCTTATTCCCGTTGAGATTCTATTAAACAAACATTACAAAAAACTGGTATCAAAGATGAACCCAGAGTGTAAAATATCACCTGTCCCTTATATGTTCCCATTTGTCGGTAGCGTACTGTCATTTTGTAATTACTCACTCTGCTCTCGCACATTCCCCATCCCATAACTCCTCACCGTTTGTAGATATGGTAACTTACATGTTGCAACTTGTCAATAACCTACTGTAATTTTGCAATTAGCTCTCTTTGCATTGCAACATTTCCAACTCCATGCCACAACGTTTCACCGTTTGTATTTTCGTAACCTTGTGCACTAGTGCATTAAAATCCGACTGGCTCATTCGAACTGCATTGCTCCCGCCCTACAGGCCACTGATGTGTTTCAGAAACTCCACCAGGTCAGGTAAAGATTGCACAACCTCTCTCAAACCAAAATAATTCCATTTTATATTGCTCCTCTTGCAGGTGCTCACACATTATATCTTTCCTGGGATTAACTAAAAAACTAGGTTTATTTCAGCCCGCGACGGATCCTCAGGAATGTTCTCTAATTGAGGCAATGAAACGATGTGAGTAAACTTATGGTCCTGTCAGTCCACATTCAATTATCTCGTGGTGTCTGTGTGCCTGGATTCCAGATTCCCATGTTATGTGGTTAAATTACATTTAAAATCGCGTAATCATCGTTCCAGCAATGACTCATTCGATGATTTATTTGTGCTCGACTCCGTACACTAATTAAACGGTTTTATTTAAACCTCATAATCTACCTGTTAAAGGTCTTGTATCCTGAAAAAAGCTGTGTCTGTACCTATTATATTACCACTATATAATTATTGGACCTATGAGTGCTTTCATTATTGTTATTGTGGATATATTCTATTTAATTCCACACACTACTGCCCGAGTCTCAAATAGTGTGTGGTTTATTAGCAAATTGTGAATGCGCTTCCTCAGATAACATTCCTTTGAATGGGCACAGGATCACACGCAATGCAAGATGCATAGAATCATAGAAACATAGAAACATAGAAACATAGAAAATAGGTGCAGGAGAAGGCCATTCGGCCCTTCTATCCTGCACCGCCATTCATAGAGACATAGAAACAGAGAAAATAGGTGCACGAGTAGGCCATTCGGCCCTTCTATCCTGCAGCGCCATTCAATGAGTTCATGGCTGAACATTCAACTTCAGTACCCCATTCCTGCTTTCTGGCCATACCCCTTGATCCCCCTAGTAGTAAGGACCTCATCTAACTCCTTTTTGAATATATTTAGTGAATTGGCCTCAACAACTTTCTGTGGTAGAGAATTCCACAGGTTCACCACTCTCTGGATGAAGAAGTTTCTCCGCATCTCGGTCCTAAATGGCTTACCACTTATCCTTAGACTGTGACCTCTGGTTCTGGACTTCCCCAACATTGGGAACATTCTTCCTGCATCTAACGTGTCTAACCCCGTCAGAATTTTAATTGTTTCTATGAGGTCCCCTCTCACTCTTCTGAACTCCAGTGAATACAAGCCCAGTTGATCCAGTCGTTCTTGATAGGTCAGTCCCGCTTTCCCGGAATCAGTCTGGTGAACCTTCGCTGCACTCCCTCAATAGCAAGAATGTCCTTCCTCAGGTTAGGAGACCAGAACTGTACACAATACTCCAGGTGTGGCCTCACCAATGCCCTGGACAACTGTAGCAACACCCCCCTGCCCCTGTACTCAAATCCCCTTGCTATGAAGGCCAACATGCCATTTGATTTTTTAACCGCCTGCTGCACCTGCATGCCAACCTTCAATGACTGATGTACCATGACACCCAGGTCTCTTTGCACCTCCCCTTTTCCTAATCTGTCACCATTCAGATAATAGTCTGTCTCTCTGTTTTTACCACCAGAGTGGATAACCTCACATTTATCCACATTATACTTCATCTGCCATGCATTTGCCCACTCACCTAAACTATCCAAGTCACTCTGCAGCCTCACAGCATCCTCCTCGCAGCTCACACTGCCACCCAACTTAGTGTCATCCGCAAATTTGGAGATACTACATTTAATCCCCTCGTCTAAATCATTAATGTACTGTGTAAACAACTGGGGCCCCAGCAAAGAACCTTGCGGTACACCACTAGTCACTGCCTGCCATTCTGAAAAGTACCCATTTACTCCTACTCTTTGCTTCCTGTCTGACAACCAGTTCTCAATCTATGTCAGCACACTACCCCCAATCCCATGTGCTTTAACTTTGCACATTAATCTCTTGTGTGGGACCTTGTCGAAAGCCTTCTGAAAGTCCAAATATACCACATCAACTGGTTCTCCCTTGTTCGCTCTACTGGAGACATCCTCAAAAAATTCCAGAAGAATTGTCAAGCATGATTTCCCTTTCACAAATCTATGCTGACTTGGACCTATCACATCACCACTTTCCAAATGCACTGCTATAACATTCTTAATAATTGATTCCATCATTTTACCCACTACCGATGTCAGGCTGACCGGTCTTTAATTCCCTGTTTTCTCTCTCCCTCCTTTTTTAAAAAGTGGGGTAACATTGGCTACCCTCCACTCCATAGGAACTGATCCAGAGTCAATGGAATGTTGGAAAATGACTGTCAATGCATCCACTATTTCCAAGGCCACTTCCTTAAGTACTCTGTGATGCAGTCCATCAGGCCCTGGGGATTTATCGGCCTTCAATCCCATCAGTTTCCCCAAAACAATTTCCCGACTAATAAGGATTTCCCTCAGTTCTTCCTCCTTACTAGACCCTCCGACCCCATTTATATCCGGAAGGTTGTTTGTGTCCTCCTCAGTGAATACCGAACCAAAGTACTTGTTGAATTGTCCGCCATTTCTTTGTTCCCCGTTATGACTTCCCCTGATTCTGACTGCAGGGGACCTACGTTTGTCTTTACTAACCTTTTTCTCTTTACATATCGATAGAAACTTTTGCACTCCATCTTAATGTTCCTTGCAAGCTTCTTCTTGTACTCCATTTTCCCTGCCCTAATCAAATCCTTTGTCCTCCTCTGCTGAGTTCCAAATTTCTCCCAGTCCCCGGGTTCACTGCTATTTCTGGCCAATTTGTATGCCACTTCCTTGTCTTTAATACTATCCCTGATTTCCCTTGATAGCCACGGTTGAGCCACCTTCCCTTTTTTATTGTTACGCCAGGCAGGAATGTACAATTGTTGTAGTTCATCCATGCGGTCTCTAAATGTCTGCCATTGCCCATCCACAGTCAACCCCTTCAGTATCATTCGCCAATCTATCCTAGCCAATTCACGCCTCATACCTTCAAAGTTACCCTTCTTGAAGTTCTGGACCACGGTCTCTGAATTAACTCGAGCAAGGACTGCTGTCATTCGGCCTATCGTGCCGATATCCGTTCTGTAATATAGGCACCCATTTAGTCCAATTCCCATGGTCTTTCCCTCTAGATTATCAAATATAGGAACAGAGGGTGAGGACGAGACCACTTCGTCCCCCAAGCCTGTTCCGCCAGGCAATCAGGTCATGGCTGATCAAACATTAACTTTCCAAAGTATATATCCAATTTATTTTTGTAAGGTACGACTTTAAAAGGTGTCAGTAGGGTTCCGATCATCACATTCTCTGAGTCAGAGGTTCGTGGGTTAAAGTTCTTCTGCAGAAATCTGGACCGAAAAGCTATGCTGACAGCTGACTGCAGCATTGAGTGTGTGCTGCATTGTCAGAGGTGCGGTCCTTTGTGTGAAACGCGACCGAGGCCACTTCTGTCCACACTTGTGGACATAAAACATCAGGACGCAAGAACATAAGAAAAAGGAACAGGAGTAGGCCATACGGACCTTCGAGCCTGCTCCACCATTCAATAAGCTGATCTGATCATGGACTCAGCTCCACTTCCTTACACACTACCCGTAATCTCGTATCCCCTTATCATCTAAGAAACTGTCGATTTCTGCATTAAATATATTCAATGACCCATCTTCCACAGTTCTCTGAGATAGCGAATTCCACAGATTTACACCCCTCTGAGAGAAGAAATTTCTCCTCATCTCAGTTTTAAATGGGCGGCCCCACATTCTAAGATCATGCCCTCTTGTTCTCGTCTCCGCCATCGGTGGCAACATCCTCTCTGCATCCACCATGTCAAGCCCCCTCATAATCTTACACGATTTGATAAGATCACCTCTCATTCTTCTGAATTCCAATGAGCAGAGGCCCAACCTACTCGACCTTTCCTCATAAGTCAACCCCCTCATCTCCGGAACCAACCTAGTAAACCTTCTCTGATCTGCCTCCATAGCAACTATATCCTTTCGTAAATATGGAAAGCAAAACTGCACGCATTATTCCAGGTGTGGCCTCAATAACACCTTTTTTAGCTGTAGCAATACTTCCCTGCCTTTATAATCCATCCTCTTTGCAATAAAGGCCAAGATTTCATTGGTCTTCTTTATCAATTGCTGTATCTGCATATTAACCTTTTGTGTTTCATGCACAAGTACCACCAGCTCCCGCTGTACTGAAGCACTTTGCAATCTTTCTCTAGTTAAATAATAACTTTCTCTTTGATTTTTTTCTGCCAAAATGCATGACCTCACACGTTCCAACATTAAACTCCACTTAGCCTGTATATGTCCTTTTGCAGATATTGTGTGTCCTCTTCACACGTTGCTTTTCCTCCAATATTGGCATCGTCAGCAAATTAGCCATGTTACACTCACATATTATGGCATTAATTCGAAGAAGGGCAGAGGTCTTCTCCACAGTATCCTGGCCAAAATCTATCTCTTAAGTAACAGCATTACTTGGTGCTCATTTCATTGCTGTTTGCGGGACGTTGTAGTGCACAACATTGCACAAGTGACTCCACTTTAAATGTAATTAATTGTCTGTAATGTGTTTTAGCGCGCCCTTACGCAGTAAAAGACGCCATATAAACGCAAATCGTTCCTTTTTATTGAATCTGCATCCATCAACATGTTAGCCAGTGCATTCCAGATCATTAGAAATCACCGTGTTAAAACAATCCAAGTTTCCCCTGGCTCTTTTGCCAATTGCCATAACTTTGTGTTCTCTGTTTAGCGAGCCTTATTTTCTCAGGCCGCTATTAATTTTGAACACCTCGTTTAACTTTCACCTGAACCTTCCCTGCTCTATCGAGAACCACCCATCCTCTGGCTATATCGCGACTTTCCAGGTCATTCACCCGCTGACATCAACGCCTCACCCAAATCCTCACCTCTCAACTTAAGACTGGGTCAATCTAGTCTCATCGTGATATCTTTCTTGCTCACTTTGAATATTTTTCTTTAACTGTTATGTATTTTCAACAATTCAATTTTAAACGAAATGGATCATAATACTATGTCCAATTCATGTTTGAAACTGATCCCATTTCTTCCTTTAGCATTTCATCGAATCGCTGTTAGTATAATTTCACTTATCGATATTTAAAATTTGAAAACAAAATATGATTGATTTGTTCGAATCTACCCGCTTTGCTTTTGTCATCCCCCCACCCCCCGCCGCCACCGCGCTCTCCTGGTTCCCTTTACTGCTGTTGTTCCAGTTCCACAGCTATCCACACTGTACCAGTTCCCAATCATTCCTTTGTTCGAGAATGTTCCAGCGAAGGATAGAGTTCAAACTCAAAGTGTTATTGTTGTTACAGAAATTGTTGAACTTAGCCCATTTATATTGTGTTCACTTCTGATAGGCTGATCATGGAAAAAATTATTCCACACTTTATAGTACACACATGTCAGCAAAAGAGATTCCAGTGATTCACATTTCCAGTTATGATCACATTGTAGGAATTCGTAAATTCTACCTACATGCCTTCCAATCTCATTTTTAATATTATGAAGAGAATGCGCAAGTTTCTTTGCGCAAATTGTTCCTCGTGGCAGAGAATTCATTCATAAAGACCTACAATATCATCAAAATGTGAAATTGGGAGTTTGGAGTGAAGGTGAGCGGAACATTTGAGCTCATTGGATAACCGTATTCTGTTTAGTATTTATTGTCGAAAGTTTATCAAATATCACATATTTCTGTTTGAAAGCATCGCAACCTACTCTGCTGCAAACAAACTGCAATCTCCATGTGCTGAGTAACAAAGCAAACATGGTGGTAAACTGATCAAGCTCGATGCTGGCCGTTTGACAATAAACATTTAAAGAGATGAAACCCTCAAGTTATCTTGAAATCAGCGAAAAAAAACACTCTTTTAAATGACTACTCATGTACTGCAGCTTAGGAGACAATAACAAGAACTCGATTATTTAACATAATTTTGATCAGTTCCATGTTTATCATGACAGATTTTAAGTAGATAGTCTTCCGCGCTTGTCCATAATTTCACAAATCAAAAGCTGGCATTCCAATTTCTGCCTTCTATTGAAGTATAACCAAAGGATGCTCCTTGTGTGGTCGTAGAAGTGATCCAAATACATCATTAAATGCACGGCACCTCACGCACTGTGAATCCAAGTATCTTCCCAAGTCCTGGAGATCCCATTGTTGTAAAGCTGTTTTTAGGTATCTTGACAGTTAGATGCTGAGGAATCTGACGAACGCTAATTTCCTTCCCATATCTTGTTACTAAAGAATTGACTTGGGTATTTCCTCCTAGTGGAGCTCCAGGAATTAATGAGGTTTGACTCGCTACCCAAACTGACTTTCATTTAACCACGTTCGGATCTAAATTTGTAACTGATGATTAGGTATTCCTGAAGCTGCTGAGTGATTGAATTAAATCTTCCTTGCAAAACTAGTAGGGGAAAAACCAGACCACATGCCATGTATTAAACGCTATTTCATGGTCAAGAAAAATAGCCTAAAGTTAAGGATAGGCACAGTGGCGAATAAAAAGCGGGAAGACTTGTAATCAGCGTTATCCATCCATTGCATAGCACATCATCAACGCATATATTTGCTTAAGGAGGTTAAGTAGCAAAGGTTGCAAAGCGAATTGCGTGTTTCCCTGTAAATCAGCACCAAAGGATGCTGCGCATTAATAACAACAGCAGCCTGAGGTTATAAATTGATTAAATTAATTCATGAGTACTTCCTTGGTTTGCTGGAAAGATTTCCACTTTCATTGGGCAGTCAACCAAATAGACCACGTGTGAATAAATAGAGACAGAGCTTGAAGAACCTCGTCTTTCACAATTGTATCATTGAATCAACATCTTTCATTGCCTGTAACACAGGCGTTAGATACAGAGAAATGAATCATTGAAACCTTTTCAGCAGCGGGATTATCGGTTGCCACGTGGATCCTTTCTTGCTGTGGGGCCTTAAAATTAACTTTTCTTTAAAGCTGATGGGGAGCCTGAGATACCTCGCGCTCATTTTCGCTGTAGCAATGTGTGCAGTAAATGTAATTAAAGCAACTGATCAGGAAATTCCGAGTCACAGAGCCGTTCACACACGAGCACCTCATAATCATCCACACACTGCTGCAAGACCAATACATAGCTGCACAATAGATAGTCTACTAAAACAGAACATTTCAGGCAACTTTACTCTTTTAAAAACAGTTTGCTTGTGCATTCACGGCATTACGGTGTCGTTGGCAATATTCACATTTATTGCACAATCCTGTTTGAAGTTGACAATTCAGTGTTGAACTGCCTTCGTGAACCGCAGCAGACCGTGTGGTGAGGGCGCTCGCAGTGTTCTTCGGTAGAGCTCCACGATATTAGCCAAGTGACGATCAATGAATTGCAATAATATTCCAAGGCGCGATGATGTGTCACTTGGAGGAGAATTTGGAGGTAGTATTCTTGCCAAATGTATAAAGCCCTTATTCTTCTATGTTTTAGAGGTCGCGGTTTTGAGAAGTTCTGTCGAATAAGTTTTGACTTGTTGCTGCAGTTTTTTTGTAGATGGTACACAGTGCAGTCAAGTCGCGCTGGTGGTGAGGGGAATTAATGTTTAACGTGGTCGATAGTGCGCTAATAAAGCGGGTTGCTTTTTCATTGATGGTGTCGAGCTTCTTGTTTGTTTATGGAGCTTCACTCATCCAGGCAAGTGGAGAGTGTATCATCACCCGACTGACTTGTGCCTTGTCGCTGGAGGAAAGGCTTTGGGGATGTGCACACTCGTCGTAGCATATAAAGCCTGTCACCTGCTCTTGCAGGAAAAGTATTTATGTGGCTGGTCCAGTTAAATTTCGAGTCAATTGTGACCAGCAGGATGTTGATGGTGGAGGACTCGGCCAAAGTAATGTCGTTGGATATCAAGGGACGGTGGTTACATTCTTCCTTGTTGGATAACATCATTATCTGGCACTTGTGGGGGATAACTGTTACTTGACAATTATGATCTCAAGTCTGGATTTTTCCAGGTCTATCTGTATTCGTGCATGGCTGCTTCGTTATCTAATTAGTTTCGAGGGGAACAGAACAATGTGCAATCATCACCGAATATCCTCACTTCTCCCTTGCTTATGAAGGGATGGTCATTGATGATTCACCTGAAGAAGTTTGGGCCTTGGACACTTCCCTGAGGAATGCCTGCAGAGATAGGCTGGGGCTGCGATGGTTGACCTCCAATAACCACAAAAATCTGCCTTTGTGCTGGGTATGACTGAAGCCAGTGGAAGTTTTACCCACTGTTTCTCGTGCGTCTTGATGCCACACCAGGTCAAATTCTGCCTTGATGTCAAGGGCAGATACTTTCAGCTTCTCCCACGAATTTATTCTTTTGTCCATGTTTGGACCAAGGCTGTAATGTGTTATGGAGCCGAGTTGTGCGGGCAGAACCAAAGCTGAACATCGGAGAGCTGGTTATTGGTGAGCAAGTGCCGATTGATAGCACTGTCGAGGGAACCTGCCATCATTTGCTGATGAGTGAGAATCGAATGAATGGGCGGTAATTAGCCGGATTCAATTTGGCTTACTTTTTGTGGTCATGACATACCTTGGTAAGTATTCGGGTTTTTTTCAGTTAGATACCAGTATTTTAGCTTTACTCCAGCAACTTGGCTGGAGGCGGGCTTGGTTCTGTTGCACAAGTCTTCAGCACAACAGCCAGGATGCTGTCGGGTCCGTACATGTACTGCTTTTTATATAATTTGTGATATCAGGAGGTGTTGATTTTTTGAGTCTGTGCCAATTACCCTTTTCAATCTTATGTTCCCAACGATTCGGCTTGACCATAATTGGTGACAGTGGTTTTACTTCATTCAGTGCAAGGAAGATCTGATACATTATTGTATCTGAGCAGTAGCTACAGAGGCGCAATCAAGTGTTATTTTACCAGTTATGGCCTGGGTAGACCGGTTGTGATCAGCTTGTGCAACCCGCTCCCCCAGCCCATGGGTTCTTTAGTCTCTGAATAAGGTCTGTGTCACACATGTGGTCCCTCTTCCAGCCAGTACATCCTAGATTAAATAGTGAAGAAACGCAAGCTTTTCTGCCGAATCCTTCTGCATTACATATATAGGAGATGGCATCTTATACCCATTCTTCGCAAGAAATCTAAGGTGACAAGTTAAGCCATTCATGGGGCTTACACTTGAATTTAAATACACAATTAAAGAGGTGCCACATACTCAGTGATCCTGCCTGTCCCTGTCAGGCCATCACCCTCATGAGCCTGTCCTTTATCTTGCACGGTCTGTTTTTCACTGCCTAGCAGTGTCTAACTCAAATGGGACATGATGACATTAATTTCTCCTGGGAAGTGAACAATAATTATTTCGTTATGGCTTCGGGTATCAATTATCTAGAGCCTTGTCAAGTTATCCTTATTGTTTTACAGGCAGCTATTTTGACATTTTGGTCAAGGAGGCGCCGGGCACCTTTCAATTCTTTCCATCTTACTTCAAAAACCAGGGATGCCCAGGATATTTCACAGCAAGTTAACAAGTATGATTATAAATGCAGCAATTATATAATGGCATTTTTAATGTACAGTTAGTAATATTATGTATTGATTATACCGCTGTTTAGTTAGTAAGTGAATCTGAAGTGAAGACTTTCCTACTATACCCTGTGCGTGGAATGAATTGAATTGCTTTAAGACTGGCAACTGTGATGTTGGGAACGCCAGGAGAAGGCCGAGACGTATCATGCACTCGGCACTTCTAGCTGAAGATATTTGCAAATGCTTCAGGCTTGTCCTTTGTACTCATGTGCTGAGCTCCATCAGCACTGAAGCTGTGGTGTATTCATGGATCCTCCACCTCCCCTTCGTTGCTCAATTGTGCACGACCATTCATGACGCAGGACTGCAGAGCTTTAATCTGATACTTTCGTTAAGGGGCTGGTTAGTTCTGTTTACAGAATGCTCCTTCCGCTGTGTTCTCCATTGTAATAGCTTCTCCAGTTTTGCACCACATTATGAGGTAGGCCTGGTGTTGCTTCTTGTGCATGCTCTTCTAGACTCCTCATTGAAACCCAGTTGGCCATAAGGCTTGATGGTAATGATGACATGAGTGATATGCCGGTCGATAATGCAACATATTTTGGAGCAATCTAATTCTGCTGCTGGCACACTGCACCTCATAGAGGTCGAGTTTTGAGCTGCTACATCTGTTCTGAATCTATCCAATTTAGTACAGTAGTAGTGCCACAAAACACGATGGTTTGTGTCTGCAATGTGTAGATGGGGATTCATCTGCACATCTGTTGAGTGGTCACTTCTGCCAATACTGCCAAGGAGCGATGTATCTGTGAAAGGTAGACTGCTGAGGGTCAGATCAAGGATGTTTTTCTCTCATGTTGGTTTCCACACATACAACCACCAGCCCAGTCTGGCTATTATGTCCTTCATGGCTCGGCAGCTTACCGGTACTGGTGCTACTGACTCATTCTTGGTACTTGATACGGAAGCCCCAATGTTCAACATGAATGCCTACTGATTCATCAAATGAAGCAGGGCCATAGTTGATAATCAGAAGGATATTTCATTTTCCATGATTTAACTGATGGCATGAAACTTCAAGTTTATCGGAGTCAATGCTGAGGATTCCCAGGGCCACTCCTCCCGCCTGTATAGCATTGTGCCACGAGCTCTGCTGGTTTTGTCCTTGTGGTGAGTAATGAGACACCAAATATGTTGATGGTCTGGGTCGTCGGCAGACAGGTACGAAGCTGTGAGTATGATTATGTGAGGTTGTTGCTTTCCCAGTCTGCTACACAGCTCTCCTAAATTTGGAACAAGCCCCCAGATTTTAGCGAGGAGATATTTGCAAATTTATAAGATACATTTGCTTTTGCTGTGTCTGTATTTCTATCTGCCAAGAGAAGGGAAGCTTTAGACGAATAGGAGATATATGTTAATGTTCGAAATCTGAAGTTAACCATCTGCTCTCTCTCAACAGTAAACCGTTAATACTGGAGTGGGAGGTTTTTGCATTCTTCATTGGCCGTTAAGCACCGCGTGGGTGAATACAATGCAGAACAATTAGCAGGGAGCATCCGAGGCCGGTAAGAAAACCAAGCCATTTGTTGTTTTACTGCTCGGGAATTGGAAATTGTCTTTAAAATAAATATTATTTTCTGATTGACAACATGCTCAGTCACACATTGTCAGACGTCTCTTCTTGAGCAGTATGCGACTGGATAAAAGAGGAGAAGTGAATGGGGTTAAGCTGCATCAATGGAATGTTGGTCAGAAGGAATGAAACACACTGAGACAATGCTGCATTCTAAGAATTTCAGTCTATCCGGGAGAGATACTCAATCTGAACTGGTGAATTCTGGGAGTCCGCCTCTTAGCTATCATCTTGATTGGGCAGAATATAAGAACGTAGATCCAATATTTGCGGCGAAACTGCCAGAGCGATTTCTCATGCAATTGTGGATGTTCTGGGAATGTCCCGTCATTATTCTAGTATCATTTCAACGTTTAGGAATTTATTATAATTAGTAATGTACCACGATGATGGAATATACCAACTGATGCCCTTGATTTGATGCATTAACATTAAGTAAAAACACTGCTCTGTTTTCTCGATTCAATAAATTTGTCTTATTGGGAATGCAAACTTTTTCTCAGTTCACTGTTAGTGATTATTTGGGCAATAGTCCTCCGCAATGGTTCACATGATTTTGTATCTTTCATGTATCCTGCATGGTTACTGCTTGTACTATTACACGGTGTGCCACCAGGTGGAACTGCAGCTGGAGACTTGTAGGTTACCTGTACACATGTGCCTTGCCCAGTTTAAAAGGCAGGCCAACATGTGTGATCCTCACTCTGGAGTTACATTAAATGGACTAAGATCACTATGGTTCAAGGACAACACATTATCTCGTGGAATCAATATTAGAGCATCTGAATACATAACAGTAGCATTCTCTGCAGACTCAGCTCTTCACTTTTATCACACATCTCCCAACGTTCCCAGATCCAAGATCCGCGTTGCACAATCAGTCTCTCCTCTTAATCAGTGAAACATTTGGTCATCTTACATATTGCCCCGCAACTCACTCCGAACAGGACACCACAGTTCACAATGTAAATTGGTATATCGAAACTACACAGTTATCAATCACGATGGCAGCTTAAAGTGAGTTTCAAGATAAAACAAAATAAAAACAGAACACAACAAAATAAAATCTATCATAGAATTTGGTTCTTTACGTATTCCTACACAGAGGTATTGCTTGGAACAGAATTAATATCCGATTTGCACTGACATTTGCTCCAATTATTTCTTACATTATAGCAGTTACTACACTCGAAAAGTACTTCATTGGCTGCAAAAACATTGAAACTTCAGCTGGTCATGAAAGTCACTGGCCCATATATCCCACTTTCTCCATCCCACGGGCGTTCTACTGGATTCAAGAAAAAAGAAGGGCTACTACCTGAAGCTGCAGCACCCACGCGAGATCCCCATCCTGAGGCCTCCTCTGACTGCGCCTCACAGTGCGTGCATGTTGGGACGTGCGCAGGCCAGAAGCTGGAGTCACATGGTCCTGGGCAGCCATTCAGGCATACTATATTCTCATTCATAATAATGGAAACTCCGTAAGTTGGAGTTCACGTTATTATGATTGAGTGACAGCCCCCAAAACACACAAATCCAATAATAAAAGAGAAAAAAAGCACGACATATTTTAGTAATTCATTTATTTATGGATTTAAAAACGTATATATTTGCCGATTTTTAACATAAATTTTTAAAAATTATATTTTAGAATAAACTTACCGTAGTGGGGAGGGTTTTTTAACGATAAAATGTATTTTAAAATTTTTATTTTGCAATGTTTTGTGTGTGTTAAAACTCTTATGAAGCAAAAGAAGGCTATGTGCCTGGTTTTATCAGGTACAAGAGTTTTGAGTACATTTGCTGGGCAAGATATAGCTGAATACCAGAATCTTGCCCATGCAAATATACTCGCTCCTGAGATGCGGAGGACCTGTCAAGCTCCATCTTGACTGATTGGAAAAAAAAGTTTTCAGCGCAATCACATTTAGCGCTGAAAACCAGCTTTACAAATGCTTTCCCATATCGGTAGAAACACCATATGGACTCGCGGAATTTTCCCAGATTTTTTCTCCCTAAATTGGGCTTGGTTTTTATTTGTTTATTGCCTCTCCCAGGAGGTCACATGCAACCGGTTGGGCTGGAATATAGATGGTTTCAGTACATGGGATGTCACAGTAGTATGAGGCGAATTGTTTGTGCTCGGTGCTCTTTGACTTTTTGTCACTGTTCATAGGTTTATATGTAACTTTTAGATTGCTGACCAAGGGCCATGCAGCTCTTTTTCGGCCGGCGTGGACACGATGGGCCGCAGATGCCTCCTCCTGCGCTGTAAATGTCTCTTTTTCGATGTTTCTATATTTCTCTACAGTGTAAGGCCGGCTCGTGTAACAATTAGAAAATCTTTTGCAAACCTGGAGCTTAGTTACTGTTTCGCTTGTGGAACCGAGCCCATTATAGATAGTCAAGTTAAGAGCTCTACCCTGAGCTACCTTCGTCGCTTCTGACTCCCTGTGTGCAGGCCGAGAATATTCCGACAATGGGTGCAACAGAACACCATCAGGAGAACTACAGGCGTCCGCTAGATGAAAGACACCACGTAAAAAATACAAACTGGCTTTACAATCTATAACAAAATCAAGCCAATACATTTTAATGGAAAGTAAAACCAAAAGAGCAACCACAATATGCAATGCCGATCAATCAAACAAGGCGAGTAATGATCGAGTGGACACTGGGTTGGCTGTATTCTATGTGTAGCCGAGTACTTTGAACAATAGAAAAGTTGACACAGTCCACGACACTGCTCGAATGACACGTCATGCAGTGCTAACATTGGAATTGACCAATCCCAGGGCAGCCCCTCATCGATATGATCCAGTCTGTAACTCAAACACTGCATCTTAAACGTTAATGCAGTTTTGTCTGAGGAAGAACAGGAGGTAAACTAAACATGTTAATTTACTGAAATTTTCAACTGATGCCTTTGCACCGAGCAGCACTTTCAATCCGAGATCCCCAGTTATGCTGCATGTTGCCTTGAATGCACTGCCTTACACTGGCGATGGCCATTGAACAGCAGTTGTTAAAAGGCAGCAGTTATAAATATATTTCTGTCTGCTAGTAATTAGTTCAAAAGGTGTAGTGCCAGAGGATTGGTGGATAGTTAACATAATACCGACATTTAAGAAGGGAGATAAATCTTGTCCAGGGAGCTGTATAATAAATAGGTAGAAGGAAAAGAAATGGAATTACTATGAAACGAGAAAATAGAACATTTAGAAACCAAACTATGATAATGAATAGGTAACACATATTTCAAAAGGGAACTACGTGCTTGAACATCCTCAGTGATTTTTTTGAAGAGGCAACCAAGTTAATAGACAATGGTAATGCAGTACATGTAAATGATCGAGATTTTCAATGGGACTTCGATAGGTTACGAAATAATAGGCTAATGCTATGGTCAGTGAATTGAAAGTCAGTGACCAAGTAGAACTTATCGCTAGCTGGCGGAGAGAGAGTAAACAGAGATTTGGGTTAAAAGGATAACTATTTAAAGTGGGTGAATTTGAGTAGTGGTGTTCCACAAGGACATTTGCTGGGAGCACTGTTGTTCACAATCTACATTACCGATTTAGAATTTGCAATCAAAAGCACAACTTGTAGATTTGTGGATGACACAACATTTGTTGCGGGGGCTGTGTTAGAAGGCAATACTGAGGAAAACAGCATCAACTTACAAGAGGACATTAATAAACTAGCAGTAGAGGTAAATAATTGGCAAATGATATTCAGCGCACCTAAATTTTTACATTTTACATCTGTTTTACATTTGCTTGGAAGAATGGACAGGTCACTTATTACTTGGAGGCTGAGAGTCTGGCTGGGGCAGGTGAGAAAATAAATCTTGCTTTAAAAATAAACCAGTCACTAAAAGTATCGACACAGGAAAACAAGGCCCTAAAAAGCAAACCGATCACTAGTACTTAACTCGAGAGCGATAAATTTGAACAGAAGTAAAGTTATGCCAAACTTGTATCGAAACTTGGTTCGACCATACTTGGAGCAAAATTCTGATTCCATGCTTTAAAAAAAGGATACAGAAGCGCTGTTGAGGGTGCAAACAAGATTTGCAAGCACGATACCAGAAATATGAGTGTATACCTAGCAGGAAACGAGGATTTGACTTGATTTATTTTCTGTTGAAAAGTGAACGCTGAGGAGTGGCCAAAAAGAGGTTATTAAAATTAAGAAATATTTGATAGAGTAGATATGGAATGATTGTTTCTACTTGTGGTGAAGAGCATAACTGGAATCCATCAATGTGAGATGGTCGCCAAAAAATCAAATAAGGAATTCAGAAGAAACTTATTGACTCAAACAGTGTTGACATTCTGGAACTCGCTACCACAGGGAGGGACTGAAGCGAATAGTATATGTGTATTTGAGGGGCGGTTAGATGAGCATATGTGGGAGAATGGAATACAGGATTATGCTGATAAATTTAGATATGGAAACACAGGAGGAGACTCGATTAGAGTATAAACGCTGTCATGTACTGGTTGGGCCGAATGTTACTGTGTGCCGCATCCCCTATGTAATCCTGTGCAGCAACACAGACAGAGGATTGCTGCATCTCAATAATTGACAACTACATTTTACTGATCGTTGAATTAACTTCCCCTATTGTTTAGCTTATTTAAATTCTTACAAAGTTTTACTTCTTGATCCAGGACACAGATTCAGATTAAGAGCAGTCACATTCCCCATGATAGATTTATAACTTAATTTTAATGTTGTTGGCCATACCGCGACTATTTCTCAGGAATAGAAATCAGGCAAAATGGCGCAACACCAGTCAATATTCAAAACATGGTGGAACAGCGCAACACTGAAGGACACAGCGGCTCTGCTCCTTATGCCCAGGAGAAGGGATGAAGCGGTCGGTGCAGCTACAATCAGTCCGCGAGCTACATTTTCAGTATACCTCCAAGAAAGAGTCAGGTCACCAGCTGTTCTAAACCATGGAATCGTATTCTAAATCTAGCTGATATTCTGGTCACTCACATGGTAGAATCAAATTACAGACCTCGCTCTGTCAAATATTAAATCTTTTGAACAAATATTATTAAAGTTCGTTTATCAATGTCTATTTTCAGACTTAATGCAGAAGGTCCTTACTTGTCAGGAATCAGCAGCCAACGAACTGTGTAAACCTGGGCTCAAAGGTGGGTTAAATGCAATAAGTGCTGCACATATTGTCGCCTATCTGAGAGATTTTATAAGAATCATCTTGACATAGATGTCAGGAGACAAACCCCAGTCTATGCTGGAATTTGAGGTCAAAGTGAATGTTATTTTTCAAGGGCGAGCTTTAGTTCGTATTTCTTTCATTATTAACTCATCTTAGAATCAGTATCCATAGAGATGTCAGCGTTTTCTTTAGCTCTTCTCTGATTTTGCCTGCGTCGATGCATAAATACACGGGTTGAGAAAGGAACTCAAAAGTTTTAGCAGAGCACCAATTTCATTGTCGATATATGCTGGGTTTATGCGGTCACCTCAGTAATAATTGGGTCTCGTCAGTACAGTAGTTTGAAAGCTGAGGACAGCTGTCAGCCATAACGGATAAAACTGCCCGATATAGTGAACAATAAAATTATGGATTTGACTCGGTTCCCTCTGTCTGGATCACACTGATTCTCACAGCTGTGACCTAGGAGTCTCCTGCGGGCACTATTGGCCATTAAATCACGTTGGATGATTAAAGAGTTGCACAAGCTGATTAAAGTAAAATTAAGCCGAACTATCCAGACGATGTGAAACCAGAGGTACGCTGCACCTGAGGGTGAAGAAAGGAAAGCCACATTTGGCCGGCAGCCCCACTGCATAATGTTAATTATTTGCTGCGCTTCATTCAAAAACAAAATCGGAATGGTCTTTATTACGATCAGAACCGATAACATTGTTGTAACCGCGGTTGCAGTTCTCTCAGTGCAATAATTTGTTTTAAACCTTTGGCAGCTGATAACTACAAATCGATCAAATGTGAAGGAGATAGTGAACCAAATAGAAAGCTCGATGTTGACATGGGCGATGTATAGAATAGACGTGCACACAAGTGTGTGCTACAGGAAGGAAAGTGGAAAGTGATAACTGAGAATATGATACACTATTACATTGATGATCATGACCAGTAGATCTGCTGTTGCCATTGTCTGTCGACAGAGAATAATTTGGAAAGGCGGCAGCTTGCTCGAAAGAGTATCAGAATTGCAACGACGTTCACTGTAAGAAAGTCAGATAAGGTATGAATAAAGTTACAAAGTCTGAAGTGCAGCATTTTAATTCATTCAGTGTGATTTTTCAACACGGAGCACTGCGAGACCATGAGTAGTATTGGACTCATTACAAGGTAAGCGGCCCCACACATTTTATTAGGTGTTGCAAAGCTCTCTCTACACAGAGTGACAAGCCACCAGAAGTCCGCTAAAATCCTTGTGCTGGATTCTGAAAGAACACTGCAACTTCAGTGAGATTATTAAATTAATGGAATCTAGAAGAGTGCAGACAGGCAGTACACGATTTGGTTCCAGTCACTAGCGACTGAGTAATGCTGACATCCATAAAACAAGTTACCTTATCAAACATGCTGTAAGAACAGGGAGACAGTTAACACCGATTAACAAACAGGTCATATTGGCTTAACAGGAACACCGCCGGCAGTGAAAATTGGGTAGTAAATCTCTTTAATCAGTATAATTGTTACTTATTCCATTGTCGATAAGAAGGGATTAATTCTGTAGGAGCTGAATAATCTTGGTGCCACACGTCTGCAGAAATGGAAGAGAACCTATATTTTTACACTCATCAATCCTCCAGTGCGAAAATTCTTGTATGATCATAATTAGTATTAGTTACAGTCATTTAATAAATAGGTTCAGGCGAATAGTTTTTAAAATCTAACACGTCACATTAAAATAAAATGGTTGGTGTTGTTATTGGAAAGTAACAGAAGCATCGTTTGCAGCAGAATGTGCTGTCTTGCAATACTGCTTCGTAGCGAATTACCACAGGACTAGTGAAGGCAACTATCCTTGCTTTGCACGACTTGATGCTTATGCAGTTATCGTTGCCTGATTCCTTTCAAATGGTCTGTGAATCAAATATTGCAGAACTGGTGATAATGCTACTCGGCAGAACATAATGATGTAAGAGCAGCCCTTCGAGCCTGCTGCACCATTTAACAAGGTACATGTTTTAATATTCGTTCATGGCATCTGGTCATTGCTAACCAGGTCAGTATGTGTTGTCCATTCCTAATATGCATTGAGAAGATAGTGGTGAACCGTCTTCTTGAACCGTTGCAATCCATGTGGTGAAGGGACTCCCAGAGTACTATTCGGGATGCAGCTCCAGGATTTTGACCCAGCAACAATGAAGGAATGGACATATACTTCAAAGTCAGGATGGTGTAGGGTGACGTGCAGATGGTGGTTTTCCCTTGCGCTTGCTGCCCTTGTCCTTCTGGGTGGTAGAGTTCGCAGATTTGAAGGTGCTGTTGGTGATGACTTGCGAGTTGCAGCAGTGCATCTTGCAGATGGTACACACTGCAGCCACGGCATGTCGGTGATGGACTGGGTGATTTTTTAGGGAGGTGGATGGGGTGCTAATGAAGCGGACTGCTTTGACATGGAAAGTGTCGAGCTTCATGATCGTTCTTGGGGCTGCACTCATCCATGCAAGTTGAGATTATTCAATCATACTCCTGAATTGTGCCTTATGAGAACATAAGAACATATGAAATATGAGAAGGAGTCGGCTATACGGCCTCTCGAGTCTGCTGCGCCATTTAATACGATCATAGGTGATCCGATCTTGGACTTGACAGCACTTTCCTGGTTGCTCCCCATTACCGCTTAATCCCCTAACGATTCGTTTATAGTTGGATGGAAAGCTTTGGAGTCTCAAGAGTTGAGACACTCGCCGCAGAATACCCAGCATCTGACCTGCTCCAGTTGCTACATTATCTATGTGGCCAGTCCAGTTAGGTTTCCAGTCAATGCTGACGCTAGGATGTTGATAGTGGGAGATTCGCAAAAGTAATGCCGTTGAATATGAAATGGCGGTGGGTAGACAGTTAGCTTGTTGGAGATTGTCATTGCCTGCCACTTGTGTGGAGAGAATGTTGCTTGCCATTTATCAGCACAATGCTGAATGTTGTCCAGGACTTGATGCAGGCCGGCATGGACAGCTCCATTATCTGAGGAGTTGCGAATGGCACTCTGAACTGTGAAGTCATCAGCGAACATTTCCAAATCTGGCATTGTGACGGAGGGAAGTTATTAATGAAGCGACTGAAAATGGATGGGCTTTGGACACTGCCCTGCAGATCTCCTGAAAAGTTGTCCTGTGGCTGTGATTATTGAGCTCGAACCACCACAGCTATCTTCCTTTGTACTAGTTGTGACTCCAGGCACTTGAGAATATTACCCTGATTCCCAGTGACTTCAGTTTGACCCGGGCGCCATGTTGCCACTCTCAGTCAAATGCTGCCTGATTTCAATGGCACTCACTTCAGCTCACCTCTGTAATTCAGCTCTTATCTCCATATTTGAACCAAGGCGGTAATGACGAATGGAGCTGACTGGTCCTGACGTAACCCAAAATGGCCAACGGTGCGCAAATTATTGTTGATTAGGTGCCAAGTGATATCACCTTTGACGGTACCTTCCATCACGCTGCTGATGATTGATAGTAGACTGATGGGGTGATAATTGGCACGAATGGATTAGTCCTGCATTATGTGGACAGGACATACCTTGGCCACTGTTCACATTGCTGGATAGATGCCAGTATTTTTGCTGTACTCGAACAGCTTGGCTAGTGGCGAAGCTAATTCTGGAGCACATGTCTTCAGCACAAAAGTTCGGAAGGTGGTTGGGGCCCAAAGCCTTTGCTGCATCCTGTGCATTCAGCCATTTCTTGATACTACGCAGAGTGAATACAATTAGTGGAACACTGGATTCTGTGATGGCGGTGACCTCATGAGGAGGCCGATATGGAGCATCCACTCGGCACTACTGGTTGAAGATAGTTGTAAGCGCTGCATAATTGTCTTTAGCACTCATGGCTGGGCTATGGCATCATTGACGATGGGATATTCATAGAACTTCCTTCCCCCGTTTGGACATGTAAATTGATTCGAAAAAGCTGCAAACCTGATAAATTTAGATTTCAGCAGAGGAGGACTAAGGTTTTAATTAGGAGGGGAAAATAGAGCATGAGAGTAAGCTTGCAGGGAACATATAAACCTTCTGGTAAAACTTCTATTGATATGTGAAGAGAAAAATATTAGTGAAGATTATCGTGCGTCCCTTGCAGTCAGATTCAGGTGAATTAATGATAGGGATCAAGGAAATAGAAGACTAATTGAACACATACTTTTGTTCTGTCTTCACTAAGGAAGACACAAACAACCTCGCGAAAATACTAGGGGACCGAGGGCGTAGCGAAAAGAAGGAACTGAGGGAAATCCTTATTAGTCAGGAAATGGTGTTTGGTAAATTGATGGGATTGAAGGCCGAAAAATACCCAGGGCCTGCTAGTCTGCATCCCAGAGTACTTAAGGAAGTAGCCCTAGAAATAGTATATGCATAGGTGGCCATTTTCCACCATTCCATGGACTCTGGATCAGTTCCTATGGATTAGAGGGTAGGTCATGTAATCCTACTTTTTAAAAAAGGAGGGAGAGAAAAAGCAGGGAATTATAGACAGGTTAGCCTGACATCGGTAGTGGGTAAAATGATGGAATCAATTATTAAAGATGTAAGAGCAGTGCATTTGGAAAGCCTTGACTGAACGGTCCATGTCGGCATGGAATTATTAAGGGGAAATCATGCTTGACAAGTCTTCAAAAACTTTTGGAGGATTTATCTAGTAGAGTGGATAAGGGAGAACCAGTGGATATGGTGTATTTGGACTTTCAAAATGCTTGACTATAGCATGCTGCATTCGCTTTTTAATTAACATGTGATCCTAGTTTGCAGTTTCCGCAAGTTGGCACCTCATGTTCTGATCAGCCTGGCTTGATGGCAATGGCGAAAAAAGAGGTTACAGATTGTGGTGGAATACAATTCTGCTGATGCTGATGGACCACAACGCCTCATGGATGCCCAGTTATTCGCTGCTATATCTGGTCTGAATCGATTCCATTTAGCATGGTGCTGTTGCCACAAAACACAATGGATGGTGTTCTCAGTATGAAAACCAAACTTCATCTCCTGAATGACTGTGCGATGGCCACAGCTACCAATGCTGTAATCGACAGAAGCATCTGCACTTTCAACCTCGATCTCCATATCCTTTGATTTCCCCCTAAGACCAAAGATCTGACTATCACTGCCTTGAATATACTCAAACGACTCAGTATCCACAGCTATCTGGTGTACGCAATGCCAAATATACGTGTTCTTCTCAGTGAAGGAATTACTCCTCTTCGCTACCCGACATTAACGATGACGTATCCTGAAACTGATCCTGAGTTAGAGGCTCCCCAGCCAAGTGAAACAATGTTTCAGCATCTACCCAATCGTTACCCGTCAGAATCGTGTGCGTTTTAATGACCTCACTTCTCATTGTTCTAATCTTCGGAGAGTTTAGGCCCAGTCTTCCCAATGGCACTTCATAAAACCATCTGATCACCGGGATAAATGCAGTCAACTTTTTTGCCTACTGAGAGCATTTGTGCAGTTTTCTTTGCCTGGCTTGTGGCAGATGGCGTAGTTGTATGCGGACAACGTGAACGCCCATCTCTTGATGCGGGCCGATGCGCTGGTGCTTATTCCTTTACTCTCGTAAAATAGGGATATGAGTGGCCTATGGTCAGTTTTCATATAGAATTTAAGCCGCAACAGGTATTGATGCATTTTCTTTACCCCATAGACAAACGCTAACGTTTCTTTCTCAATCATGCTGTAGGCTGTCTCAGCCTTAGAGAGACTCCTGGATGATTTGGCAACTGGTTGCAGTTTCCCAGAATCATTAGCTTGTTGCAATACACATGTAGCGCCATATGACGATGCCTCACATGCTAGTACCAAACGCTTATATGGATCATACAGCACAAGCAATTCGTTTAGAGCATAACAATTTTCTCGCTTTTACAAAGGCATTTTCTTGGCTTTTGCCCCAAAGACATCCGTCCCCTTTTCATAGCAAAACATGCAGTGTTTCTAACAGTGTGCTAAGACCCAGTAAGAAGTAACCAAAGTAGTTCAGGAGTCCCAGAAAAAACCGCAGCTCCGTCATATTCTGTGGCCTCGGTACTTTCTCAATTGCCTCTGTTTTCGCGTTGATGGGCCTGATGCTGTCCACAGCAATCCGCCTTCCCAAGAAGTCCACTTCAGGCACCAGGAAACCGCACTTCGAGCGTTTTTACCTGAGCCCCAAGCGGTTGATTCGACTAAGAAGCTCCTTCAGCTGCTACAGATGCTCGACTCTATTCCGACTTGCGAACAAGATGTCATCCTGGAAGACCACGGTGTGCCAGACCGACCTCGGTAAGATTACTGTGTTTCTCTGGAATATTGCCGCCACTGATCGGATTCTAAACGGGCATCTCTTATAAACAAAAAGACATTTGGGCATGTTGATGCGTGTGAGTTTCTTCGATGATTCCTCCAGTTCCTGCATCATGTAGGCTGAAGTCAGATCCAGCTTCGTGAAGGTCTTTCCTCCCACCAGCGTTGCAAAGAGGTCGTCGGCCTTTTGTAATGGGTAATAGGCCTGCAGGGAGAAACGATTGATAGCTACTTTTAACCACCACAGATTCTGATGGTGTCCTCTCCCTTGAGGACAGGAATAATCGGAATGGCCCACTCGTTGAACTCGATCGGTGAAGTGATGCCCTTCTCGCCAGACAGTCTAGCTTGATCTCTACCCTTTCTCTCATCATGTATGGTACTGCGCTCGCCTTGTGATGGATGGGTCGCGCCCCACGAATTAGGTGGATCTGCACTTTTGCTCCTTGAAATTTCTCGATGCCTTTTTCGCACAGCAAAGGACATTTGTTTAAGGCCTAGGGACACAAAGTGTAGACAACGGCCGAAAGCGCCTGGACGTGGTCCCAGTTGCAGCATTTCTTTCCGAGGCCAGCTCCTGCGAGCAGCGTGGGACCATCGCCCTGTACCAGCCAGAGTGGTAGCTTGTGCACTGCACCATTGTAGGAGACCTTTACGGTAGCACTACCGATTATAGGAATCAGTTATTCTGTGTAAGTTCTAAGTGTCGTGTGAACTTGAGTTAAGACTAACCTTGAGGACTTGCTGCACCACAATATTTCGAAAGTATTTTTGCCCATGATAGGCTGTCTCGCTCCCGTGTCCAGCTCCATTGACACCGGGAGTCCATTTAGTTCAACATTCAGAATTATGAGCGGACAATTCGTGGTGAATGTGTGCACCCCATGTACCTCTGCCTCTTCAGTCTGAGGCTCTGGTTCGTCATGATCCTCCATGGAACTGTCCTCCTCTGCAACAGGTGGTTTGCAGGTTTAGCAGGAGTTGCAGCTCGCCTGCACACTCTTTGGATGTGTCCCATTGTTCCACAGCACTTGCAAACGTACGCCTTGACTTGGCATGAATGGAAACGATGATCACCCCACAGCGCCAACAATGTGTTAATGGCCTTGCATTCATCACGTTTGATGGTGGACTCTGAGACATCTGCGGACGTGCAGCTGCAGGTATGTGTGACCTGCCCTGTACTTTACGATTCGAAAACAACGTTACTTTGTTCACAGTATTGTAGCAGCATTTGTGTGCTGAGATATTCGCTTCGTATTGTCATTGTTGACGATGAACGCCTGGGCTATCACTGTGGCCTTACTCAATGTTGGGGTCTCCACAATCAAAAGTTTGCGAAGTATGATTTCGTGGACAATGTCAATTACCAAGCATTTGCTCCAAATGTCCTTCAAATTCGCTATGTCCTACAAGGCTTCTTAACTCGGTGAGATAACTCGCCACTTCCTGACTTCAGAACTTTTGTAGGTGTAGAACCGGTACCTCGCCATCAGAATGCTTTCCTTCGGAATCAAATGCTCTCGGACCAGTGTGCACAAATCGTCGTATGATTTCTCCCTGGCTTTAGCTGGAGTGGGAAGATTCTTCATGAGGCTTTACGTTGTTGCCCCACAGATGGTGAGGAGGATCTCCCTTCATTTGGCAGCGTTCTCTTCCCCATCTAGCTCGTTGTCAACAAATTTTTGGTCGAGTCGCTCCACAAATGTTTCCCATTCATTTCCCTCCGAGAATTTCTCCAGGATGCCCACTGTTCTCTGTATCTTTGTGTTCACGATCTGTATCTCATCACCAGTTGTTATGTATGGAGAAAGATTCAGACTGGACACTGCTAGCTCAAAGTAAAGGGTGACCTTAAACTTTTATTGCAGCTCTCCAGATTACTACTCCAACCTGTGAGGCCTCCAGAAATACCTGTGCTCCGAAGGGATTATGGGGTCCCTTGGGACTCCAGGGGATGAGCCCACTGGTGGCTGTACAGAGTAAATCCAAGTTCACATATATAACATTTCCCATGACTAGTGACATACCTAGTACAAAGGAAGATGTGTGTGGTTGTTGGCGGTCAATCATGCGAGCCACAGGGTATTGCGAAAGGAGTTCCTCAGGGCAGTATCCGAGGCCGAACCATCTTCAGTTGCTTCATAGATCACCTTTTCTCCATCATAAGGTCAGAATTATGGATGTTCGCTGATTATTGTCAGCTTTCAGTTCCAATCGCAATTCCTCACAAAATGAATTGGTCCATGCCCACATGCAACAAGTCCTTGACGACATTCAGCCTTGGGCTGATAAGTGGCGTGTAACATTAATGCCAGTCTAGTGCCAGACAATGACTATCTCCAAAATACCACCCCTGGAAATTTAACGGTATTACCATCGCTGAATCCGCCACCGTCAACATCTTGTTGTTACCAATGACCAGAAACTTAACTGGACCAGCCACATACATACTGTGGAAACGAAAGTGGGTCACAGGCTTTGTATTCTATGGAGTGCTTCCCACCGCTCGGACTCTCCAAAGTCTATCCAACTTCTGCAAACTACACATCAGGAGTGTAATGGAATTATTTCCACTTGCCTGGATGAGTGCTGCTCCCACAACATTCAAGAGGCACGGTAACCTGCGGCACAAAGCAGCCTTCTTGATTGTCACCCCATCCGACATATTCAAAATTCAGTCATTTGACCACCGGCGCTCCATGCCTGCAGTGCTTAATCCCTCAGGTCATTAACTGGCTGCCTCTACCTTCTCCTTTAATATGCAGTTAAAAAACACCATCTGAATTCCTATATGGCAAGCCAGCCACAGCTAGACATAGGAAACGTTTCAAGAAGACGCTCAGTGCCTCGTTGATAAAGTGCAAGCTCCACACCGTCACTAGGGAATCCCTGGCCCAAGACCGTCTTAAGTGGAGGAAGAGCAACCGGGAGGGCGCTGAGCACTTCGAGTCTCATCGCCGAACGCATGCAGAAGTCAAATGCAGACTGTGGAAGGAGCGTGAAGCAAACCAGGCTCTCCACCCACCCTATCCTTCAATCACTGTATGCCCCACCTGTGACAGAGACGGTAATTTTTGCATTGGACTATACAAGAGTGGGTCGGCAGCATCCTTCCGGTGATCTGGGTGGGTCCAGAATGAGATAGTGGCTACACTGGGCTGGCATCAGCTGGTATGGAAATCAACACGAGAGAAAAACATCCTTGACCTGATCCGCACCAATCTACCTGTCAAAGATATTGTTAGAAGTGACCACTAAACACAGTGGAGATTAAACCCCATCCTTACACTGAGGGCATAATCCATCGTGCTGTGTGGCACTACTACTTTACGAAATGGGATAGATTCAGATCAGATCGATCAACACAACACTGGATCACTATGGGGTGCAGTTTGCCAGCAGCAGAATTATAATTCTCCACAATCTGTAAAATTGTTGACCGGCAGATCCCTCACTGCACCATTAGCATTAAGCCTGGCAACCAACCCGGTTTCAATGAGGAGTGTAGAAGAGCACGCACCAGAAGCAGCAGCAGGCCTACCTGATAATGAGGTGCGAACTATTGAATCTGCAACAAAAGTCTACACAGTGGAAGGAGCATGCGAAAGACTGATCTAACCAGTCCCTTAACCAAGGAATCAGATAAAGGCTCTGCAGCCCTGCCTCACAGAGCCATGAATGTTGGTGGGCACGTGAACAACTAGGAGAGGCGGAGGATCCATGAATATCCCTATCCGCAATGATGATGGAGCCCAGAACGCAAGTCCAAAGACGAGCCTGAAGCGTTTGCAACCATCTTTAGACAGAAGTGCCGAGTGTATTATTCACGTCGGTTTCCCCCTGAGATCCCCACGAACACAGTTGCCAGCCTTCAGCCAATTCAAGTCACACCACGCAGTGTGAATACTGGGAAAGTCTTCAATCCAGATTCACTTACCAAATAAACAAAATTATAATCAATACATAATGGTAGTAATTAGAGATTTAAAACGTAACACTGTAATTGCTTCACATAATTAGATGTAAATTTATTGTGAAATACTCTGGATAGCCCTAGTTTTTTACGGAAGATGGACAGAAAATAAAGGCGCCTTGGATCTACTTGACCAATATTTAAAAAGACTATTTCAGCATTTCTTATAAAAAATAGCTGCCTGTAAAACAACAAGGCCAGCTTGGCAAGATTCCAGATGTCCTGATAAGGGACAAAGAGTGAGTCAGAGCGCAGCCACAACGAAATCATAATTGTTCACGTCCCAGGCGAGATAAATGATGGGCAAGACATCATTTCCCATTTGAATTAGACGTTGGTACGGAGTGAAACACAGAGGGTGTAATGAGAACCATTGGGGTCATGAGAGTGATCGGCTGATCGTGGCAGGCAGGATTAGTGAGTATAAGGCATCTCTATATTTGTGTATTTGAATTCAGGATTTAGCCCCTCAGTGGCTTTACTGCTCTCCATAAACTATTATGTGAGGAGAACTTATAAGAGGGCTCTCTTCGATATAAGTGTTGTAGAGAGTTTCGGCAAAAAACCTTGGATATATCCACAGATGTTTCAAGGAGGGACGGGCTGGAGGACGGACCACATGTATGACACTGACCTTAACCAGAGGCTAAAAAACCCATGGGGTGGGGGGAGGGGTTTGTACATGGAGATCGTAATCATTCTACCGAAGCCATAACGGGTAATATAACACTTTATTGTGCCTTGGTAGATACTGCTCAGATAAAATAATGTATCAGGTCTTGCTTACACTGAATAAATTGAACTCAGTCTCACCAAAAGGTTATGCCCATTCTTTCCGAGCATAACAGTAAAAGGGGTAATTGGCACAGACTCAGAAATTCAACACCTCATGAAAACACAATTTGTAAGAAAAACCTTAAATATACGGGTCCCGATAGCATCACGGATGTAGTGCTGAAGTCTGGTGCACCAGAACTAGGCCGACCTCCAACCAAGCTGTTCGAGTAAAACTAATAAATACACTTGCATCTAACTGAAAACATGAATACTTAACCACGTATGTCATGTCCACATAAAGCAAGCCAAGTTAAATCCGGCGAATTGCCGCCCATCAACCGATTCTCAATCATCAGCAAAGTACTGGCAGGTTCCGTCGACCAGTGGTATCAAGTGGCACTTGCTCATCAATATCCTGCTCGCCGATGTTCAGTTGTGGTTCTGCCCGCACTATTCAGTTCTACAGCTCATTACATTCTTGCTCCAAACATTTTCAAGAGCGCTAAATTCGAGGGACAATGTAAGAGTGTCTCCCCTTGTCATCAAAAAAAAATATGACCAAGTGTTGCATCAAGATGCACGAGAAACATTGAATGCAATGGGAAATGGTAGGTATAACGTCCGCTAGCTCCACCAGAACTAAGGCAGATGGCTGTGGTTATTTGACATCAAATACATCTCTGCAGGAATTCCTAGGCCCAGCCAACTTCAGGTGCATCATCAATGATCTTCCCTCCATCATCAAGGCAAAAGTGAGGAATATCGCTGATGATTGCACAGTGTCCTGATCACTTCGAAACTCCTCAGATAACGAAGCATCTATGGCCGAATGCAGCAATACTTAGAAACATCCATGACTGAGCTGCTAATAGTCAAGTAAGATTAATTCTACACAAGTGACAGACAATGATGCTCTCCAATAAGCGAGAGTGTAACCACCGCCCCTTGAAATCCAACAGCATTACTTTGGCCGAGTTCTGCAGAATCAACCTCTGCTGGTCCCCATTTACCAGAAGCATGATTGGAACAGCGATATAAATAGTGTTGCGACAGGAGCAGGTGACAGGCTTTATATTCGACGGCGTGTGATTCACATACCGACTCACCAAAGCCTTTCCTCCACCGACAAGGCACATTCAGCAGTATGATGGTATACTCTCCACTTGCCTGGATGAGTGAAGCTCCAAAAACAATCAAGAAGCTCGACATCATCGAGGACAAAGCAGCACGCTTGATTGGCGCACCATCGACCACGTTAAACAGTAAATTCCTTTGTCACCAGCGCCAATTTGATGCATTGTGTACAATCTGTAAACACATTGCAGCAACGAGACAAAGCTTCTTCGACAGAAACTCCCAAAGACGCGACCTTTACCACATAGAACAATAAGGACTATGGACACATGGGAAGAATGCCATCTCCACATACTCCTCCAAGTGACACACCATTGGCACTTGGAATAATATTGCCATTCCTTGATTGTCACTGGGCTAATATCGTGGAACTCTGCACCTAAGAAGACTGGAAGTACCTTCACCAGACGGTCTGCAGCGGTTCACGATGGCAGTTCAACACTGAATTGTGAACTTCAAATAGGATTATGCAATAAAGGCTGATATGGCCAAGGACGCCGTAATGCCGATAATGGATAAGTAAAAATGTTTTTAATAAAGTAAAGCTGACCGAAATTACCTATTTAGGAGACTATCTATTGTGCAACTATGTTTTTGTTTTGCAGCAGTGTATGGATGATTATGATGTGCTCCTGTGTGAACGGCTCTATGACTCGGAATTTCCTGTTCAGTTCCTTTATTTACATTTGCTACATTCCTGGCACATAATGCTACAACGGAAATGAATCTCAGGCCACCGAACAGCTTTAAAGGGAAATTTAATATTAAGGCCCAACGACGAGAAAGGATCCAAGTAGAAACCGTTAACCCTGCTGCTGAAAGGGGTTCAACGATTCATTTTCCTGAAGTTAACGCCTGCATTACAGGCAAGGAAAGAGGTTGATTCAACGACACGATTGGGAAAGACGAGTTTCTCCAAGATCTGTATGTATTTATTCACACATGGACTAGAGCTATTTAGTAGACTGGCCATCGAAAGTCGGTAACTTTTCAGAAAACTAAGAATTATTTTAAATAGTCCTATCAATTTATAACCTCAGGCTGCTTTCAGTGTTGTTATTAATGCTTAGCATCTTTTGGTGCTGATTTACAGAGAAGCACGGAATTCGCTTTGCAACGTTTTCTACTTAACTTTGTTAAGCAAATTTATCCGTCAGTCATGTGCTACCGAATGGATAGATAACTAATCACATGTCTTCCCGCTTTTTAATCGCCATTGTGTCCAACCTGAACTTTAGGCTGTGTTTGGTTACAGTGAAAAAGCTTTTAATAAATGGCAAGTGGTCTGGTTTTTTGCTTAGTGGTTTTGCAAGAAAGAGTTAATTTACTCACTCAGCAGCTTAAGTAATACCTAATCAGTAGTTAGTAATTTAGATCGGAACTGAGTTAAGTGTTCGACAGTTTGGGAACCGAATGAAAGATCATTCACTCCTGGAGCTCTACTGGGAAAACCCAAGTCAAATCCTTGCGAAGAACATAAGGGAGCGAAATAAGTTGGAGAGGTGCGAGTCTGGGGTCTGAGGCCTATAAAAGGCCCAGCGGCAGCGAGAGGCGGCGGCAGTTGGTGAGGCGCGAGTCCGAGGTCGGATGCCTGTAACAGGCCCAGCGGCAGCGAGATGCGGCGGCAGTTGGTGAGGCGCGAGTCTGGGATCGGAGGCCTATAAAAGGCCCTGCGGTAGCGAGAGGAGACGGCAGTTGGTGAGGCGCGAGTCTGGGGTCGGAGGCCTCTAAAAGGCTCAGCGGCAGCCAGAGGCAGCGGCTCTTGGTGAGGCGCGAGTCCGAGGTCGGAGGCCTATAAAAGGCCCAGCGGCAGTTAGAGGCATACTTGTGCAGCTACAGGGAGAAGGCAATAAAGAAGTAGAAAGAAACATAATGGTGACGTCACAGCCAAGGGTGTAAGTGATTGGCTGGTGATTGGTGAATAGTTTCTCTTTCTTCTCTTCTATAACAGTGAGTAAAATGTAGCATTATTGTTGCTAAGGGTTAAATCATGGCAGGACAGCTCGGTCAGGTGTTATGCTCCTCCTGATCCATGTGGGAACTCAGGAACGACTCTAGTGTCCCTGACGACTACGTGTGAGGGAAGTGTATCCGCCTCCAGCTCCTGACGGACCACATTGTGGAGTTGGAGCTGAGGGTTGATTCACTCTGGAGGATCCACGATGCTGAGAATGACGTGAGTATCACGTGTAGCGAGTTGGTCTTACCGCAGGTGAAGAGTCCACAGCCAGATATGGAATTGAAGACCATCAGGAAGAGCAGTGCAAGGAAGGTAGTGCAGGGGTCCCCTGTGGTCATCCCCCTGCAAACCAGTTACACTGCTTGAGTGCTGTTGAGCGAGATGACTCATCAGGGGAGGGCAGCAGCAGCCAAGTTCATGGCACCGTGGCTAGCTCTGTTGCACAGGAGGGCAGGAAAAAGAGTGGGAGAGCAATAGTGATCGGGGATTCAATTGTAATGGGAATAGATAGGCGTTTCTGCGGCTGCAACCGAGACTCCAGGATGGTATGTTGCCTCCCTGGTGCAAGGGTGAAGGATATATCTGAGCGGGTGCAGGACATCCTAAATTGGGAGGGAGAACAGCCAGTTGTCGTGGCGCACATTGGTACCAACGACATAGGTAAAACAAGTGATGAGGTCCTACGAAACGAATTTAAGGAGCTAGGAGCTAAATTAAAAAGTAGATGCTCAAAAGCAGTAATCTCGGGATTGCTACCAAATGCCACGTGCTAGTCAGAGAAGGAATCGCACGACAGCGCAGATGAATACGTGGCTTGAGCAGTGGTGCAGCAGGGAGGGATTCAAATTCCTGGGGCAGTGGAACCGGTTCTGGGGGAGGTGGGACCAGTACAAAGCGGACGGTCTGCACCTGGGCAGGACTGGAACCAATGTCCTTTGGGGAGTGTTTGCTCGTGCTGTTGGGGAGGAGTTAACCTAATATGGCAGAGGGATGGGAACCAATGCAGGGAGACAGAGGGAAACAAAAAGGAGACAAAAGCAAAAGATAGAAAGGAGATGAGGAAAAGTGGAGGTCAGAGAAACCCAAGACAAAAAACAAAAAGGGCCACTGTACATCAAAATTTTAAAAGGATTAAGTGTGTTAAAAAAACAAGCGTGAAGGATTTGTGTCTTAATGCAAGGTGTATCCGTAATAAGATGGATGAATTAACTGTGCTAACAGATGTTAACAAATATAATGTGATTGGGATTACGGAGACTGGCTCCAGGATGATCAGGGCTGGGAACTCAACATCCAGGGGTATTCAAAATTCAGGAAGATAGAATAAAAGGAAAATGAGGTGGGGTAGCATTGCTGGCTAAAGAGGAGATTAATGCAATAGATGGACATTAGCTTGGATGATGTGGAATCTATATGGGTAGAGCTGCAGAACACAAAAGGGCAACAAACATTAGTGGCACAGACTTCCATATAGTAGTAGTGATGTTGGGGAGGGCATCAAACAGGAAATAAGGGGTGCATGCAATAAAGGTGCAGCAGTTATCATGGGTGACTTTAATATGCACATAGATTGGGCTAACCAAACTGGAAGCAATACGGTGGAGGATGATTTCCTGGAGTGCATAAGGGATGGTTTTCTTGACCAATATGTCGAAATAGAGGGGAGGCCATCTTAGATTGGGTGTTGTGTAATGAGAGAGGATTAATTAGCATTCCCGTTGTGCGAGTACCCTTGGGGAAGAGTGACCATAATATGGTGGAATTCTGCATTAGGATGGAGAATAAAGCAGTTAATTCAGAGACCATGATCCATAACTTAAAGAAGGGTAACTTTGAAGGTATGAGGCGTGAATTGGCTAGGATTGATTGGCGAATGATAGTTAAGGGGTTGACTCTGGATGCGCAATGGCAGACATTTAGAGACCGCATGGATGAACTACAACAATTGTACATTCCTGTCTATCGTAAAAATGAAAAAGGAAAGGTGACTCAACCGTGGTTATCAAGGGAAATCAGGGATAGTATTAAAGCCAAGAAAGTGGCATACAAATTGGCCAGAAATAGCAGTGAACCCGGAGACTGGGAGAAATTTAGAACTCCGCAGAGGAGGACAAAGGGTTTGATTAGGGCAGGGAAAATGGAGTACGAGAAGAAGCTTGCAGGGAACATTAAGACGGATTGCAAAAGTTTCTATAGATATGTAAAGAGAAAAAGGTTAGTAAAGACAAACGTAGGTCCCCTGCAGTCAGAATCAGGGGAAGTCATAACGGGGAACAAAGAAATGGCGGACCAATTGAACAATTTCTTTGGTTCGGTATTCACTAAGGAGGACACTAACAACCTTCTGGATATAAGAGGGGTCAGAGGGTCTAGTAAGGAGGAGGAACTGTGGGAAGTGTTTATTAGTCGGGAAATTGTGTTGGGGAAATTAATGGGATTGAATGCCGATAAATCCCCAGGGCCTGATGGACTGCATCCCAGAGTACTTAAGGAGGTGGACTTGGAAATAGCGGATGCATTGACAGTCATTTTCCAACATTCCATTGATTCTGGAGCAGTTCCTATGGAGTGGAGGGTAGCCAATGTAACCCCACATTTTAAAAAAGGAGGGAGAGAGAAAACAGGAAATTTTCGACTGGTCAGCCTGACATCGGTAGTGGGTAAGATGATCGAATCAATTATTAAGGGTGTCATAGCACCGCATTTGGAAAGAGGTGACATGATCGGTCCAAGTCAGCATGGATTTGTGAAAGGTAAATCATGCTTGACAAATCTTCTAGAATTTTTTGAGGATGTTTCCAGTAGAGTGGACAAGGGATAACCAATTGATGTGGTATATTTGGACTTTCAGAAGACTTTCGACAATGTCCCACACAAGAGATTAATGTGCAAAGTTAAATCACATGGGATTGGGGGTAATGTGCTGACGTGGATTGAGAACTGGTTGTCAGACAGGAAGCAAAGAGTAGGAGTAGATGGGTACTTTTCAGAATCGCAGGCGGTGACTAGTGGGGTACCGCAAATTCTGTGCTAGGGCCACAGCTGTTTACACTGTACATTAATGATTTAGACGAGGGGATTAAATGTAGTATCTTCAAATTTGCGGATGACACTAAGTTAGTTGGCAGTTTGAGCAGCGAGGAGGATGCTATGAGGCTGAAGAGCGACTTGGATGGGTTCGGTGAGAGGGAAAATGCATGGCAGATGAAGTATAATGTGGATAAATGTGAGGTTATCCACTTTGGAGGTAAAAACAGAGAGACGGATTATTATCTGAATGGTGACAGATTAGGAAAAGGGGAGGTGCAACGAGACGGAGGTGTCATGGTTCATCAGTCATTCAAGGTTGGCATGCAAGTACAGCAGGTGTTAAGAAAGCAAATGGCATGTTGGCCTTCATAGCGAGGGGATTTGAGTGCAGAGGTGGGGAGGTGTTGCTCCAGTTTTACAGGGCATTGGTGAGGCCACACCTGGAGTATTGTGTACAGTTTTGCTCTCCTAACCTAGGGAAGGACATTCTTGCTATTGAGTGAGTGCAGCGAAGGTTCATCAGACTGATTCCCGGGATGGCGGGACTGACCTATCAAGAAAAACTGGATCAACTGGGCTTGTATTCACTGGATTTCAGAAGAATGAGTGGGGACCTCATAGAAACGTTTAAAATTCTGATGGGTTTAGACAGGTTAGATGTAGGATGAATGTTCCCAATGTTGGGGGAGTCCAGAACCAGGGGTCACAGTCAAAGGATAAGGGGTAAACCATTTAGGACCGGGACGAGGAGAAAGTTCTTCACCCAGAGTGTGGTGAACCTGTGGAATTCTCTACCACAGAAAGTTGTTGAGGCCAATTCACTACATATATTCAAAAAAGGAGTTAGATGTAGTCCTTACTTCTAAGGGGAACAAGGGGTATGGTGAGAAACCAGGAATGGGGTACTGAAGTTGCATGTTCTGCCTGTGTTGTAGAGAGTAGAAATATATATGTAGACTTAGGCTTTAGGCATCTGCTGGATATTTAAAACTCACATAAGCTTAAATGGACACACACATAAAATGGCTGCCCAGGCATGATGGGAAATCAGGTAGTCAAGCTGTGAACTGTTGAACGTTCACTGACCGAGCAATAACCCTGTGAGGCCCACTGTAGGAATGCCTGGGAAGACAGAGATAAGAAGGAAACCATCTCCTGTGAACAAGGCCATAAACCAATTAATTCCCCAGGAAGAAAGATAAGAGGGAAACCATTTGCTGTAAACAAGGCTATATACCAATTATTTCTCCCAGATGAAAGAACTAGGGAGATAACCTATAAAGCCATCGATCAGCCCAAGCTGACAATAACCGAACATATGGTTCCCTGGATACTAGGAGAATTCTATTGGGTTAAAAGAACCTATATGTAATCTGTAATCGTTGTGTCCAGCCGTGATGGGCTGTGTAACTGTAGTAAACTGTTTTGTAACTGTTGTGAAACATATAAAGGTACATGTAACTCTTTGTTCTGTGGAGAGAAACCTGGATACGGTCCTGAGTTTTTCCTCCCCGCTGAGCGTTATAAAAGCTGCATCAGCATTGGAACCGACTCTGAGTGTTGAGTGATTCTTCTGAGAAAACACTAACGCTAACAGCCAGGAACTCATTGAATGGCGGTGCAGGCTAGAAGGGCCGAATGGCCTACTCCTACACCTATTTTCTATGTTTCGTTGTTCCTAAGTATTCGTCAGATTCCTCAACATATATCTGCCAAGATACCTTTATGACAGATTTGCAGCAATGGGATCTCCAGGACTTGGGTAAATACTTGGATTCACAATACGGGAGGTGCCATGCGTTTGAGGCTATCTCTGGGTCCCTTCAAAATAATACAATGAGAATCGATTGTTAGTACTTCAATAGGATGCATATAACTGGATTGCCAGATTTTCATTTATTAAATTATTGACATGTGCCAAAGACGTAAAACTGACAGGATAAATATGGAACTGAACATTATAATGTTAAATAATAGAGTTTTTATTCATGCCTGCTAAGCTATGGTGCATGTAGTGACAGGAATAGTCATTTCTAAAGTCAGTTTTTTATGTTGTTCGCTACTTTCAGGATAACTTGAGACTTTCTTCAACATCAATCTTGATTGTCAAACTGCCAGCATCGAGCTTGATCAGTTTAACACCAAGATTACCTTTGTTACGCAGGAGATAGAGATTGTAGTCTTTTTACAGCTGAGTAGGTTGTGATGCTTTCAAACACAATACATGTTACTTGATAAACTTTCGATTACATAATTTTTAGCGGCAGATAATAGGGTTGGTGTGAATGACATTCCTAGTAATTCAATAAATAGCATACAGAATATGGTTGCTCAATGAGCTGAGATTTACCGCCCACCTTCACTCCTAACTCCAAATTTCACGTTTTTTACATGTCGATCATTATGATTGAACTCCATATCACGGAGAATAATTTGAGCAAACAAATTGTCCATTGTCTTCATAACCTTAAAGTGACATTGGATGGCTTGCAGGTAACTTCTTTTCTGAAGGTAAAAGGTAAGATTTCCTGCATGTCATTATAACTGGAAAAGTGAATCTCTGTTGCTGACCTGTGTGTATTATGTCATGCAGAATAATTATTTCCGTGATCAGCTTACCAAAAGGGAACACACATTCTAAATAGGGTAAGCCCAACACTTCCTATAATACCAATAACGCGTTAGGTTTGAAGTATATCCTTCTGATATTCGAAGAACCATTCACGAACAAAGGGGAGATCAGGAACTGGCAGAGGGACTGGAATGTGGCAGAGCAAGTGACCAACAGAAATAAAGGGAACCAGAAGATAGGTGGCCATGACAAAAAAGATAGGCGGTAGAGTAGAATACATCAATAGATGAAGAGAGTCCAATTTGAATTTATAAAATATCAATCATATTTTGTTTTCAGCTTTTAATTACTGATCGTAGAAATGATAATAACAACGGTTCGAGCAAATAGTTAAAGGAAGAGAATGCATCAGTTTCATACATGAATTGGTTAACGTACTTATGATGCGTTTTCTGTAATGTTGAATTGTTGAATATACATATCAATTAAAGAAAAATCTTTAAACTGAAGAAAGAGATCAAGGTAAGACTGGAATTGCCCGCAAGTGAGGTCTTGGGCAGGAACTCGACGTCAGCTTATGAATGAGCTGAAATTTCTTCACATGCGCAAATGCTGGGAGGTTCTCCATCGAGCAGAACAGGTTCTGGTGAGAGGTGATTGAGTTGTTCAAAACTAAAGGGGCTTGAGTAAATGAAGACAAAGTGCGTCTGCTATCAGTAGGATTTGTAAACAGAGATCACAAATTTAAGGTAATTCGCAGAAGAACAATAGGAAAATTGGATTGTTTTAACACGGTGATTTGTACTGATCTGGAATGCACTGCTCAACTTTTTGATGCAAGCAGATTCAATAAAAAAGAAACATCTGCGTTTATATAGCGCCTTTCCTCTATCCGGAGACGTCGTAATGCGCAGTACAGCCAAGTCATTACTTTTGAAACGGAGTCAATTTTTTAATGTTAGAAATATGGCTGTCAATGTGTGCACAATAACGTCCCGCAAACAGCAATATAATGAGCATCATGTAAAACATTTTGGATAAGGGATACATGGTGGACAGGATACCGTGGAGAACTCCGCTGCCCGTCGTCGAATCAATAGCATAGCATGTGATATGTACACCAGAGAAGGTAGAAGAGCCTCAGTCACGTTTCACGCAAAGGAATCAGCTCTGACGATGTAGTACACACTTAGTGCTGCACTGAGCTGTCAGCATAGATTTTCGGTCCAGGTTTCTGGAGAGGTGCTTTACACCTCGACCAGTTGACTCAGAGATTGTGACGATGGAGACACAGCTGACATGTTTTTAAAATTAAAGCTTTCAAAATAAAATTGGATACATACTTGGGAAACTTAATGTTTGATCAGCCATGATCTCATTGAATGGTGGAAAAGACTTGGGCGGGGTGGGGGGCTGCGGATAAATGGCCTCCTCCTCTTCCTATGTACCTATGTTGGAGAATCTATGGGAAAGATTCGAGCCGTTGGAATAATTGCCTACCGATATCACAGAACTGGAAGCGACACGATAGGCTGAATGGCTTAGGTCTGTGCTCTATCATTCTATGCATCTTGTATTGCGCATGATTCTCTACCCATTCAAAGGAATGATATCTCAGGAAACACATCTGCAATCTGCTAATAAACCACAATGTGTGCACATGAGACTCCGGCAGTGGTCTCTGGAATTTAAATATATTTATTCATGCTAAAAATAATGACAGGCATCACAAGCCCAATAATTAAATAGGGGTAATATTTTCCCGATCTTCCTCGCTGCAATGCTCCACCTCGAACTCAACAAGCTCCGCGCCTGAGTGGAATTCAACTGTAGAAATAGTGGGAACTTGTTCAACTTTCGTGGTCTACAGGCCAGATCCAAGACCGTTCCATCCTCTGTCATTCAGCCACAGTATGTGGACGACGCTTGCGTCTGCGCACATTCACATACTGAACTCCAATACATAGTCAACATCATCACTGAGGTGTACGAAAGCATGGGACTAACACTAAACATTCGTAAGACAAAGGTCCTCCACCCTGACCCCGCGACACAGCACTCCCCACGAATCATCAAGATCCAGGCACCGCCCTGGAAAACGTGGACACATTTCCATGCTTTACGAGCCTATTATCAGCAAGGTCAGACATCGACGACGAGATTCAACATTGCCTCCAATGCGCCAGCTGAGCTGTCGGCCGACTTTGGAAGAGAGTTTTCAAAGATCAATCATTCACATCTGGCATAAAACTCGTGGTCTACAGGACTGCAATGATACCCGTACTCTTGTATGACTCAGAGACGTGCACCATATACAGTAGACACCTCAAGTCACTGGAGAAATACCACCACCGATATCTGTGCAAGAACCTGCAAATCCTCTGGGAGGACAGACGCATCAACGTCAGTGTTCTCGATGAGGCCAACATCCCCAGCTTCGAAGCACTGACCACGTTTGTCCAGCTCCGTTGGATTGGATACATTGTGCGCATGCCTGACACAACACTCCGAAAGCAAGCGCTCTACTCGCAACTTCAACACGGCAAGCGGGCACCAGGTGGGCAGAGGAAACGTTTCAAGGACACACTCAAAACCTCCTTCATAAAATGCAAAATCCTCACCGACAGCTGGAAATCCTGGCCAAAGACTGCCCTAAGTGGAGAAAGAGCATCCGGCAATGCGCTGAGCACCTCGGGCACCAAGCGCAGCCAGCAGAAGGAATATGCGGCAAAGCTGACTTCCCCCCGCCACCCTTTCCTTCTGCTACTATCCCAGCTGTGACTTAGACTGTAATTCCCGTATTTGACTGTTTCGTCGGCTAAGAAAATGCTTTTAGAGCGGATGTATGTAATCCTCGATTTCGAGGGACTGCCGATGATGATGATGAAGATATGGGTACCGACACAGATTTTTCAGAATACAAGATATCTAACAGGTAGATTAAGTGGTGTAAATAAAATGTTTAATTTGTGTTGAGTACAGTAGAAGTGAATCATCGAAGGGGTGATTGTTGGAACGGCAGCAATCAAGCGATTTTTAACTGTGATTGAACCACATAATATGGACATGTGGAATCCAGGCACACAATCACCGCGAGATAAATGAATGAGGGGTGACAGGAATGTACGTTTCATGTCTTCGTTTTATTTCCTCAATTCGAGAAGATCCCTGAGGAAATAATTCCAATGATTAAATTAAGCCGAGGAGAGATTTGTGGATGAGCACCTGGGAGAGGATCAATGTAACTTTGTTCGAGGGACAATGTGTCATCTTTCGCTAACCTGCTGTATTCTTTGAAACACAACAGCGCCCTGTAGGGCGGGGCAAATGCAGTGAATGATCTAGTCGGATTTTAACGAAGCAGTGGACAAGGTTCCACATCTATAAAGAGTGTGGAATTATGGTGTGGTGTGGGGTGTGCTATGTGGCACTGCACAGAGAGCTAATTAGAAAATGACAGCAACCTATCGACAAATGGGAACATGTAAGGGACGGGTCACATTTCTAAATCTGGGATTATCCTTAATACCAGTTTGTTTGTAATGTTGTGTTTAATAGAATCTCAAGGGGAATAAGGGTATATTAGAAAATAAACAATATCAATTAAGCCAACTGCAGCAACACGTTGAAACCATAGTAACGTATTGGGTGGGAGTTGATCATTTCATCCTAACTTTCTCGACTGGGTGCTTTCATAGAGCAATCAAAATCAAGCTGCACTCTACTCCTCACTCACCACAATCAATTATGTTATTTGCTTCATCTTGTTATCCATTTTACCTTGACTATTCTCTGAATCCAAACAGTGCAAGCTCTACAAACTTTTACATAAACAAATGTCCGCTTACCACTCTGCTCAGTCCTCTTGTGACAACTTTGAGGTCATCACCCTTTATAGTTGACCATTCAGCTAGACAGAATGATCCCTCCCTCTTCAATGTGACAAAAGTATTCATAAGAAGATTCAAATAAGTAATCGGAGCAGGAGTAGACCAGACGGTCCCTCGCGCCTTATCCACAATTTAGTACGATCATGGTTGATCTGATCATGGACTCAGTTCCACTTCCCTGCCCGCTCACCATAACCCCTTATTCCGTTATCGGTTCTGAAATTGTCAATCACTGTATTAAATGTATCAATGACCGAGCTTCCACAGCTCTCTGAGGCAGTGACTGCCACAGATTTACAGTCCTCTAAGAGAAGGAATTCCACCTTATCTCAGTTTTAAATGGGCGGTCCCTTATTCAAAATTGTGCCCACTAGTTGTCTCATTATCAGTGAAAACATCCTCTCTGCATCCACTTTGTCAAGCCCCCTCATAATCTTCTACTTTTTGATAAGATCACCTCTCATTTATCTGAAATCTAATGAGTAGAGGAGCAACCGACTTAACATTTCCTCATAACTCAATCGATCATTTCCGGAATCAACCTAGCGAATCTTCGCTGAACTGCCCCCAAAGCAAGTATATCCTTTCTTAAATATGGAAAACAAAACTGTAACCTTTTTTATTTCATGAACCAGGAGCCCCAGGTCACGCTGTACTACAGCACTTTGAAATTTGTCTCCTTTTAAATAATAACTTGATTTACGATTTATTTTCTGTGACATTTTCGAACATTATACTGCATCTGCCAAATTTTTGCCGACTCACTTAGCCTGTCTATGCACTTTTGCAGGTATTTTCTGATCTCCTCACAGATTGCTTTACCTGCCATCTTTGTATCATCAGCAAACTTGGATACATAACACTCGGTCTCTTCATTCAAGTCGTTAATATAGACTGTAAATAGCTGGTGGCCCAGCAATGTTCACTGCTGCCTCCCACTATTTACTGATTGCCAACCCGAGAATGAACCATTTATCCCGACGCTCTGTTTCCTGTTAGTTAGCTAATCTTCTATCCATGCTAATATATTACCCTCAATCCCATGAACTTTTATTTTCTGCAGTAACCTTTTATGTGGCACCTTGTCAAATGCCTTCTGAATGTCCAAATACACCACACCCACTGGTTCCCCTTAATCCATCTTTTCGTTACAACCTCAAATAATTCCAACAAATTTGTAAAACAAATAAATCCATGATGACTCTGCCTGACTGAATTAAGCTATTCCAAATGTCCTGCTACTGCTTCTTTAATAATGGACTCCAACATTTTCGCAACCACAGATGTTTGGCTAACTGGTCTATAGTTTCCTGCTTTTTATCTGCCACCTTTTTTAAATTGGAGCGTTACATTTGCAGTTTTCCAATCCGATGCGACTTCCCCAGATTCCAATGAATGTTGGTAAGTTACAACGAATGTATCCACTATCCCTGCTACTACTCGTAAAACACCAGGATGCAAGCCAATCAGATCCAGGAGATTTATCCATCTTTAATCGCATTATCTTCCTGAGTATTTTTAAAAACCTCATGTAACCCTTAGATTTGTTCGGTTCAGAAAAAAAGCTCAATCTGATGATTGCAGTCCTGATCCATGAAACTGTTCTTGGATATATTCAATGCGCGCTCTTTGTGGATTTTTTTGACCTGAAGGCCTTGAGCCGACCGAAGCTGTACCTGCTATTCTAATGTTGGCCGCTGCAAAACTTTGTAATTATTCATAATAACCTGTTTATACTTGCTTTCTATTATTATGACTATAAAATATACATTTCTGTTGGCTTTATTACGGACGGGTCCACCTACAAATGCGCTTTGTCGACATGATGTAATTGGAGAGAGAAAACATGGAATTTTGCACAGTTAGCTTGACATCAGTCGTCGAAAAATTTACTGGAATAAAAATATTCAGGAAGTGACAAAAGCGTACTGAGAGAATCAAAGTATGCATTGTCAACATCGTTTTCTGTAAGACAATACGTGTTTGAAAAAATTATTAGCCTTTTTTGAATATGTAACTAGCAGAGTACATAAAGGAGAACCAGTGAATGTAGTATATTTGGAATTCCAAAACACATTCGATAAGGTGCCACCTAAAAGATTGCAAAGCAAGTTATGGACACATGGGGTTGGGTTTAATATAATAGCATGAATGAAGGATTGGTTAACAAATATAAAGCAAGGGAGTAGCCATAAGCATGTCATTTTCAGATTGACAGATTGCAACCAGTGTGGTGCGTCAAGTAGCAGTGCTTGGTCTCAGCTATTAACCTATATATTAATGGCTTACATGAAGGGACCCAGTGCAATATATCCATACTGACTGACGATACAAAGCTAGGTGGACAAGTAAGTTGTGAAGAGGATGCACAGCGCCTGCAGAGGGATTAAGACAGATTAAGTGATTGTGCAGTAAGTTGGCAGATGGTGTATATTGTGGAGAAATGTGAAGTTATTCACTTTGGTAGCAAGAATCGATCGAATGAATATTTTTAAATTATGTGAATATATTTCATTTTGTTGCTCAGAGAAATTCAGGTGCCCGAGTCGAAGAAATATTAAGACTGCACATACTGCAAGACATTAGGAAGGCACGTTGCATGTTGTTCTTTAATGCTAGAGTTTTCGAGAACAACAGTAAGAAAGTCTTGCTACAATTGCACACACAGGGATCTGGTGAGACCATGTCAGTATTGTGCACAGTTTTGGTCTAATTTAAGGAAGTATATAATTGCCTAGAGGTGGTGCAACAAATGTTGACGAGATTGATTTCGAAGATTATATATTGAGTAGATTGGGCTTAAACTCTCTGGAGTTGATAAGAATGGAGGAAATCTCATTGATATGATTCAAAGGGGAATTGGAACGATGAATTCTGATAGATTGTTCCCCTTGGCTGGAGATTCAAGTGCGAGGGGGCAGAGTATCAGGTTAAGGGACCACTGAAGTGGGGAGCAATTTCTTCACCCAGAGGGATGTAAACCTTTGAATTATCTACCCCCCCCCCCCCGCCAGGTCTGTGGATGCTGAATCATTGAGTATATTCGAAGCTGAGGGAGATAGATTTTGGTCTGTATAGGACTGAAGGGATCCCGGGATAGGTGGAGTGATTGTTGTTGAGGTCAAAGATCAGCCATGATCATATTAAATGGCGGAGCATCCTCCTAATGCTCCTGCTGCTCCTAATTATTATTTCCTATATTCAAATAACAAGATATTTTCCAATAATTCAACGATCGTTTGAAAATATTCAGTCAAAATTAAGAATACCGACGTAACGGTTTGATTTTATCCGAATTTCTGGCAGCGTTTTTCAGATAACCTGCAAGAATTATAATAGTTAAGAATTTAAACACATTCCTTTTACGTTCCATTACTATTTTCTTTTGGAGCGTGTTTGAGACAGAATATCAATAATATTATTCATGACACTTTTATCGACATCACAAAACATCAGCAGACCTCATCTTTGAGCTTTGAGAGAAACCACACTCAGTGCATACTCGAGATTTTAAGTCAGTATCTGCGACAAAAGAGATGAAAGGTCACATTGATTAGCCGAGTTACAATTGTTTCCTCCATTCGAATGTGAGAAGAGTCCGCTATATTTGTCAATGAGGAATGGTGTACAACAGCAAAACACGCGCCTGCAATATACACAACAATCCTCTAGGAAAGTTAGCAATATCGCCGATCTCAACACCTTTGATTGTTTCGGCACTGACTGAAACTTTATTGATTATGTTTAAGTAGGACGCCCTATCCCAGTATCTATAGGGTAAGGTGGATTCCTCTGTTGTCCACGTATCCGCCTCCACTATTGAACTTCTTCTTTGTAACGTTTGATCTCTGAAGTTGAAATATGCTAAAGTTGAAAGAATGGATTTAGTTTACTCATTTAAAAAAGCGTGAAAAACTAAATCATTACAAACATCGAATGCATGTTACAAACTGGACGAGATGCTCACATGTGAACTCTGCCATTGTTCACATATAATAAAAACGGTCGTTCGATGGTGGAAACTCAACTGAAATTGAGCTTTAGTGACGAAGAATCTTTCATTTGACTAGATTCTTTTATTTTCACTTTTAACTAATCTGAGAATGAGTGTCCAGGGAGATTTTACAAGATTCTTCAAGTTTTCTCTTAATTTCCTCTGCGTCGCTGCATAAATACACGGGTTTTGCAAGCTACTCAAACACTTCAGCATGGCCCCGGTTTCAGTGGCGATATATCCAGGGTCTGTGAGGTCACCTCGGTAATAACTGAGGTTTGTCAATTTGGTAGTTACCAAACTCACGGCAATTGTCAGCCACAACAGTATAAAACTGCCCGATATAGTGAACAGTAAAATTACTGATCTCCTTCGACTCTACATCTCCGGATCACACTGATTCTCATTCCTCTGGCCACGGTGTCCCTTGCGTGATCTATTAGCCACTAAAATACGTCTGATTGTCAATTAATTTAATATGGCGATTAAAGTAAATGGAAGCCAAACGCCCCAGGCGCTGTGAAACCAGACGTATGCTGCACCTGCAGGTGTTGAAATAAAAGCAACACTTCTCCGGCAGCCCCACTGCACCTTGTTAATTACTTGTTTAGGTTCAAATGCAAACAAAACTGGGATGTTCCTTAACAAGATTTGGCCTGTGAAAGTTGTTTTAACCACGGCCGCAGTTCTCCCGGTGTAATACTTTGATTTAATGTTATGGCAGCAGATAACCACACATCGGTCAATTGTGAAGGAGGCGATGAACCAAACAGACAAATTGAGGGTTACAGCAGTCATGTATTGAATGAACTTACACACGGGAGTGTGGTAAATGAATGAAAGTTGAAAGTGATAACTGAATATATGAGAAACTGTTACATTGATGATCATGACCAGTAGATCTGCCGTTTCATGGCCAACTTGTCGAAATAGATCCACCTGGAAAGGCCGCAGTTTCATCGGGAGAGAAACACCATCGTAACCAAGTTCGCTGTAAGAAAGAGCAAGGAGAAAAAAATATGCCTGTGTAAAATTTAAATATATATCGAGGTACATACCAAGAGCATTTTAATCAATTCAGATTGATTATCAACACAAAGCAGTGCGACAACAGCTTTAGTATTGGGAAATCGCCACACACTTTTTATTGAGATGCTACAGAGCTCACTCCGCACGGAGTAAAAACACAGTCTGGAAATCAGCTAAATGCCTTTTGCTGCAGCTTCAAAGAAAAGTATAAGTTTATTAATGTTATCAGCTTAAGGGGCACTCAAAAAGTGCGGAAACGCGATTCACGAGTTGGTTCCAGTAACTACCGATCTGTAATGTTGCCATCGATTAAACACATTATCTTATACTGTTCGTACCGGGATACAGTAAACAATGTTTAACGGCACATAGTTATAATGGCTCACCGGGAACACCGACAGCTGCGAGAATCGGGTAAAACATCTCTTTGATCAGCAGCATCGTTAGTTGACCCATTTTCGTTGAGAATGGAAGAATTATGTCAGAGCTGAACGGTTCTTACTGGTGCACGGCTGTGGCTGTGGAAGGGAATGTATGTTTGTAAACACATCAGTCCTTCAGGGTGTCAATCAGGTTAAATCATAATTAGCATTAGTTACAGTCATTTAACAAATAGAACGATGTACGTTGTTTCTATTTGACACGTAAGATGAGAGTAATAATTGAAATTGTTCTTAGAAAGTTCAGAAAAACTTGCACAATTTAAGGTAACCGTGCTCCTCTGGTAGTTTAATACACCTACACTTACATTGTAGGTGAGAGTCTTCGTCATGTACTTGTGAAAGTCCTTCACATTAAGTCGTGATGAGCATGCCTATTCGGCTGTATGGAAAGCCCTACACTTACACTAGAACAGACAGTGCTCCTTCAGAACTAATGGTACACTACATTTCTACTCGATGTCACCATGCTCCTCTGGTACTCACGACAACCATGCTAGTGCTCGACCAATTGTCCTGTTCTAGGGTCTCCCACTAGTTACACAAGCGGGGCGCCTGCGTATACAGTAGGAGTGGTACCCCGAGGTATAGACTGGAGGTGACCATGCTACACCGGTGGTAATGATAACCAGACACTTACACTGGTAGTGACAGTGCTCTTCGGTATTAGTGATAACCTGCAATTGAACGCTTCCCTCTCGTACTAGAGGTACCCTACACTTCCCATAGCCGTGGCCATGCCCCTCTTTTGCGAATGGTAAACCTTTCTTATATTAGAGGTCGCAATGCTCCACTGTTTCTCGTGGTACCATCTACAATTACATTAGATGAGACAGTGACCCTTCGCTGCAAGTGATACGCTACAATTATATTACACATGACAGTGCCCCTTCAGGACCAGTGGTACCCCTGCACTTATACTGGATGTGACCATGTTCCTTCGGTATGAGTGGTATTCCTGCACTTATACTAGTAGTGATCGTGCGCTTCTGGTATTACTGGCAGTGTATTAGAGCTGACCGTCCTCCTCCGGTGCTATTGGTTTCCTAAACTTACACTCGTGGTGAACGTGACCGTTAGGCACTAGTGGCTCCATCCACTTACAACTGCGGTGCTCCTGTATTTAATGTACTATAGGTACCGATAAACATGAACTAGTTGTGACCAGGTTACTCATTTAATAGGGTGCCTATGGTTACTCAGGATGTGACAAGGCTCTTTCACTGCTGCAGCTGATTTTATTCCTGTTCGGGGTTCCACTCTTGTTGCACTGATGCAGATCCAACTACTGCAATACTGGCGAAGTCTCTACATTTGTAGCACTGGTGTTATAGCTGTTGCTCCGATGCAAGTACTGACCAGTTTACCACTCCCTCCAGAAAGGATTACTTCGGTCAGGATATCAAAATTATAAACAATACACCAGATGTACTCTCATCAAGATCGCATATAATTGCAGTAAGGCGTCTTTAATCTTACATGCCAATCATTTTGTAATTCAAGGCTAAAACAGGTTTTGCTTTCCTAATTGTTTGCTGTACCTGCAGTGATATAAGTACTGGGGGAAACAAGTAAGAATATAAGAACATAAAGAATTTCGAGGGGCCGAGATAGAGTGGATAGGAATTGCCTGTTTCATTCCGCAGAGTGATCAATAATTCAGAGTGCGTAGATTTAAAGTAATTGGTAGGAGTTGCGGGAAGATGAGGAGAACATTTTTAACCCAGATGTTATATCGGTCTGGAAATCACTGCCTGAATGCATGGTACAAGCAGAAAGCCTCATCTCCTTTGAAAAATAATTGTAATTGACTTGAAGTGCCGTAACCTATAAGGCGACGGACCAAGTGCTGGAACTTGGATTTAGGTAGTTAATCATTTTGTAATGAAGGATAACATTCCATTTACTTTCCTAATTGCTTGCTGTACCTGAATATTTACTTTCTTTGATTTATGTATAACGACACCCAGGTTCATCTGAATAACAATAATTTCCAAAGATTCGCCATTTAAACATATTCTGTTTTTTTATTTTTCCTGCCATAGTGGGCAACTTCATACTTCTCCACGTTGTATTCAATTTTGCATGTTCTTGGCTACTCACTTAACCTCCCTATATTCCTTTCTGAGCTCTTTGCACCTTTCTAACAAATTAAATTCCCAGCTAACTTTGCATTGTCATCAAGCTGGGATATATTGCATATTGTCCCCTCATCTGAGCCATTGACATAGATTGTAAATAGCTGCGGTCCAACTACTGATCATTGCAGGGCTCCACTTGTTACAGCCAGCCAACCTGAAATTGACCCGTGTATTACTGCTCTGAATAACTTTCCGTTAGCTAAAACTCAATGCATGCGAATATATAATCCCTATTTCCATGAACCCGAATTTATTGCGTAATAATTTCTCGTGTGGGAAGGCTTTTTGGAAATCCCATTAAGATAAATCCACTGTTTCACCCTCTTCCACCCTGCTAGTTAAACGCTCAAAAGCACTATTAGATTTTTTAATGATTTGACTTTCATCAAATCAGGTTGACACTGACGCATCATATTACGATTTTCTAACTCCCTGTTACCAAGTCCCTAACAATAGATTATCGGATTAGTATTTTCACTCATACTAATGTCAGTCTAATTTGTGCACAGTTCCATGATTTCGCTCTACCTCCTTTCATGAATAGCGGCTTACATTTGATAACTTCCAATCTGTGGGGACCGTTATAGAAGATAGGGAATTCTGAAGCACCAAAACCAAAGCATCCACTATCTCGGCAGCCATCTTTTGAAACCATAGTGTGTAGGTCATCAGGTCCAGGGGAATTTTTGTCTTTTGGTCTCATTAATTAATTCAGCACCATTTCTTTACTAATATTAATATCTTTCACTTCCACACTCCCTCGAGACCCATCGTTCTCCACGATTCCTGGAATGTATTATGTCTTCTTCCATGAAGACAGATAGAAAGGATTTGTTTAATGGGGCTGTTATTTCCTTATTCGCAATTACAATTTCTACTGTCTCTCACTTTAATAGTCCATAAAGGCACTTAGGGAGGCCGCCTAGCGAAGATACGTAATATTGTTTTGGGCTTGCCTTAATGTGGAGTCAGTTTTTGCAGGAATGGGACCTGGGCTCACCATCTAGCTTTTTGCCTCCCTCCCTTCCCCAAGGGCCGGTTCACTTTCGGTGCCAAGCGGATTTCTTTGTGTCTCGACCAACGAGCTGCTTGGGACAATTGGCATCTGAAGCTCACATACCGTAAGTTTGGACAGCCGGAAGCCCAATTTTCAATGACATTTGGCCTCATGTCTTTGAGTATGACATATCCAGACACGTATGCAGAGATCAAGACAGGCGGCCAAACTCCTGGCCAAAGCGGTAGGTTTTCAACGGCATCTTAACGGAGGAGGAGGAGAGACAGCGAGATAGAGAGAGAGATAATTAGAGGGGAGCACAGGGGTTTAAGCAGGTTTTACCAAGGTGTATGGCCTTTGCCACCAATGGTGCAGCGATCAAAATCGTGGATGCACAAGCGAATAGAATTGGAGGAGTCACATATCATAGAGGCTAGTTGGGGAGGAGCAGGTTAAGGAGGTAGAGACGGTAAAGCCATGGAGGCATTTGAAAACTTGGATGAGAATTTCAAATCGTGGACCAGGTAGTTCTGCAAGTCCAAGCAATGATGTCTGAACGGGACTTGGTGCAGGTTAGAATACAGACAGCAGAAATTGCATGTCTGAGTGTTTCAACGCCGCTTTTGGTCTACTGCAGCAAATTGAAAAAGATTCACACAGAAACAGACATAAGCGTGCAACTGAATGATGTTTTGTGCGTTTAGAAATTACTCTTTGCGATATTAGCTGATTAAATAATAATCTTTTTCTCCACACTATTTAAATGGTGGCTTTGGCCTTTATATCACGAATAACGGGAGATGTTGCTTGAAATTAATTAGTTACCCATGCCGATACCAATAGTGCACAGCAAAACATAAGAGAGAAAGACTGGAGTAATCATAATCTTCTTTCAATGGAGAACAAAAGTGGTCGGAGTTTAAAATGAAGCAGAGTCCAGAAACAGCACGTTTAACGCATGACCAGTTTGGTTAAATTACCCCATTGTTGCCTTATAAAATACTTTCATAAAGAGCAACAGTGCCATGTCAGTCCTTGTGAACAACTTTGGTGACTCGCTGAGAGTTTCCAATCAAATTATCAAGCACTGTCCATTTCCCCAAACTGCGTTAAGAGTCCAATCATTTACCTGTAGAGCCATGTGTGTCTGTGACTGGAGGTCACCACATGTGATCTTAGACTAAGATTGCAACGTGTAACATTGCTCTTCTTTAGAGATGGTGTGAAATCATTTTATCTGAAATTGACATTTTTCAATCAGGCATCTGCTCTCCTCAGGCTTGCAGCCTGGAACCGAAAATCCACCCCAGTTCTTCATAGTTCGGTGCAATTCCATGGTATTGGTAATAGGAATATTGGTACAACACGTGCAACACCTAACGTCTATTGTTCTATTCCATAGTTCAGCCCGTTTATGCAGCTGTGGTATATATGTAACAATGAAACAAATTCAAGAATAGCTTATAATTCGTTGGGAGGAGGAAGCAGAAAATGACTACCGCCATTGGAGACAATTTTAACCTAATCTGGCATTCGGGGAACTGATTAAATTGGGTAAATGTGCATTTGGCATGCCGCATAATTTTAATCTCATTGCTGGCAATGGAAAGTAATATCGAGGGGTCGGCGTGGTGAAGACGTAAAACTGGCTTTTCACATGTTCCTGTGGGATACTCGGCCGGCCTCTTGTGCTAAATTGCATATTCTGTGAGCGGTGTTTGTGAGGGAAAGTCCAGGTCCAGATGAATGCATTCTCAGCAGACAGGCTCAGAAATGTCGAGTTGACACCGACCCTATTGACCAACTGATCACATGCCACCAACAAGTAATGAAAAGCTCCATATGGGTGAAAAGTGAAGCGGGGGTATTGACAGGTGGTGTGGGGAGAAAGTAAGATGTTCTTAAGCCAATAAAGTAATCACGCCATTGTAAGTTTATTTCATTCGTATAAACAACAAGTGCATCAATTCATTATAGATCCACAAGGTTGTTCACTTCAGAAGGACCAAAGATTCAGAGCTGGTGACTGGTGTATTCCAGAGTGATTTTTTTCCGCCTATAAACTATGGTGACAGGTCTCCAAGTCTCCTTATTCTGTATATTAATGAGCTGTTTTTTGAGATAATTCTCTTAGCTTCAAAGGTGTTTATCGACAGGAAGAATTGAGCTCAAGCTGGAACTGGATTTAGACGTTACGGCACCAAAGAGCCTTCTTACTCAATCATAGAATCATAGAAAGGTGCAGCACAGAAAGTCGGAATTCCGCCCATCAATCCTGTGCCGATTTTCGGAAAGAGCTATCCAATTACACCGACTCCCTTGCACATTCCCCACAGCCATGACAAATTATCCGTTTTACCTGTCTTTCCCATTCCCTTTTGAAAGTTACTGTTGAATCTGCGTCCACCGCCCTTTCAGTCAATGCATTCCAGATAATAACGACTCGCTGTGTCAATACATTTGCCTCATCGCCCCTATTGCAAATTTGCCAATTACATGAAATCTGCGTCTTCTGTCTAAAGATTCTGCTGTCAGCGGAAACAGCTTTTCCTCATTTATCTTATCAAAACGCCTGATAATTTTGAATACCTCTAATTAATCGCTCGTTATCCCGCCTGCTCGAAAGAGAATCATCATAGCTTCTATCGGTACACCACATCACTGAAAAATCTCACCCCTGCCAAATTTCTAATAACTCTCAGCAACATCAATGATATTGATATGCTCCCTAAAGTGTGATATCCAGAATTGGACACGATGCTCCAGCTGAGGCTTAATCAATGATTTAAAATGATTAAGCATACTCTCCGTGTTTTCGTATGCTTTGCCTCTATTTACAAAGCAATGATCCCGTATGCTGTTGACCAACTATATCACCTTCTCCTGCCATCAGCAAAGAGGTAAGTCCCTGAAGCCTCGGATCTCTCGCTCCCTGAACCCACTTTAAAATTGTACTATTGAGTTTATAAAAACTCTCCTCGTTCTTCCTTTAGAATGCATCACTTCACACGTCTCAATGTTACATTTTATCTCTAATGTGCCCATTGTAAGGTCTCCATTTGTACCATTGACAACCTTTCAACAACGGTACTGGCATCAGACTGTTGTGGGTTAGACCTTGCAGATTTGTGTTTGAGAAAGGTTGACGCGATCAGTAGGCTCATGGGAATGTTTGGAAAAAAAACATAATTATTGCAAAATAGAAATAAACAAACCAAAATATGCATATATATGCAAACAAAAAAGCTGAGGTAAATAATGTTAAATTATTCCACGTATTAAATGAAATTCCTCTATAAATGAGAATTGCAGCATACGTTGTAATAGGCTAGAATTTACAGTGAAAATAACAGTGTGTCTAATGGCACTCGCTGTTAATTATTCACCAAGGGGACAGCTACTTCGTGCTAGCACAGATGAGCAGTTCAATTCGAAAACCAGGTGTTGCTGTCCGCGATCCACATCTATTAGGCAGGATGCTCGAAAACGGCATCTCAGTTCCTGGCACCCCAATCAAGTGTATTGAGCTATGTCAATTTCTTGTACTTGCATAGAAGAGAGAGGCTAATCTCACCACACAAAGCTAGGGATTGTCCATATCAGTATAAGTGGCATTTTTTAAAGCTTCATAATTATTCATTGCTGCCAAACAATTTCCCCAGCACTGATAATTAACTTTACGAATGTGGACGCTCATTCCTTTAGATTTTAGTTGTTGATGGATATTATTTTAGAAACTAAAAATTGATAACAATGAGTTTATCCTTCAGTATGTATGTTTTTTCTCTTGGTGATAACAATGTCTCTTTCCCGTTTATTATTTCACATTTAATACCTGACTTGATATTGAATATTCTAACTTATATTTTCATTTTCCGAATCTGAACCGTTAAAACAAGAATCCTTTAACATGATTGGTGACGGACATACAAAGATGCTTAGTGGTTTCACACAGCTTCTTCTTATTTTGGCACTTTGTGGGCGCTGCAACATTTTTAAATCTTGCTGCAGCTTCCAGTACAAACGGTCATAGAAGTTAAATGGACATGGAATGTCTAACGAAAGGCGTGCAACCATTCGTCCGTTGGCTACAGTAATTCCTGGTGCAAAATGTATCATCGCAATACCTTTGCGAGGTGCTTAGTAAATTATGACTTTTAAAATTAATATTCTGCAAAGCCGGAAATATTGATCAGTAATTTTGCCTTGTTACTACAACCTTTATCGACTTGTATTCTGTAATGGTTCCACAGCTCCTTGCCTATGAAAATGGAAACGGCAATTGATTTCAGCAGCTGCAACACTGTAGCAAGTAAAGAACGAGTACGGGAATGAAAAGCGGTAGCTTTGCATCAGTGCTAAAACTATGTTCAAGGCAAACAGAAATAAAACGACTTCAGGCAACAAGAACTGTTGTGCATACAACAACAACACATTTCGAGGAGAATCTGACATCAAAGCTTACAAATTAGTCAATTTTGATCCAAAAAATATATTGGGAGTGACATTGATTTCCACCAGTACAGTCGAGTGGGCAACGGACGCCAGTATTATGCTGCTCCTATTTATCCTCTCCAATTGAATTCAATAGAAAAGAAAATCGAGAGTAGCGCAACCCAGAGAAAATGCATCTCCATTGCCTCAAAATGAGATGGCCATCCACATGTCATCACGAACATATCTTCAACAGATAGAATATTTCAGTGTGGGGAAGGGAATTAATGGTCCAGTCCCTGGAAAAATTATACAACCTCCATTTGTAAGTCGGAATTTTGCCTTTCAATACCGCAATGTCAGCAGTCCAGCAGAACAGTTCATTGAAGCATCAGCCTCTTCTGGCTGAGGAGGCAGCAGCCACAGAACACAGGCGCTTTGGCGCCACCGCTGGCCGGTTGATGTAGTTACAGCTTTAAAACTTGAAGGAAATGACATGACAATTGGAAATCTTATGTTAGGCTGTGCACATAGAAAGGACCGGACAGGCAGAAGGGTGCTTTAATCTCCGTAGTACCAAATCACAGATTCATAGAATGATGAATGATACAGCAAAGAAGAAGTACATTCGGCGCATCGTGCCTGTACTTGCATCTTGAAAGAGCTATCGAATTAGACACAATCTCTAGCCTTTCCCCTAACCACGCATTTTTTTTTCTATTCACATATACATCCTATTCCCGTTTGAAAGTTATTATTGAATCTGCTTCCTCCTTCATTTCAGGCATTCCAGATCATAGCAAGTCGCTGTTTAAAAAACGAATTCCCTACATCTTCCCGCTGGTTATTTTGCCAATTATCTTCCATCTAATTCCTCTGGTTAGCAACCCTCTGCCATTAGGATCAGCTTTTACTTATCCAATCTATAACCACAACAGGATTCTCGCGACCTATGTGATAAATCTTTTTATTAGCCATTTGGAGCTTTGATAAACGTTTCCGTTGCCTTTCTAATGATTTAGTTTAACTCCCAGCTTGTTTCCTGTTTGCATGACTTCACAGCATGTCCCTTCATCCCATAGCAACGCTAAATTGACACTGTACTGCACGTCCTCCATTAAGATGGAAACCACGAATGGTGTTAGAACACTTCCCAAAGGGATTTTCCACTGCTTCTCTCTCAAGCTGATACGCCGACCATTGTTTCTATTATGCCCATTTGTGCCTGGGTAATGGAAAGTGATGCAAATCGATACTGCGAAGGGCAATCTCAATTGTTTTTGTAGGAAACTATTTCCTTGTGAAATGAACCATAACACGCTCAGATTAAGTGCTGATTTGAAACAGTTATTCACGTATTAACGTATTAATGAAGTTATGCGTGCACTATATAAAGCATTCAGAAGGTTTCAGCTGGACTACGGTAGCCGATTCTCGGCAGCGTGCTTTCGGAAGGATGTAAAAGCCATAGTGAGGGTGCGGGTGAGACTTTATACAAAGGCACCAGGGAGGAAAAACTTCAGTTACGAGGGAAAGCTTGAGACTGGGGTTGTACTTCTTACAGCAAAGAATGATTAGCGAAAATCTGATAGAAAGGTTCAAAATCATGAAGGCGTTTCATAGATAAAATAAGGAGATAGATTCCAGTGGCAGAACGATCGAAAACAGATTTAAGGTATTTGGGAAATTAACCTGATGGAACGTGAGGACAAAAAATATCCATCGAGTTGTTGTGATGTGGAATGCTTTATATGAAAGCATGGTGCAAGCAGATTCAGTTGATAACTTTCGAAGGGGAATTGGTAAATACAGTTCTGTACTACCAATATTAAGGGACCAAGAGTCGCAGACACTACCAGAAGGGCACAGAATGAGTGGAATCCTAAACTCGAAGTAATTGAAAACAGGACTAGATTGGCTTTGCCAAGATAGGCACGGATTCTTTTCAGCGCCATACACATCGCTACCTTTGAGGAATAAGCAAAAGATTATTAAAATATCTGAATTTGGTGATATCTCCACAATGACATTAGTTGCCTGGGTGGACACTCTCATTAAAAGCATTCAAATAAACGCGTAAATGAATTCCAACTGTGATACAAAATATATTTATTCGAATAAACATAGAATTATATAAAATTAAAGCACAGAAGGCGCCCATATCTGTGTCAACTCTTTCACAGAGCTAACAAAATAGAATATTTTCTTTCTCGCAATTACATTTGATCTAGTATGGCAGGATGTGTAGTTGGCATAAAGGACAAACATTAGAAATGGGATGTATATAAACCAATTTGAAAAGAAACTACCCGTCTTGGTTCCAAAGAGCCTTAAGACTTTTACGTTGTAAAAATGACATGAGAAAATGTGTCTGGAATTGCAACTGGGGCTCGACGTTAAAACATTGGGTTTGAACTTAAAACAGCGACTCGGCATCGAAACATAGAAACATAGAAATCGACAGAGCAGAAAGAGGTCATTTCGGTCCATCGTGTCTGCGCCAGCGGAAAAGAAGCCACACAGTCCTTGGTCAGCAGACCTGAAGGTTACATATAAACATATCAACAATGAACAATGGCGGAAAAGTAAAGAGCAACAAGCCCAACATGTCCGCCCTAGAAAACTGCGACATTCCTTGCACCGAAACATTTTAAACACAACAACAACCGGAGCCATACCATCACCTGCTTTTCTGTCAATAAAGTGCTAATTTACCCCCATTTAACATAACAAAGACAATAGCCACAAAATTGCCATTTACCCCGATTGGTCGCGGTAACTTTATAGGTTAACCTCTGGATGGCATGGATGTCCCTCCCTCAAATCGCTCCTGGGCCTTAAAAGGAAATAGAATATTTTACCCGGCACTCTGCTTCTTTGAGCGGCACTCTCACTGTGCAGAACGGTGTCCATGTCCGTGAAGCAATGCCCCTCCCATTTAATTAAATGGGAGGGCCGGAGCGCATTCTGCAGGCATTTGCTGGCCGCTACTGGGCCACCAGGGAGGTGATTGACTGGGCCAGTAGCCGAAATAGGAATGCCGCAATACACCATTCTTAGCCAACAAATAAAAAGGTGGTCCAGCGTGTTAAAGGCCTCCGCTTTAAGGTGCGCCCCGCGAAGCTGCCGTTGACATCCACCTACTTCCGCCTCCCTACCCGCAGGGACAAAAGAGTTCGTCACTATGTTGGCATTCACAATTACTACATCATGGCCCATTGCGCCCCAGCCATGTGCTTTAATTGTGGGGCGAGGTGCTGCCAGAACAGCATCATAGAAACATAGAAACATAGAAAATAGGTGCAGGAGTAGTCCATTCGGCCCTTCTAGCCTGCACGGCCATTCAATGAGTTCATGGCTGGACATGCACCTTCAGCACCCCATTTCTGCTTTTCGCCATAGGCCTTGATCCTCCCAGTAGTAAGGATTACATCGAACTCGTTTTTGAATATATTTTTTGAATTGGCCTCAACAACCTTCTGTTGTAGAGAATTCCACAGGTTCATCACTCTCTGGGTGAAGAAGTTTCTCCTCAACTCGGTCCTAAATGTCTTACCCCTTATACTTAGACTGTGACCCTTGGTTCTGGACTTTCCCAACATTGGGAAAATTCTTCCTGCATCTAACCTGTCCAAACCCATCAGAATTTTAAACGATTCTATGAGGTCCCCTCCCATTCTTCTGAACTCCAGTAAATGCATCATCTGAACCACCAGCGCAATTTCGCCGCAAGCATTAGCTCCCGCCCCTTGACCGGGCTTAAACGATATTGCGACCTGTCAGCGCCCACTGGAAGGGTCAAAATTGCCATGCCTCGCAATTGGGGCTGTAACCTTCTGGGGCTGGGAAGTTAATACCTCCCAGAGACGCCCTGCCCCTGTCGCATAAATGCCTTTACCAACTCTCAAAGGCAGTGGAGCTTAATCTCGGGCACTGTTCATGTTGCAGTATCCAGGGCACGACTGGGGCACAAGGTTGCTGCACGTAGCGCTGGTGAGCTTCACAGCCTCGCCCCTCCGATTAAAGTCGAGGCCCACTGCACACAAATCAAAGCCTCTGATTGCCTTTAATCAGCCATGAGGGCAGCGGTCGACCGGGCGGACAGCCCGGCAGCCAAAACGGTGTGCCAGACTAATGATGGTGTTCCGGACATGCTAGCTGTGCAATCCCCATGCCCTCGGAGCTGTTTGGGCTGGCACTGCCTCCGAGGAAGTGTTCGGGTCGGTCGCGCCAGTGACGAAGTGTTCGGGCGGGCACCGCAAGTGAGGAATACTTTGGGCTGGCCCTGCAGCCATTAAAGAGCACCCCGAGAGATGTCCACCCGCTTCTTTACAGGGAAATCAATTTACCCCACAGGGACTCGGCACAGGGCGGAGGATGGCTCGATGAAAAACACGTGGTTGGGATTTTGGAAAATTCGGAGAACCGGAATTATGAAGGAGAGAAGAGAGAAGACCTTATGTCCGCGGTCCATGGCGAAATACCTGGACCAGAAGCTGGTGAAGTCGATTTGACAAGCAAATGAACCAATCCCGCTCTATACTCGTTCGAAAGACTAATCAATCCATCATTGACTTGGCTTGCTCTGAAGTTTCCCTCAGATGAGCTGCTTCTGACCCACACTTTACTGTTTCAGGTGAAGAATATGACAGAGGCCTCAAGCCAAAAGTACCTGGAACTAACCTCAAAATTTAAATGTTTCAAACAGCTGAATTGCGCCTGTTAACTTAATGCTCTATTTAATTAAACATCACAAGATAAAAGTTTTCATGAGTACCGTTCCCTAATCCATAAGTCACAGATGAAGACGTGAAGACGAACAAGTCGGAAACGTTATAAAAATCACAATACTGCGGCTGACAGCATGCTCGATTATTAGCGCCTCAGTTTCCTCGGGACGTTTCGTGGGTCAACAGGTCTTTCCACAATCTCATGGTGGGTTGTCGCATTATTACAGTAATCCATTTTAAACTTTTACCTGCAGTGAGCACAGGGGATTTCATTTCCGTGGTAACACCAAAACCGTCCCCGGTGTTTGTACCAGAAAATCGGAAAGTTCAGGGTGTTGATCATCACTGATGCTAGGGATCACCCGCACAGAACAGCTGGCTCCCAGCCGACACATTCACAATTTTTCCCCTCCTTGCGGTGACTCATCCTGGGGACCGATTCCACGTTCATACCAACCTCAGTAACCTAAAAGGACACGTGTCCGAAAACACTTGATGTTGATCTCAGCAGAATACACGAGACCCCATTGTGAACTTACATGGCAGGTTCAATGGGCACTGACGCTGAGTGCGCAAAGTTTGTGAAATTTAACCCCGCAAACCCAGAATACTCTGTGCTTTTGTCAGTGTCGCACTGCAGCCCAGACTGAGCCCCACCCTGGGCCCTTCCTATTTGTGCATTTCCCCAGTTTCCCATTAGGGAACATCCCCCCCCCGGATATCCTGAAGAAGCAGCGCTGTGAGTGGGGCGGCTGACTCCCGTGACCCTGTGGCTGTCCTCTGCCGTCACATTGGGAGATGATGCTCGCTCAGCTCGAGAGGGAAAGTATTAAAGGGCCATTGGGATTTAAACCCAGAGCATAGCCATTTAAAGGGGAGGGGCAAGAAATCGGTCCAAAATGGTCACATAATGAGACCATTAATATGTATCAATTGAAAATCACACTTTCACATTTAGTTCGGGTCTTGTACGCTGCAGTGCCTTGATTTTTTACTTTCTTTTTGAGCTGACCTGATTCCCCAACAGCATGAAACAGATTAAAGATTAAACAGGAAATAAAAAGATTGAACAACAGTGTGAATAACAAGGAGACTGGGGGTAATATTTCAATAAGAATTTCAGACAAACATTGCTCAATAATGTGACTGAATCCCCTCTATATTAATTGATTGCATTAAACTGTAACACAAACACTAACAGAATCCGCTCCAGACTCCTGCAGCTCAGTATGAGGCGGCAGAGTATGGGGACTGGTCGGTTTGTGAAGGAGTTTGATTCTCGGCTCAGAACTGTCAGTTTCCGATTTGTATTGAGAGCGGAGGCGAGATCTTTGGTTCAAGAATATTTGAGATCGACATCACCAACCCAGAGAGAGAGGGGGAGAGTGAGAGAGAGAAGAAATGACAGTAAATCCCCGATGTGATTAATATCAGTATTACTGACACTAGTAATAATGTACAATTTAAGATCTGCAGTTATTTTAGCTTCATAGATATATAGAGCAAAGAAGGAGGGTCTTTGGAAAAACATTCGTGCTTCGCCCCACATCACCGCTTTTGTTTGTAACCCGATAACTTGATCATCCTGAAGAACCTCTCATACTGTGTGTTAAAACTAATTATGGAATCAGATTCCACCAACTTTTGAGGTAGAATCTTCCAGATCCCGACTATTCTCTGCGTAAAACAACTTGCATGTCCCCTTTGGATAATTTTCCATTGACTTTGAATCTCTGACCTCTAATTGTTGGCAATTTCGTCAGAGCGAATAATTCTTTCCCTATTTCGTCTATCAAAACCATTCATCATGTTGAAAACCTCTAATAGATGACCTCCTGAACTCTGTTTCAAGAAGAATTGTCCTACCTTTTCCAACATTTCCTCATAACTGCAGTCCCTCATCTCTGGCAATATTCTGGTAAACATCCTGTCAACCTTTCAGGAGAGTTTTATATCTCCTGAAAGATGGTACCCGGCATTGTCCACAATACTCGAGCTGACGCCTAACCGGTGATGTATAACGTTCTCCCTTGACATTGCTGATTATGTGTTCGATTCCACAATTTGTAAAACCAAGTAGCTCATATGCTTTTTGACCAGCTCATCAATTTGCCCTGCTACCGTTATGGATTTGTGCATATGGACACAAAGTTCCTCATTCACATCTGCACTTTTCAAAACTGTGCTATTTGTAATATAGGGTATACTGTATTTCCCCATTGTTCCTACCAAAGTGCATCACTTCACCTGAAAGTTACGTCGTGCCTGATGTACCTGATTGCATTTTTTGAAGAAGTGACTAAATAGTTGAAAAGGGAATCTCTATGCATGTTATTGATATGGACTTCCAGAAGGCATTTGATAAAGTCCCTCTTACGAGGCTGTCAACCAACGTAGACGCCCACGGAACTGTGGGTAAATTATTGACCTGATTAGGAAATTGGCTGAGCAACAGGAGAAAGAGTTAGGGAAAATGAGCAGCTACTCCAAGTGGCAGGCTGGGACTGGTGGTGTCCCGCAGAGGTCTGATTTGCGGCGTCAACTATTCAGTGTATTTATAAACGATTAGATGATGGGATCGAAATTCACATATCGTAATTCACTGATGGCATAAAGAGAAACATCATTGTAGGCAGTGTAGATGAAAGCATGAAATTACAAAACGATATATTAAAACAATAGGCAAAACTGCGGCAAATGGAATCCAATATAGGCAAAGTCATACACCTCCACTCTGCCAATGGCCGCTGCTCGCCACTCCTTTTATGGCCACCACCTGCCGCTGATGTTCCCTCGCAGGTCGGGACCTCCACACTGCACATGGCCTCCAAAGCCGGGAGTTATATCATTTCAAGTACAGCGTGAGCTGGTGCAGGAGGGGGACAGCTGGGAAGAGTGACATCATCAAGGTCCAGGTCGGTGATAGAGCAGGAGCAGGGAGGTCGAGGCGAATGAGCGGCGAATGACTATAGACGGACATGATCAGGCCCATGGGGAGGCGCGAGTTTGGGGCCTGGGACCCAGGGGCAGCATGGGCCAGCCCACACTGTGATATGTGTGCGTGCTAGGTCCGTGCACTAGAGCTGGTCTCCAGTTGGCTTGGCTAATCCTTGCAACTGGACCAAGATCTAGCTCTGTCAAGTCCCTATGGTGGCTTGTGTACAACAGCCACCACACGTAAACAAACTCCACGCACAGGCATCTTCCATGCTTCAAGATGTAATTCGGGTCCTTCATTGAAACACCTGATAAATTGTTCTATTTTTGGTATGGAAGCACTTCATCCTCGTTTCGAGGGACCGCCCATGATGATGATGATCGGCAAATGTGAGGTCAAACAATTTGGAACTTGAAGGATGGAAAGGTGTACCTTCTAAATGATGATAGGTAAAATCAGTCGAGGTCCAAAAAGACTGGAGGGGGTGTCCAGATGCATAGATCATTGAAATATCATGAACAGGTACAGAAAATAATCAGAAAGGCTAATGGAATGCAGGTATTCATATATAAGGGATTGGAATGCAAGATATATAATTTATGCTGCAGCTCTTCAAAGCCCTGTTTGCACCACATCTGGAGTATTGTGAGCAGTTCTGGGAACCACACACGACAAAAGGATATATTGGCCTTGGAGGAAGTGCAGCAGAGATTTCCTCGAATTATGCGGCACTCCAAGGTTTAACTTACGAGCAGTGATTACACAAATTATGGTCGCATTTCCTAGAAATTTACACGGCTAATTGGTGATTGATCAATGTTTTCAGAATATTAAAAGGAACTGACAGTATAGACACAGATAAACTATTTCCGCTGGTTTTGAATTCTAGGACTAGTTCCTAAAATTAAAGCCAACTCTTACAGCAGTGATATTAGGAAACGCTTCTGCAGACAAATTGTGGTAGACGTTTGGAACTCTCTTACACAAAACACGATTACCGCCAGACCATGGCAGCGTGGTACAGGGGGCTACGCAAGTAGGGGGAAAATGAAGGATTGTGGTCGTGGCAGGGGACAGTATAATCAGTGGGATAAATAATGTTCGCTGCAGCCGCGGCAGGGTGTTCCAAAGATTGTGTTGCCTGCCCAGTGACAGAGTTAAGGATATCTCCTCGTGGCACGAGAGGAACTTATAATGGGATGGGGAGGATCCATTGTCGTGGTCCACGTATGGACCAATTATATAGATATAATTCACATTAATTCAGCATGGGAGTTTGAGGAGCTTCAATTTAAATTATTAAGCTGAACCTCAAGGGTAATAATCTCTTGATTACTACCTGAGCCACGAGCGAATTGGCATAGGGACAATTGCGGAGATAATTGCGGAGTTTGAAGTATGGTGAGGGAGGAAGGTGTTTCAATTCATGGGGCAGTTGCACCAGTTGACTGGGGAATCAGGGAGCTGTTCGATCGTGACGGGCTCCACTTAGACCGGGCTGGGACCAGCGTCCTGGCGGATAGAATAACTCGGTTTGTAGATAGGACTTTAAACTAAAAATGAAGGGAAGGGTCAGTTGAAGGGTAATAAAGTGAAAGGTCAATGCAATAGAGCAGGGTAGCGTTTGGTGTAAAAATAAGCAGAGTGTGATACGAAGGGACAGAAAGTTTAATGGTAGCATTTCAGCATAAGGTCAAAGCAGGGAATAATGAGAACAAAATAAATTAAAGGCTATTCATCTGAATGCATGGAACATTCGTAATAAGATAGCTGAACAAGTGGCACCAATATGAATATATGGGTATGATTTAATAGCCATGACACAAGCATGCGTTTAAGGTGACCAAGTTTAGGAACTAAATGTTCCAGGGTACTTGACGTTTCGAAAAGCTAGGCAGAATGATAACGAAGGATGATATAAGTACATCCTGCAAATACCCTGAGTGGACAGATGCACCAACGTTAGTGTCCTTGATCAGGGCAACATCCCCAGGAGTGAAGCATTGACCACACTCGACCAGCTCCGTTGGGCGAGCCGCATGGTTCGCATGCCTGCCACAAGACTCTCAATGCAAGCGGTCTACTCGGAACTCCTACATGGCAATCGAGCTTCAGGTGGGAGAGGAAACTTTTCACCCTCAATGCCTCGTTGATGAAAAGTAACATCGCAACCGACACCTGCGAGTCCGTTGCCAAAGACAGCCGTAAATGGAAGAATAGCATCCTGGATGGAGCTGAGCACCTCGACTCTCAACGGCGAGAGCATGCAGATAACATGCGCAGGTAGCAGAAGGTGGGTCCGACAGAACAGATTCCCCACCTACTGTTTCCTTGAAAGACTGGCTGTCCCACCTGTAACAGAAATTGTAATTACCGCATTGGACTGTTCAGTGACCTAATAACTCACTTTTAGAGTGGAAGCAAGTCTTCCTCGATTTCGAGGGACTGCAAATGATGATGATGATGAGGGTGAGAGAAGGAATCTTGGCTTAGGAAGATCATGAAGGTATGAGGCGTGAATTGGCTAGGATAGATTAGCGAATGACACTTAAGCGGTTGACTGTGGATGGGCAATGGCAGACATTTTAAGAATGCATGGATGAACTACAACAATTGTACATTCATGTCTGGCGTAAAAATAAAAAAGGGAAGAAGGCTCAACCGTGGCTATCAAGGGAAATCAGGGGTAGTATTAAAGCCAAGGAAGTGGCATACAAATTGTCCAGAAATAGCAGTGATCCTGGGGACTGGGAGAAATTTAGAACTCAGCAGAGGAAGAAAAAAGGTTTTATTTGTGCAGGGAAAATAGAGTACGAGATGGAACATTAAGACGGACTCCAAAAGTTTCTATAGATATGTAAAGAGAAAAAGGTTAGTAAAGACAAACGTTGGTCCCCTGCAGTCAGAATCAGGGGAAGTCATAATGGGGAACAAAGAAATGGCAGACCAATTGAACATGTACTTTGGTTCGGTATTCACTAAGGAGGACACAAACTACCTTCCGGATATAAAACGGGTCAGAGGGTCTAGTAAGAAGGAGGAACTGAGGGAAATCCTTATTAGTCGAGAAATTGTGTTGTGGAAATTGATGGGATTGAAGGCCGATAAATCCCCAGGGCCTGATGGACTGCATCCCAGAGTACTTAAGGAGGTGGGCTTGGAAATAGCGGATGCATTGACAGTCATTTTCCAACATTCCATAGACTCTGGATCAGTTCCTATCGAGTGGAGGGTAGCCAATGTAACCCAACTTTTAAAAAAAGGAGGGAGAGACAAAACAGGGAATTATAGACCGGTCAGCCTGACATCAGTAGTGGGTAAAATGATGGAATTAATTTATTAAGGATATCATAGCAGCGCATTTGGAAAGAGGTGACATGATCGGTCCAAAACAGCATAGATTTGTGAAAGGGAAATCATACTTGACAAATCTTCTGGAATTTTTTGAGAATATTCCCAGTCGAGTGGACAAGGGAGAAGCAGTTGATGTGGTATATTTGGCCATTCAGAAGGCTTTCGACAAGAACCCGCACAAGAGAGTAATGTGCAAAGTTAAAGCACATGGGATTGGGGGCAGTGTGCTGACATGGATTGAGAACTGGTTGTCAGACAGGAAGCAAAGAGTAGGAGTAAATGGGTACTTTTCAGAATGGGAGGCAGTGATAGTGGGGTACCGCAAGGTTCTGTGCTGGGGCCCCAGCTGTTTACATTGTACATTAATTATTTGGACGAGGGGATTAACTGTAGTATCTCCAAATTTGCGGATGACACTAAGTTGGGTGGTAGTTTGTGCTGCGTGGAGGATGCTATGAGGCTGCAGAGTGACTTGGATAGGTTAGGTGAGTGGGCAAATGCATGGCAGATGAAGTATAATATGGATAAATGTGAGGTTATCCACTTTGGTGGTAAAAACCGAGAGACAACCTATTATCTGAATGGTGATAGATTAGGAAAAGGGGAGGTGCAACGAGACTTGGGTGTCATGGTACATCAGTCATTGAAGATTGGCATGCAGGTTCAGCAGGCGGTTAAGAAAGCAAATGGCATGTTGGCCTTCATAGCGAGGGGATGTGAGTACAGAGGCAGGGAGGTGTTGCTACATTTGTACGTAGCCTTGGTGTGGCCACACCTGGAGTTTCGTGTACATTCTGGTCTCCTAACCTGAGGAAGGACATTCTTGCTATTGAGGGAGTGCAGCGAAGGTTCACCAGACTGATTCCCGGGATGGCGGGGCTGACATACCAAGAAAGACTGGATCAACTGGACTTGTATTCACTGGAGTTCAGAAGAATTAGAGGGGATCTTATAGAAACGTTTAAAATTCTGACGGGTTTACATAGGTTAGATGCAGAAAGAATGTTCCCAATGTTGGGCAAGTCCAGAACCAGGGTTCACAGCCTAAGGATAAGGGGTAAGCCATTTAGGAATTAGATGAGGAGAAACTTCTTCACCCAGAGAGTGGTGAACCTGTGGAATTCTCGACCACAGAAAGTTGTTGATGCCAATTCACAAAATATATTCAAAAAGGAGTTAGATATAGTCCTTACTACTAGGGGTATCAAGGGGTATGGCGAGGAAGCAGGAATGGGGTACAGAGATTTTATGTTCAGCCATGAACTCATTGAATGGAGGTGCAGGCTTGAAGGGCTGAATAGCCATATATTTAAATGTTTCTATGTTTCTATCAGTATGCTTGTAGATAACGAACAACAAGGGGCAGAAATCACTGGTGGGAGTACTATATAATAGCTATGCCATTGGAAATAATATTAACCAATAAATTGCAGGAGCTTCTAACAAAGGTAATGCAATAATCGTGGGTGACTTTAAACTTCCTATAGACTGGACAAATCAAATTGCTAAAATAGTCTGGAGGACTAGTTCATGGAATGCATTCGGAACAATTTCGAGGAACAATATATCATGGAAACAACCAAGTAATAAGTTATTTTAGATCTAGTATTATGCATGAAACACAAAATGTTTCGATGCGTCTACAACAAGTGATCAGTAAGACAAATGGAATCTTGGCCGTTATTGCAAAAGGGATGGAGTATAAAAGCAGCGAAGTTTTACTACAGTTGGACAGGGCATTGATGAGGCCACACTTGGAATACTGCGTGCATTTTTAATTTCCATATTTAACAAAAGTTTATACTTGCTTTGTAGGCAGTTCAGAGAAGGTTTAAAAGGTTGATTCCAGAGATGAGAGGGTTGACGTATGAGGAAAGGTTGAGTAGGTTAGGCCTCTACTCATTGGAATTCAGAAGAATGAGTAGTGATCTGATGGAAACGTATCAGATTATGAAGGAGTTGGACAAGGTGTAAGCAGAGAGGATGTGACCACTGAAAGTGGAGACGAGAACTAGAGGGCATAATCTTAGAATAAGTGGCCGCCCATTTAACACTGAGTTGAGAAGAAATTTCTTCTCTCAAAGGCTTGTGGATCTGTGGATTCGAAACGTCAGAGAACTGTGGAAGCTGGGACTTTGAATAAATTTATGACAGATAGACTGTTTCTTAAACGACAATGGAATAAGCATTTATGGAGAGCGGGCAGGTAAGTGGGCAAGAGTCCATGATCGGATCAGCCATGATCGTATTCAATGACGGAGCGTGCTCGAGGTGCCTTCTGGCCTACTCCTTCTCCCAGTTCACATGTTCTTATATTCTGTTGTAATATGAGAGGTTTAATTAGTAACCTTATAGTAAGTGATCCGCTAGGTGCAAGTTATCATAATGCGATCTAATTTCGCAATATATCTGCGCGTGACTTGCCGACGTCTGGACCTAGAAACGTAAACATAAATGAAGCCAAATACATATGTATCCAGGTCGAGTTAGCTAAGTTAGATTGCTAATAAATTAAAAGGTTTTGAAATAGATAAGCAATGGCTTGCATTTGAAGAAATATTTCATAATTCTCAACCAGTACTCATTCCATTGGTAAACACAAGTGCCAAAGGAATAGTGATCCAGCTGTAGCTTACAAAACAAGTGAAGGAGAATATTGGATTAAAAAGAAGCTTATAATTTTGCAAAGGATAGTAACCGAAGTATTGAGAGTTTCAGACACCAGCAAAAGGTGAAGAAAAATGTAATTAAAAGGGGAAAAAATAGACTATGAGATAAAACAAGCTAAAAATATACAAACAGATTGAAAGAGCTTCTACAAGTATGTAAAAATGCAGAGTACAGAAACATTAAACATAGGTTGCTTAGAGGTTGAGACAAGATAAATCCTTATGGGGAGTAAGAAAATAGCAGAAACGTTGAACAAATATACTGTATCTGTCGTCACAGTAGAAGATGCAAACATCATACGTAAAATGGTGGGGATGCAAAGTCTAATGTGAGTGTGAAAACTTAATATAATCAAAATAAGTAGAGAAAACGCACAAGAGAAATTATTAGGACGAAAAGCCGACACATCCACTGGACCTGATGACGTACATCCTAGGGTTCAAAAAGAGGTGACTGCAGAGATAGTGAATGCATTGGTTTTGATCTATCAAAATTCCCTCGACTCTAAAACGGTCCCAGCAGATTAGAAGTCATCAAATTTAACAGCGCTCTACACGAAAGGAGGGAGAGGTAAAACCGGGAAATACATGTCAGTAAGACATACATCAGACGTCGGGAAAATGCTGGAAATCGTCGTTAACTAAGTGATATCATGACACTTAGTTTTCTGCAATGGAAATCGTGTTTGACAAATTTATTCGAGGTTTTTGAATGTATATCTAGCCGGGTAGATAAAGTGGAAAGAGTGAATGGAGAATATTTGGATTTCCAATAGGCCCTCGATATGGTAACATGTAGAAGGGTATTACACATGATAAGTGCTCATGGGATTCGAGGCAATCAATTTGTATGAATAGAGGACTGGTTAACCGGCAGAAAAAAGAGAGAAGAGATACACGGGTCTTTTTCAGTTTGGCTCACTCTAAATAATGTGGTCCTGCAAAGATAAATGCTGTTGATTCGGCAAGTTACCTACATTAATGACACCCCCGAGATGAAGGGACCGAGTGTAATCTATCCAAATTTGCTGATGATACAAAGCTAGTTGGTACAGTAAGCTCTGAGGAAAACATAAAGTGTCTGTAATGGCATATAGATAATATTATGTATGCAACCAGAGGCAAACTGCATAATACCGCCGCCAAAGGGCATTCATTTTGGAGTCCCAAGGGATCCCAGCATCCCTTGGGAGCACTGTACATAAGCAGGCCTTCCACGTTGTACCAACACTCTGGAGTCTGAATAAAGGAGCTAATGTCTCACTTACTCATTGCATATAGTACTCAGTTGTTTTACTTTATTTGGAGCATAACAATTGATGAAGGCACAAGGAACAAGAACTGTTGATGTCCTGGAGAAATTCTCAGAAGGGGATGATTGGGAATCCTTCGTGGAGCGACTCGCCCAATACTTCGTAGCCAACGAGCTGCAAGTGGGTGAGACGCTGGCAAATGAACGGCGATCCTCCTTACCGTCTGCGGGGCAACAACCTATGGCCTCATGAAGAATATTCTCGTCGCGCTGAAGCCAACAACCAAATCCTATGAAGAACTGTGTGTGCTTGTCGGGGATAACTTCAATCCGAAGGAAATCATTCTGATGGCAAGATATCGATTCTACACGTGTCAGCTGTTTGAAGGCCAGGAAGTTGCCAGCTATGTCGCCGACCGAAGGCACATTGCAAGACATTGCGAATTCGAAGGATTCCTTGAGCAAATGCTTCGAGACGTTTTTGTGCTTGGAATTGGCAATGAGTTTATTCTTCGCAAAATCTTGAATGTTGAAATACCGAGTCTGAGCGAAGCCATAACGATAGTCCAGCATTTATGTCCACCAGCGATAACACAAAAAAAATTTCGCAGCATAAAGAGGTTTCAGCAAGTACTGTAAACAACGTAACGTCCATTTCAGGCAGGAATGTACATCGCAGAACGTACGCGCCAGCAGCTGCACGACCTCAGATGACGCAGAATCCGACATCAATCGTTATTGCGAGGCAGTTAACACCTTGTTGGCGCTGTGGAGGTGATCATCGAGCCCATCAATGCCGCTTCAAATACTAAGTGTGCTAAGGCTAAGGAATAATGAGACACTTCCAGCGAATGTGTAGACGAGGTGCAAACCCTGAAAACCACCAGCTTGCTGAGGTGAACAGATCCATGGCTGATCAGGCTGAACTAGAGACTCGAACCGCGGAGGCAGAAGTGTATGTGTTACAAACCTTCACCACGAAATGTCCACCGATCATGGTAAAATCGAACTGGGTGGAATTCCTGTATGCATAGAACTGGACATGGGTGCAAGTCAATCAATCATGAGCAAAAAGGCCTTCGACAGGCTGTGGTGCACCAAGGCACACAGGCCAAGCTGAGCCCTTTTCATACCATGCTGAGAACTTACACTAAATAACTGATTCCTGTAAGTGGCAGTGCAGCAGTAAAAGTCTCCTATGATGGAGCAGTGCACGAAATCCCACTATAGATTGTACCAGGAGATGGCCCCGCAGTGTTCGACAGAAACTGTCTGGGAAAAATCTGCTGGAACTGGGAAAACACACAAGCGCTCTCGTCCATTGATGACGTCACATGTGCCCAGGTTCAAAGCAAGTTCCCGTCATTGTTTGAGCCAAGCATCGGAAGTTTCTCTGGGGAAAAGATACAGATCCACTTGGCTCCCGGTACATGACCCATCCACCACAAGGCACGGGCGGTAACGTATATCATGGGAGAGAAACTGGAAATTGAGCTGGCCAGGCTGCAGCATGAAGGCATCATGGAGTTCACCGAGTGGGCCAGTCCTACTGTTCCGGTTCTGAATGGCAGCGGCACGGTTAGAATTTCTGGGGACCATAAAGTAACGATTAACCGTTTTTCGCCACAGGACCAGTACCCACGACCCAAGATAGACGACCTATTTGTGAGCGTGAGTGGAGCAAAGACGTTCACCAAGGTCTGTTCATCTACAATAGATGCCCGTTTGGGATTCGATTGGCCACAGCAATTTTCAAAAGCAACATGGAGAGTCTGCAAAAGTCGGTTCTGGATATCGTGGCTTTCCAGGACAATATACTAGTCACAGGTATGGACAGCAGCGAACACGTGCAGAACCTGGAAGAGGTTCTCCATCGGTTAGATCGCGTGGCTCTCAGGTTGAAACGCTCGAAGTGTGTTTTCCTTGCGACAGAGGTCAAGTTGTATAGAAACATAGAAAAATAGAAAACAGGTGCAGGAATAGGCCATTCGGTACTTCGAGCATGCACCACCATTCAATAAGATCATGGCTGATCATTCACATCAGTACCACTTTCCTGCTTTCCCTCCATACCCCCTTATCCCTTCAGCCATAAGGGCCAAAGCTAACTCCCTCTAGAATATATCCAACGAACTGGCATCAACAACTCCCGGCGGTAGAGAACTCCACAGATTAACAACTCTGAGTGAAGACGTATAGAAACATAGAGACATAGAAAATAGGTGCAGGAGTAGGCCATTCGGCCCTTCTAGCCTGCACCGCCATTCAATGAGTTCATTACTGAACCCGCAACTTCAGTACCCCATTCCTGCTTTCTCACCATAACCCTTGATTCCCCTAGTAGTAAGCACACCATCTAACTCCTTTTTGAATATATTTAATGAATTGGCCTCAACAACTTTCTGTGGTAGAGCATTCCACAGGTTCACCACTCTCTGGGTGAAGAAATTCCTCCTCATCTCAGTCCTGTATGGCTCACCCCTTATCCTTAGACTTTGTCCACTGATTCTGGACTTCCCCAACATTGGGAACATTCTTCCTGTATCTAACTTGTACAGTCCCGTCAGAATTTTATATGTTTCTATGGGATCCACACTCATCCTTCTCAACTGCAGTAAATACAGGCCCAGTCGATCCACTCTCTCCTCATATGTCAGTCATCCTGTCTGGTGAAACTTCGCTGCCGTCCCCCAATAGCAAGAAGGTCCTTCCTCAGATTAGGAGACCAAAACTGAACACAATATTCCAGGCGAGGCATCACCAAGGCCCTGTACAACTGCAGTAAGACCTCCATGCACCAATACTCAAATCCCATAGCTATGAAGGACAACATACCAGTTGCCTTCTTCAGCGTCTGCTGTACCTGCATGTCAACTATCAATGACTGATGTACCATGACATCCAGGTCTTGTTGCACCTTCCCTTTTCATAATCTGCCGCCATTCAGATAATATTCTGCCGTCGTGTATTTTCCTCCAAAGTGGATAACATCACAGTGATCCACCTTATACTGCATCTGCCATGCATTTGCCCACTCACCGAACCTATCCAATCACCTGCAGCATCTTACTCAGCTCACACTGCCACGCTGCGTAGTGTCGTCTGCACACTTGGAGATATTACATTCAATTCCTTCATCGAAATCATTAATGTATCTTGTAAATAGCTGGGGTCCCAGCACTGAGCTCTGCGGACCCCACGAGTCACTGCCTGCCATTGTGAAAAGGACACGTTTATCTCGACTCCCTGCTTCCTGTCTGCTAACCAGTTCTCTATCCATGTTAGTGCATTACCCCCAAATACAATGTGCCTTTATTTCGCACATGATTCTTTTGTGTGGGACCTTGTCAAATGCCTTTTTGACAATATTCGAAGGTACAATTGCATTGCACCCAAACTTTGTCTATTTATTACATGTTCTATGTGACCAATTAGATTCTTGTTGCGCACAATCTTGCAATAGCTGATGAGCATTTTACATATTTATATATAGTAGAGATGTTACAAGCAAAGGCATTGGCTGCTGTACGTTAGATTCTAAATCAAAGCTTCAGAATTTCTACGAGTCTGTTCCATCATGTCAATACCATGCACTAACCGATGGTGCCACGAGTACCACGCGCAAGTGCTCAGAGGTATCAGTACTCCAATCATGCAGCTGCCTTTTACAGCTGTCTCATAAGAAATAAGTGATAGAAACATCGAATTATACTGCTCAGAAAAAGACCATTTACCCCGTTGTTTCTGCACCGGCTCTCAGGAAGAAGCTATCAATATTAAGACTCCACTGATTTTCAACCAAAGCCCTGCTTTATATTTGCGTGTAACAGCTTCTTAGCAGCAATGAATTTGGTGCTTCTATTAATCGATACATTAGTGTATCTTTCTGTGAGTTGTTAATGCAATTAAATTATATTTTCTGCTTTTGCGTCCAAACAGACAAACTCTATGTGAAAGTCAACTTTACCGTTAGCCTGACATCAGTAGTAGGGAAAGTTATATTGAAGTGGTAACAGGGCACTTAGAAAATAATAATAGAAATGGGAAAAGTCAACACAGTTGATTGAAAGATAATCATGTTTGACAAATCTTTTAGAGTTTACTGAGGCTGTTACTAATAGAATAGATAAGGGGATCAGTGGATGTGGTGTATTTCGATTTTCAGAGGGCATTCGATAAGGTCCCATAGAAGAAGTTACTGAACAAAATTATGGCTCATGGGATTTGTGGCAGTGATCGAGTATTGGTTAATTAACAGAAATTAGGGAGACTGAACAAACGGGTCATTTTCGTTTTGGCAGGTTTTACCTAGTGCGCTGCTGGAAGGAACGGTGATTCTACCCCAGCTATTCAAAATCTATATCAATGATTTGAATCAGTGGCCCAAATGTAATATATCCCAGTTTTCTGCTGATAAAAAGTTAGATGGAGTGTACGTTGTGAGGAGCAGGCATAAACACGGCATGGGAATATAGACAGGCTAAGTGAGTGGGCAATACGAAGGCAAATAGAAATGAAATTGGACAAATGTGAAGTTGTCTATTTTGTTACGAAAAATAGAAAAAGCAGATTATTTTTTAAACTGTGTGCTCTTGGGAAGTGTTGTTATTCAGAGGGGCTTAGGTGCCCTAGTAAACGAATCACTGAAAGTAAACCTGCAGGATCGGCAAGGAATTAAGAAAGAAAATGGAATGTATCAATTTATTGTCGTAGGTTTTGAGTAGAAGATTAGATATGTCTTACTGCAATTATAGTACCCTGGTGAGAGTGCACCTGGAATAATGCGTACAGTTTTGATTACCGTACCTAAGGAAGGTTATATGAGCCTTCGAGGGAGGTTTACCGGATGTTCATCAGGCTGATTCCTGCGATGGGCGTAATGTCCTTTAGGAGAGGTTGAGAAAACTGGGCCTATATTCTATAGAGTTTAGAAGAATATGAGGTGGTTTCATTGATTCAATGTCGAAGTAGGCTCGAAGGGCCGAATGGCCGAATCTTTCTCATAATTATTATGTTTTTATGTTCACCGCTCGCCCTGCGCGTGCCTCCAGAACGACAATGTGGAAAACATAGAATCAATCTCTGTAAGGAAAAGGATTATCCGGCTTTTCCATCACTTCAGATGAGAAACTGTCAGAACTGGTCGTTTTGAAGGGAGATTCGGAACACAGAAGGATAAGTTTTGCCCAGTGAGTTAAAGAATCGGGGCACAACCCGAACTGAAATCTTCTGATAACTTCACGATTAATACTGAATTCGGATGCCTTATCCATTCGTCCACATGTCTGCAACCATCGCTAGTCACTTTGTTGTGGACAGAATTGGGAGATTTTCAGGGCCACTGCTATGAATCTGAAACGGGTTTACTAAAAGCTAAATACATTTTGAATTATTCAACAGATGCGCTGTCAGCAGGGAAACCCAATGCGCTTTCAGAACTATCATAATAGAAGTTCATAGCTGTAATCATACTAATTTTAAACAGACGCACGCACAGAATGATCCAGGACTGACAGTACGTTCCTTTTATAATGACACAGAATGATCCGGGACTGACAGCACACAGAGATTTAAACACATTTATTGACCTACTTTGCCAAATTCTAAAATTCTCCCTTTTATCAAGCGTAGTTCTCGTATTGGCAATGTTATCTGTGCCTTCGTTTCTTCTACTACTTTCTTTTATGTCTCTTGTTAGCCATGGTTGGACGATTTTTTTTCCGTGGTGCTTTGATTCCTGAAGGGAATGTACATGCTTTGCGAATTACGAATTATTTTTCTAACATTATGCAATTAAAAGTGCACTGATTAAAGCGAGATGTGAATAAAATGTGCTAAAATTGTATAAAATAATTTACAGTATGTAACACTGTTAAGAAGCGCCTAGGGGTTTTTTAATACGTTAAACGCGCTCTATAAATAAAAGTTATATAAATTGAAGTGCTAAGGGAAAATTTAGCGGAGTGGGTCAAATTGGATAGCACAAAGCAGGCACAGTCATTAATGGCCGAATAGTTTCTTTGAGTTCTGTGTCTTTCTAGAATGTTCAGTGCTTGTATTGTATGGGGTTAATCACATATGATATTTCGACATTTACAGTTTGTTTCTGCTTCATTCCTCGTGGAATGTTGTTGATGCAGAGAGAGAGAGAGAGAGAGAGAGACCTTGAGGCACACACCAGCTTGTTTATGGGACGGTCGTCGCCTCGAGATCTCATGCTTTATGGAAGAATATCTGGTGCCTTACAAATTCGGAGTAGGCCAGAAGCCACATGCACCCATGTTTGTTCAATAGTATGTTTGTTTAGTAGTATAAAGGAACGGAATTGTCCAGTAGCTCTTTGAACTTCACCTTGGACCGTGATTTGCGAGTGGTGCCGGGACTCCCAAGGCTCCTCACCAGCCGTCGTTGCGGAGTTCCCGACGGGCTGAAGGCTGTGAGCTTTGTTGCATTTTAACATACTTCTGTTTTCTTCGTAAACTGTTATGTTTCTTTTCTCTCAGTAAACGGTGTTTTATCTTTACTTCATTTGACGTGTCCCTTGTTTAACATTCATCCACATCCCGAACCTGGGTCTAGTATTATCGATTCAAAACATTTTGGCTTCACGAATACGATCTGTTAAAATGTTTAAGACAAAGACAAGAAGCAGTCTCCTCCTGTGGGAGAGAATTACAGACTATCAGAGTGGGGCAGGAGGGGTGAGAGTTATGGCTCTCTTGCCAAAGTGTTACCCAGTTTGAACTTCCGCAATATTGAAAAACGCAGTTTTTGGAACAGAGGAAAGATAGGACTGTCCTCCACGTCGTACTGTCTCTCCTAGAGGACGCGGGCTCCCCACAGGAGAAAAATAGTCCCCCACAAATGGGATGGATTTTGTTGACAGCATTAAGGGCGATGTGTAAACAACTTAAGGAAAGAGAAGCAGATAACCTAAAGTTAAAAACAGCTGTTAAGAATTTTGAAAGTCAAAACTCGAGCCTTACTGAAGCGGTCCGCACTGCACTAGAAAGGGCTGACAAGGTCAATGAACAATCAGAAACTTTAATATGTCATCTGGCAACAGTACAACATTTTTTCAAGCCAGACGACGGAAATTACAGAAAGATCAGTCAAAGGAATGTGCATTGGTAGCTGGACGCATTTGGGATCCAGGTCGTTGGGACAGATACATCTGGTATTAATCTGACTCAGAAAATGAGTGGACAGAGGAAGAAGGGAGGGAAGGGGAGGAAATTAAAAACCCTCCCCCATACGCTCTGAGCATGAAAGCTAGACACCTTATGACAAATAATATTAAACATCAAGATGGGAAACAGCCGGTAACCATTCGAGGGGTGCGTGACTTCACCACGAGTGAGTTACAAGAAATAGGGTCTCGATTTCGCCCAAAACCCCGGGGAATCATTGTCAGAATGGCTAACCCGGATTTGGGACCAGGGAGCATCAGGCGGAATACTTCACCCCGAAGACTCAACAAAAATCGGGACTATGACCATGGACCACCATATCACAGCAGTGCTACGGAATGCCCAGGGCACAAGTTCGCTATGGGAAATGGTTACTACAGGGGTCCAGCAAAAATATCCCTCTGCCGTTGATTGGGAAGGGGAGGAAAACCTTGGAATACTGTGGCAGAGGGTGCGATACAGCTGCGCAACATGGCAACACATGGAGGATTATATCACCAGCCATATGGGGGGCCAGATCTGGAGCTCTTTACGGCAGGAATGTGGAGCAGGCTGATGAAGAGTGGCCCTCTTATGATGAGAGGTGCGCTACACGCATTATTGTGACCATCCCAAGGGCAGCGGGTGGGGCACGGTTGCTTATTTTTGGACAGTTAGAGGATGTAGAAGCTAGTGTGCGAGAATCGAGAACGGCTAATGTAGAGGGAGATCGTGATAAGTGACAGGGTTTGACCTGTGTAAAAGGCAAAGGGTCCGGAAAGACAAAAAAGAATTACGTGGAGGGACATGTTCCTGGCTTTACTGCAGGCAGGGGTCCCCAAGGGAAAAATCGATGGAATCCCAACAGGAGCGATGTATTCGATGTGGAAGCAACACTGCGTCCCGGGAACAGGAAAGGTGCAAGTGGGGAGGTAAGGGAGACTTAGTCGGATAGCGATAAGTCTGATGAAGCGGAGAAACTACCTGCCACTAACCTATTCCCAACGTAGAAGAGCGGTGGAAGGCTAGTAATCCCCTCGACTGGAGGTGCAGCCGGGATCTGGGAGTACTCCCCATTAGAACCACATCAACACAAGCTCCCGGGGACCTGAGGCCACACATTTCGATCACGATACATTGGCGAGGGGGGAACATACAAAGAGATGTTGCTTTACTGGACACAGGGCAGAAGCAACTATTATCCATGGAAATCCTAGGAAACACCCAGGGAACTGTATGATGATTAATGGGTTCGGAGGGGCAGAAACGCCGGCTCTCCTAACAACTATCAGAATGATGTTGGGAAATGGGCCCCGCGCTGGGTAACGGTGTTAATATCGGCAGCAAAGGAATTAATATTGGGATGGACACTTCAAAGGGAACCACACACAACACCTCGTTCGGGCGATTCTCATTCGGGATATGGGCGATCACTGAGATTGCAGGGGAAGCAAAGTGGGTACCAGTGGTAATACCACGGTGATCGCGTATAGTGACTATGAAACAGTACCGAATACCAGGGGCACACAAAGAAATAGGGGAAACCATACAAGGGCTCTTGGAGGCTGGTATCATTAGACATGCAGTGTCCCCCTACAATAGCCCTGTTTGGCCTGTGCAGAAACCCGATGAATGTAGACTACCCACAACTGAACAAATTTGCCCCTCCTCTGGCAACCGCTGTCCCAGATTTAGTAACTATAACAGAGCGGCTGTCTGAAGAAGGTGCGGAGTGGTATGCAGTAATCGACCTGGCCAATGCCTTTTTCTCCATTCCAATAGCGGAAGAATCCCAGGACCAGTTTGCATTCACTTTGGAATGGAGGCAATACTCGTGTAAACGCCTACCTCAAGGTTACCTCATAAGCTCTACTCTACGCCACGGATTGATGGCCCGGGACCTGGACATGTACACGTTGGCTCCTAATGTCTCACTGGCACACTACATTGATGATGTACTAATAAGGGGTTCGACCGAGCACCGAGGCAGTGGTGTCAGAAACTCTAGCTACTTTAGTCCAACACATGCGACACAGCGGCTGGGAGATAAATCCGAAGAAGGTGGAAGGCCCTTGCCAGCCTGTCCAGCTTCTGGGGATCCAATGGTCGTGGGGTGAGCGCAACATTACCCGAGCCCGTGAAGAATAGAATTCAAGAAGTGGCCACCCCCACGAATAAAACTGATACACAACCGTTTGTGGGACTACTGGGTTACTGGAGGAGACACATATCTCACCTCACGATGTTATTAAAACTGCTGTATGCCGTAACACGAAAAAAGGCCCACTTCAAGTGGGGAAAGGAACAACAGGTGGCTTTTGATATAACAAAGAAGCCGTAGCTCAATCTTTACCCCGAGCCCTGCGAGTGCCTGGGCAGCCTTTGAAGCTATAAATCTCCGTTACCAATGATACTGCAGTGTGGAGTTTGTGGCAGGTTCAAAATGGCACTCATATACCGTTAGGGTTGTGGTCTAGAAATTTGACAGATGCTGCTCCTCGTTACGCTACATTTGAGAAACAATTATTAGCATGTTATTGGGCCTTAACAGAAACAGAAGGAACACAGGGGACGTCAAAGTCAGTTTAAGACCAGATCTAGCCATATTATCCTGGATTCTCTCAGAAAATGAGACACACAAGGTCGGAGGAGCACAGTAAAGCTCCTTAGTGCGCGGGAAATGGTATATCGCAGACAGAGCAAGTAAAGGAAAAGAAGGAATCACCCGACTACATGAGCATGTGGCTTAATACCCACAACAGCTGAGAGTGAACTTATGCCGTCGTCTGTCAGTTAAACCAAAGAGTCACCGATCTCCTGGGGCGGTCCTTTTGAACAGTTAACACGTGAAGAACGTAGCCATGCCTGGTTCACAGATGGATCAGCGGTCTGGCGAAACGGCCTTCGGCGATGGCGAGCCGCTGCCTTCAATCCAAAAAAACAGACAATTGTGCATGATGAGTGTGTGGGAGTCTTCAGCCAGCGAGCAGAACTAGCAGCTGTAGTCCTTGCGTTAGAAGAGGAACAGCAACAAATATACATTTATGCTGAATCATGGGTAGTAGCCAACGGCATGGCGAGCTGGATGCGAAACTGGCATGAACATAACTGGCAAATAACTGGGAAAGTCTTGTGGTGAAAGCACCTATGCGAACAAATATGGTCCAAAGCCTAGAAGATGAAAATAACCTTATATCATGTAGAAGCTCACATGAAAAACACTTCAAAGACCTCTGAATATAATATAGCCCGGGTATGGACTGTCAAAGAGGCGGAAGAGGAAGAATATGACATCGGCAAGTGGGCCCATCACAAATCTGTACATTTGGGTATTCAGTGTACGATACAATCGGCACGAAATAGGGGGTTACATTTGTCTATAGACGGTGTTAAACAGATCAGAAAGACCTGTGAAATTTGTCAAAAGCTGAAGTATTTTCCCCTACAACGTCAACCCGGTGCCCATATCAAGAGAGGGACTCAACCAGCACAATATGGCACATTGATCATGTAGGACCTTTGCCATTGCAACAACGGTTCCAATATTTGCTCACTGCTGTTGATACCTATTCTCGTCTTTTGGTCGCTTATCCAATGACTAAAGCGAATTAGCAAAGTAAGATTAAAGGACTGAAGAATTTATTCACATACTACGGTGAGGCAGCAGAAGTATAGTCCGATAATGGGTCGCACTTCAGAGGTCAAACAGTGCAACAGTGGGCGGTAGACAACGGGATCTATTGAATGTTCCACATACCTTATTTTCCGCAAGCTGCAGGGTTAATAGAACACATGAATGGACTACTTAAGCAACAGATTAAATTGTTAACTCCCACTAACACATTGCAAGGCTGGTTAAATATCTTACCACAAGCAGTGCGCAATCTGAATCACCGACCACTGCAGGGGAAACTCCCATTAGCCACGTGTTAGACAATGGTAGTGTCACTACTATTGAAAAAGAAAATCAGACTCAGGACACAGTTTGTGAAGGAGGAAAAGGGTGGGTGCAGTACCACCAGAAAACCTTACAAGCAGGTTGAATCTTAGCTGAATGAGAAGGAAACACTTATTGAATGCTTCTGACTGGTCTAGATATTCCTCTCTGTGTTGACAAGTGTAAATTGAATAAACGGGGCTGAATTAATATACTTATGCTTCCTCCTACAGGAATTCTGCCCAGAATGGCGACTTACCAACTCGTGCTTGCAAGTCTCTGTGTCTCCTTATCTGTGACTGTGCTACTTCCATCCTCAAACACAGCATGGGATGGTCATAAAGGGTGGCTTTAGCTAACACTGATTATACGCAAGACAATACATCCTATCGTTGTTTTACTCTTCGTATTAACACTGATATTACTGCTTGTATGTATTCTTTGTGTAGATTGCGGGTGTTGCTTGCGCATACTCAAAGTGTAACTGATGCATTACGCCTTCAAAACGATTATTTTTCTTAGGGTGTCTAAATATCAGGGGTGGATTATATTGTATAGGGTTAATCACATAGGTTAATTATGATATTCCGACATTTATAGTGTGTTTTCTGCTTCATGCCCTTTTGGAATGTTGTTGATGGAGAGCGAATGAGAAAGAGAGAGAGAGACCTTGATGCATACACCATGTTGTTTATGGGACGATCGTCGACTCGAGGTCTCATCCTTTGTGGAAGAACCGTTGGGGCCTTACTCAGTTGGAGTTGGCCATAAGCCACATGCATCATGTTTGTTCAATAATATAAAGGAACGGAACTGTCCAGTAGCTCTTTGAAATTCATCTTGTACCGTGATTCGCGAGCGGTGCCAGGTCTCCCAAACGTCATAACCAGCCGTCGTTGCGGAGTTCCCGACTGGCCGAAGACTGTGAGCTTTGTTGCATCTTATCATACTTCGCTTTTCTACGTAAACTGTATTATGTTTCTTTTCTCTCAGTAAACGATGTTTTATCTTTACTTCATTTGTCTTGTCTCTTATTTAACATTCACCCAAACCCCGGACCTGGGTCTATTATTATTGATCCAAAACAGAGGCGGAGGAGGACGATCCATGGACCCTCATGGCTGACAGTATCAAAGGACTTTTTAAGGTCAAAGAATGCCATGTATAAGTGATTCTTATACATGGCATGGTTGCCAGCATTTTTCCTGCAGCTGTCGCGCTGCAAACATTTTACACACTTCAATGAGGTCGCCCATCAGCCTCCCCTGTTCCAATGCAAATAAATCCAGCCTATCTAATCTGTCCTCTTGGCTTAATTTCTCCACTTCTGGCAACATCCTCGTAAATCTCCTCTGTACCCTCTATCTCACCACCATCACTCTTAAACCCTCGTTTGTCTCTAATTTGTCAGACCGCTTCTCAGACGTGCAGCACTGGATGAACAGAAATTTCGTCCAGATAGATATTGGGAAGACAAAGTACATTGTCTTTGTTTCCCGCCACAAACTCCCTTCCCGAGCCATCAAATACATCTCTCTCTCTGGAAACTGTCGAAGATAGAACCACACACTTCAAAAAAGTGGGGTCATATTTAACCCTGAAATGAGCTTCCAACCACATATCTTCTCTGTCACCAAGACAGCCTACTGACAATGAATAACATAATTTGTCTCTGCCACAGCCTCAGCTCATCTCCAGATGAAATTCATTACATTGTTACCACTAAACTAGAATATGGCAGTACACTCCGAGCCAGCCACGCACCCGCCACAAATTTCAGATCATTCAAAACTCTGCTGTCCGTATCCTAACTGGCACCAAATATCGTTCGCCCATCATCCCTGTGCTCGCTGAATTACATTGAGTCAGGTAAAGCAATGCCTCTACTTTAAAATTGTCATCATTATTTTCAACTCCCTCCATCTTCTCGACCTTCCCTAGCATTGCTGGTTAAGGAGGAGATTAAGGCAATAGTTAGGAAGGACATTAGCTTGAATGATGTGGAATCTATATGGGTAGAGCTGCAGAACACTAAAGGGCAAAAAACGTTAGTGGGAGTTGTGTACAGACCTCCAAACAGTAGTAGTGATGTTGAGGAGGGCATCAAACATGAAATTAGGGGTGCGTGCAATAAAGGTGCAGCAGTTAGAATGGGTGACTTTAATATGCACATAGATTGGGCAACCAAACTGGAAGCAATACGGTGGAGGAGGATTTCCTGGAGTGCATAAGGGATGGTTTTTTAGACCAATATGTCGAGGAACCAACTAAGGGGGAGGCCATCTTAGACTGGGTGTTATGTAATGAGAGAGGATTAATTAGCAATCTCGTTGTGCGAGGCCCCTTGGGGAAGAGTGACCAGAATATGATGGAATTCTGCATTGGGATGGAGAATGAAACAGTTAATTCAGAGACCATGGTCCAGAACTTAAAGAAGGCAACTTTGAAGGTATGAGGCGTGAATTGGCTGGGATGGATTGGCGAATGATACTTAAGGGGTTGACTGTGGATGGGCAATGGCTGACATTTAGAGATCGCATGGATGAATTACAAAAATTGTACATTCCTGTCTGGCATAAAAATAAAAAAGGGAAGGTGGCTCAACCGTGACTATCAAGGGAAATCAGGGATAGTATTAAAGCCAAGGAAGTGGCATACACATTGGCCAGAAATAGCAGCGAACCTGGGGATTGGGAGAAATTTAGAACTCAGCAGAGGAGGACAAAGGGTTTGATTAGAGCAGGGAAAATGGAGTATGAGAAGAAGCTTGCAGGGAACATTAAGACGCATTGCAAAAGTTTCTATAGATGTTAAAGAGAAAAAGGTTAGTAAAGATAAATGTAGATCCCCTGCAGTCAGAATCAGGGGAAGTCATAACGGGGAACAAAGAAATGGCGGACCAATTGAACAAGTACTTTGGTTCGGTATTCCCGAAGGAGGACACGAACAACCTTCCGGTTATAAAAGGGGTCGGGGGGTCTAGTAAGGAGGAGGAACTGAGGTAAATCATTATTAGCCGGGAAATTGTGTTGGGGAAATTGATGGGATTGAAGGCCGATAAATCCCCAGGGCCTGATGGACTGCATCCCAGAGTACTTAAGGAGGTGGCCTTGGAAATAGTGGATGCGTTGACAGTCATTTTCCAACATTCCATTGACTCTGGATCAGTTCCTATGGAGTGGAGGGTAGCCAATGTAACCCCTTTTTTAAAAAAAGGAGGAAGAGAGAAAACAGGCAATTATTGACCGGTCAGCGTGACATCGGTAGTGGGTAAAATGATGGAATCAATTATTAAGGATGTAATAGCAGTGCATTTGGAAAGAGGTGACATGATAGTTCCAAGTCAGCATGGATTTGTGAAAGGGAAATCATGCTTGACAAATCTTCTGGAATTTTTTGAGGATGTTTCCAGGAGAGTGGATAAGGGAGAACCAGTTGATGTGGTATATTTGGAGTTTCAGAAGGCGTTCGACAAGGTCCCACACAAGAGATTGATGTGCAAAGTTAGAGCACATGGGATTAGGGGTAGTGTGCTGACATGGATTGAGAAATGGTTGTCAGACAGGAAGCAAAGAGTAGGAGTAAATTGGTACTTTTCAGAATGGCAGGCAGTGACTAGTATGGTACCGCAAGGTTCTGTGCTGGGGCCCCAGCTGTTTACACTGTACATTAATGATTTAGATGAGGGGATTAAATGTAGTATCTCCAAATTTGCGGATGACACTAAGTTGGGTGGCAGTGTGAGCTGCGAGGAGGATGCTGTGAGGCTGCAGAGCGACTTGGATAGGTTAGGTGAGTGGGCAAATGCATGGAAGATGAAGTATAATGTGGATAAATGTGAGGTAATCCACTTTGGTGGTAAAAACAGAGAGACAGACTATTATTGAATGGTGACAGATTAGGAAAAGGGGAGGTGCAAAGAGACCTGGGTGTCATGGTACATCAGTCATTGAAGGTTGGCATGCAGGTGCAGCAGGCGGTTAAGAAAGCAAATGGCATGTTGGCCTTCATAGCACGGGGATTTGAGTACAGGGGCTGGGAGGTGTTGCTACAGTTGTACAGGGCATTGGTGAGGCCACACCTGGAGTATTGTGTACAGTTTTGGTCTCCTAACCTGAGGAAGGACATTCTCGCTATTGAGGGAGTGCAGCGAAGGTTCACCAGACTGATTCCCGGGATGGCGGGACTGACCTACCAAGAAAGACTGGATCAACTGGGCTTGTATTCACTGGACTTCAGAAGAATGAGAGGGGACCTCATAGAAACATTTAAAATTCTGACGGGGTTAGACAGGTTAGATGCAGGAAGAATGTTCCCAATGTTGGGGAAGTCCAGAACCAGAGGTCACAGTCTAAGAATAATGGGTAAACCATTTAGGACCGAGAAGCGGAGGAACGTCTTCACTCAGAGAGTGCTGAACCTGTGGAATTCTCTACCACAGAAAGTTGTTGAGGCCAATTCACTAAATATATTCAAAAAGGAGTTAGATGAGGTCCTTACTACTAGGGGGATCAAGGGATATGGCGAGAAAGCAGGAATGGGGTACTGAAGTTGAATGTTAAGCCATGAACTCATTGAATGGCGGTGCAGGCTAGAAGGGCCGAATGGCCTACGCCTGCACCTATTTTCTATGTTTCTATGTTTCTATCTGCTAATCTCCTACAGCCCTATAAGCCACCGAGATATTTGCATTGCTCTAAATCTGGCCGTTTACACTTCCATGAATTTCATGCTGCACCAGTGGGGGCAGTGACCTCAGCTGTTTTTGTCCTTGGCTCTAAACCTCTCAGTCTCTCTACCTGTCTGTGCTCCTTTACGATGATCCATTAGATTTAACTCTTGCACCAAACTTTTGGTAATCTGTCCCAATATCTCCTTTATGTGACTCCGTCTCAATTGGTGTTTGAAGAAACTCATTTGAAGTGCATGAGGCCATTTTGCTATATTAAAGATTCTATATAATAGCAATTAGTCATTTTGTTGATAGTACAGATTCTGTTGTGTGAGCATACATTGTATTTTGTGAGTACACCTTTAATTTTGCGAGTAAAACTTGTATTGTGTGAGTGTATCTTTTATTGTGTCAGTACATCTTCTATTGTGTGACGACATAATGTAACATATAAGTACATCTTGTGTGAGCACACATTGTAGTCTGCGTGTAAGCCTTGGATTGTCTGCGTACATGTTATATTGCATACGTACATCTTGTGTTGTTTGAGTACAATTTCTATTGAGTGAGTACACCTTGTATTGTGTACATAAACCTTCAATTTTGGGGATACACCATGATGTGGAATCTATGTGGATAGAGCTGCGAAACACCAAAGAGCAGAAAACGTGAGTGGGAATTGGTTACAGACCACCAAACTGTATAGGGAGATTGGGGATGGAATCAAATAGGAAATTAGGGATGTGTGCAATAAGGGCAGTTATCTTGCGTGCCTTTAACTACCTATTCATCGGGCTAACCAAACTGGTAGCAATACTGTGGAGGAGGATTTCCTGGAGTGTTTTAGTGATGGTTTTCTAGACAAATATATCGTGGAACCAAATAGAGGGCAGGCCATCCTCGACTGGGTCTTGTGAAAAGCGAAAGGATTAATTTGCAATCTGGTCGTCCAGGAAACTTCGACTGCATGAGACGTGAATTGGCTAGGATCGACTGGAGAACGATATTTAAAGGCTTCACGGTGGATATGTAATGGCAGACATTTAAAGATCACACGGATGAACAACAACAATTGTGCATTCCTGTATGGTGTAAGAATAAAAACGGGAAGGTGGCTCAACCGTGGCTAACAAGGGAAATTAGGGTAAGTGTTAATTCCAAGGAAGGGGCATATAAATTTGTCAGAAAAAGTAGGAAACCTGAGGACTTGGAGAAATTTAGAAATCAGCAGAGGAGGATTAAGGGTGTAATTAGGGGAGGGAAATCGTGTATGAAATTAAGATTGCAGGGAACATAAAAACTGCCTGTAAAACTTTGGATGGATATGTGAAGAGGAAAAGATTAGTGAAGAATAATACAGGTCCCTGGGAGTCAGAATCAGGTGAATTCGTAATAGAGAATATGGAAATGGCAGGCAAATTGAACAATACTTTGGTTCTGTCTTCACTACGGAAAACACAAATAACCTCCCGAACATACTTGGGGACAAAGGGTCAAGCGAGAAGGGGGAACTGAGGGAAATCCTTATCAGTCAGAAAATGGTGTTCGGGAAATTGAAGGGACTGAAGGCCGATAAATCCCCAGGGCCTGATAGTCTGCATCCCAGAGTAGCTAAGGAAGTGGCGCTAGAAAATTAAATGCATTGGTAGTCATTTTCCAACATTCCATGGACTGTCGATCAATTCCTCTGAATTAGAGGGTAGCTAATCTCACCCCACTTTCGAATAAAGGAGGGAGAGACAACAGGGTATTATAGACCGCTTAGCATAACATTGGTGGTGGTGAAAATGCTGGATTCAATTATTAAAGATGTAAAAGCGGGGCAGCTGGAAAGCAATGACAGAATCATCCAAGTCGGCATGGATTTGTGAAAGGGAAATTATGCTTGTCAAAACTTCTAGAGTATTTTGCGGATGTAACTAGGAGAGTGGATAAGGGAGAACCAGTGCAGTTAGTGCATTTGGACCTTCAAAAGTCTTCTGACAAGATCCCACACAAGATATTAGCGTGCAAAATTAAGGCACATGGGATTGGGGGTAATGTATTGAAGTAGATAGAGAACTGGTCAGCAGACTGTACGTAAAGAGTGGGAATAAACGTGTCCTTTCCGCAATGGCAGGCAGTGACAAGTTAGGTCTCGCAGGGTTCAGTGCTGGGAGCCCAACTATTCACAATATATATTAATGATTTTGACGAAGGAATTGAAGGTGATATCTCCAAGTTTGCAGATTGCAGTGCGAGCTGTGAGGAGGATTCTAAGAGACTGCAGGCGGAGTTGGAAAGGTTAGCTGAATGGGCAAATGCATGGCAGATTCAGTTTATTATGAATAAATGTGAGGTTATCCACTTTGGTTGCAAAAAAAGGAAGGCAGATTATTACCTGAATGATGACAGATTAGTAAAAGGGGAGCTGCAAGAGACCTGTCTGTCATGGCAGATTAATCATTGAAGGTAGGCATGCAGGTACAGCAGGCGGAAAAGAAAGCAATGGCATGCTGGCATTCATAGCGAGGAGATTTGAGTATAAGAGCAGGGATTTCTGTCTACAGTTGCATAGGGCCTTGGTGAGAACACACCTTGAGCATTTTGGGCAGATTTTGTCTTCTAATCTGGAGAAGGATGTGCTTGCTATTGTGGGAGTTCAGTGAAGATTCACAAGACTGATTCCCGGGATGGCAGGACTGACATATGAGGAAAGATTGGATCGGCATGGCTTATACTGGAACTTAGAAGAGTGAGAGTGGATCTCATAGAATCTTATAAAATTTTGATGGGACTGGACAGGTTATATGCAGGTAGAATTTTCCCGATGTTGGAGAAGTCCAGAACCAGGGTTCACTGTATAAAGAAAAGAGATAAGCCATATAGAACCAAGATGAGGAGAAACTATTTCACCCAGAGAATTGTGAACCTATGGAATTCTCTGCCACAGAAAGATGTCGAGTCCAGTTCGTTGTACATATTCAAAAGGGAGTTATATGTGGCCCTTAAGTCTAAACGGATCAGTAGATATGGGGAGAAGGCAGGGGTCGGGTACTGAGTTTTCAAGTTCAGCCATGCTCATATTGAAGAGCTGTGCAGGCTCGAGGTGCCGAATTGCCTTCTCCTGCATCTATTTTCCATGTTTCTATGTTTCTACATATTGCGTGAGGACAACTTCGATTTTGTCAGTACACTTTGTGTTGTGTGGGTACACATCGTTATGTGTGAGTACACCTCGGATTGTGTCAGTAGATCTTTAGTTGTGTAATTTACTTTGTATTGATAGAAACATAGAAACATATAAAATAGGTGCAGCAGTAAGCCATTCGGCCCTTCGAGCCTGCACCGCCATTCAATAAGATCATGGCTGAACATTTCCTCAGTACCCCTTTCCTGCTTTCTCTATATACACCTTGATCCCCTTAGTCGTAAGGGCCGTATATTACTCCCTCTTCAATATATCCAATGACCAGGCATCAACAACTCTGTGTGGCAGGGAATTCCATAGGTTAACAACTCTCTGAGTGAAGAATTTCTCGTCATCTCAGTCCTAAATGGCTGACAGGTTATCCTAAGACTATGTCCCCTGATCCTGAACTTCCCCAACATCGGGAACATTCTTCCTGCATCTAACCTGCCCAGTCCCGTCAGATTCTTATACGTTTCTATGAGATCCCCTCTCATCCTACTAAACTGCAGCGAATAAAGGCCCAGTTGACCCAGTCTCTCTTCACATGACAGCCCAGCCATCCCTGGAATCAGTCTGCTGAACTTTCGCTGCACTCCCTCAATAGCAAGAACGTCCTTCCTCAGATTATGAGACCAAGACTGAACACAATATTCAAGGTGAGGCCTCACTGAGGCCCTGTACAACGGCCCTGCTCTTGTACTGAAATCTCCGAGCTATGAAGGTCAACATACCATTTGCGTTCTTCACCACCTGCTGTAGCTGCATGCCCATTTTCAGTGACTGATGAACCAAGACACCCAGATCTCGTTGCACCTCCCCTTTTCCTAATTTGCCGCCATCCATATAATATTCTGCATTCGTGTTTTTGCTCCCAAAGTGGATAACCTCTTATTTATCCACATTATACTGCATCTGGCATCTCTATTTCTAATTCAACACCCACTGTATTCCGCTTCCTGCCCGCACTCGCTATTTCTCATTAAACACTCATTGTGATCCCCTTATTGCTCCCACTCACTATTTCTAATTAAATACTCACGATGTTCCTCTTACTGCCCCCACTCTATAATTCTAATTAAACTCTCACATTGATCCCCAACTGACACCCACTCTCTATTTCCAATTAAACACGCACTGTGTTCCCATTACTGTCCCCACACTCTATTTCCAATTAAACTCTTACCGTGTTCCACTTACTGCCCCCACTCTATATTATTAATGCAACACCCACTGTGTTCCGCTTACTGTCCGCACTCTCTATTTCTAATGAAACACTCATTGTGATCCACTTACAGCCCCCACTCTCTATTTCTAATTAAATACTCACTGTGTTCCCCTTACTGCCATCACTCTCTATTTATAATTAAACACTCACTGTGTCCCCCTTACTGCCCCCTCTCTCTATTCCTAATTAAACACATACTGTGTTGCCCTCACTGCCCCCCACTTTCTATTTCTAATGAAACATTCATTGTGTTCCCATTACTACCCCCACTCTCTATTTCTAATTGAACACTCACTGTGTTCCTCTTATTGCCATCGCTCTCTATGTGTAATTAAACACTCACTGTATGCCACTTTCAGCCCCCATTCTCTATTTCTAATTAAACACTCACTGTGTTCCCCCACTGCCCTCATTCGCTATTTCATTAAATACTCGCCTTGTTCCCCTTACTGCCCCCACTCTCTAATTTTATCGAAACAGTTACTGTGTTCCCCTTTCTACCCCCATTCTCTATTTCTAATTAAACCGTCACTGTGATCCACTACTGCCCCCACTCTCTCTTTAATTAAACTCTCATTTTGGTCCACTTACTGCCCCCCACTCTCTATTTCTAATTAACCACTCACTTTGTTCCCCTTACTGGACCACTCTCTATTTCTAATTAAACACTCACCTTGTTTAACGTACTGCCCCCACTCTATATTTCTAATTAAACACTCACTGTATTCCGCTTGCTGCCTGCAATCGCTATTTCTAATTACACACTCATTGTGTTCCACTTACTGCCCCACTCTCTATTTTTAATTAAACACTCATTGCGTTACACTTATTGCCATCGCTCTCGATTTGTAATTAAACACTCACTGTATTCCACTTATAGACCCCATTCTCTATTTCTAATTAAACACTCATTGTGTTCCACTACTTCCCCCATTCGGTGTTTCACTTAAACTGTCGCATTTTACCACTTACTGCCCCCACTCTCTAATTTTATCGAAACAGTTACTGAGTTCCCCTTTCTACCCCCAGTCTCTATTTCTAATTAAACCGTCACTGCGATCCGCTTACTGCCCCCACTCTCTATTTCGAATTAAACACTCATTGTGATCCCCTTACTGCTCCCACTCTCTATTTCTAATTAAATATTCACTGTGTTCCTCTTACTGCCTCCCACACTCTATTTCTAATTAAACACGCACTGTGTTCCCCTTACTGCCCCCACTCTCTATTGCGAATGAAACACTCACTGTGATCCCCTTACTGCCCTCAGTCTCTATTACTAATTCAACACCCACTGTGCAGCGCTTACTGTCCACACTCTCTATTTCTAATGAAACACTCATTGTGCTCCCCTTACTGCACCCACTCTCTATCTCTAAATAAACACTCACTTCGTCCTCTGTTGCCCCCATTCGATATTTCAATTAAACACTCACTGTGTTCCCCTTACTGCCTATCTCTCTATTTCTAATTAAACAGTCACTGTGTTCCCCTTACTGCTCCACTCTCTATTTCTAATTAAACGGTCACTGTGTTCCCCTTTCTACCCCCACTCTCTATTCTAATTAAACCGTCACTGTGTTACCCTTACTGTCCCCACTCTCTATTCCTAATTAAACATTCACTGTGTTCCCCTTATTGCCCCCACTCTCTCTTTCTAATTAAATTCCCACTTTGTTCCCCTGACTGCCTCCCACTCTCAAGTTATAATAAAACACCCACTGTGTTCTGCTTACTGCTCCCACTCTCTGTTCCTAATTAAACACAAACTGTGTTCACCTTATGCCCCCATTCTCTATTTCTATTTCAACACTCACCTTGTTCCCCTTACTGCCCCCACTATATATTTCAAATTAAACACTCTTCTTGTTCCCCTTTCTGCCCCCACGCTCTATTTCTAATTAAACACTCACTGTGTTCCGTTTACTGCCCCCTCTCTCTATTTTTAATTAAACACTCACCGTGTTCCCCTTACTGTCCCCACTCTCTCTTTCGAATTAAACACTCACTGTGTTCTCGTTACTGTCCCCACGCTCTATTTCTAATTAAATGCTCACTGTGTTCCCCTTACTGACCCAACGCTCTATTTCTAATTAAACTCTCGCTGTGTTCCCCTTACTGCAGCAATTCTCTATTTATATTTAAACACTCACTGTATTCCCCTTACTGCCCCCACCCTCTGTTTCTCATTAAACAGTCACTGTCTTCCCATTACTGCCCCCATTCACTATTTCTGATTAAATATTGACTGATTTCCCCTTACTGCCCCCACTCCCTATTTCTAATTAAATACTCACTCTGTTCCCCTTGCTGCCCCACACTTTATTTCGAATTAAACACTCACTGTGTTCCCCTTATTGCCATCGCTCTCTACTTCTAATTCAACATTCACTGTATTCCCCTTACTGTCCCCACGCTATATTGCTAGTTAAACATTCACTGTGTTCCTTTTAATGAACCCACTCTGTGTTTCGAATTAAACCGTCACTGTATTCCCCTTACTGCCCCACTCTCTATTTTGAATTATAAACTCAAGGTGTTCCCCTTATTGCCATCGCTCTATATTTCTAATGAACCACTCACTTTTTCTAGGTTCTGCCCCAACACTCTATTTTTAATTGAACATTCAATGTTTTCCCCTTACTGCCCCAAATCGCTATTACGAATTAAACACTCACTGTGTTCCCATTATTGCCATCACTCTTTATTTCAATTAAACACTCACCGTGTTCCCCTTGCTGCCGCACTCCCTCTTTCGAAGTAAATACTCACTGAGTGCCCCTTACTGTCCCCACTCTCTATTTCTAATTAAATACGCACTGTGCTACCCTTGCTGCTCCTACTCTCTATTTCTAATTAATCACTCACCTTGTTCCCGTTTCTGCCCCCACGTTCTACTTCTAATTAATCACTCACTGTGTTCCCGTTATTACCCCCACTCTCTGTTTCTAATTAAACACTCACAGTGTTACCCTTACTGCTCCTACTCTCTATTTCTAATTAAATACGCACTGTGTTCCCCTTGCTGCCCCCACTCTCTATTTCTAATTAAACAATCACAGTGCGACCCTTATTGCTCCGATTCTCTATTTCTAATTCAACACTCGCCATGTTCCCCCTACTGCCGAAAATCTCTCTTTTTCTAATTAAATACTTACTGTCTTCCCCTTGCTGTCCTCACGCTCTATTTCTAGTAAAACGCTCACTGTGTTCCACTTACTGACCCCACTCTCTACTTCTAATTAAACACTCAATCTGTTCGCTTTCTTCAACCACTCTCTATTTCTAATGAAGGACTCACTTTGTTCCCTTACTGCCCCCAATCACTATTTCTAAAAAAACACTGTCTGTGTTCTCCTTACTGCTCCTAACTCTATTTCTAATTAAACACTCACCGTGTTCCCCTTACTGTCCAAAATCTCTCTATTTCTAATTAAATACGCACTGTGTTCGCCTTGCTGCCCCGACCCTCTATTGCTAATTAAGCACCCACGGTGTTCCCCTTACTGCCCGCACTCTCTATTTCTAATTAAACACTCACGATGTTCCCCTTACTGCCCCCACTCTCTATTTCTAATTAAAAAATACGGTGTTCCCCTTACTGCCCCCACTCTCTATTTCTAATGAAACACTCACTGTCTTCCGCTAACTGTCCGCACTCTCTATTTCTGATTGAACACTCATTGTGTTCCCCTGACTGCATCCACTCTCTTTTTCTAATGAAACACTCACTGCGTTCCCCTACTGCTCCCATTCTCTATTTCAATTCGACACTCACGCTGTTCCCCTTACTGCCCCCACTCTCTATTTCGAATTAAGCACTCAATGTGCTTACCTTACTGCCACCAACACTGTATTCCACTTACTGCCTCCATTTTCTAATTCTAATTAAACACCAACTTTCTTCCCCTTACTGCTCCCACTCTCTATTCCTAATTAAACATTTACTTTGTTCCCCTTACTGCCCTCATCTCTATTTCTAATTAAAACTCACTGTATTCCACTTACAGCCCCCATTCTCTATTTCTTATTAAACATTCACTGTTTTTCCCTTACTGCCCCCACTCTTTGTTACTAATTAAACATTCACCGCATTCACCATACTGCCCCCAATCTTTATTACTAATTAAACAGTCACGATATCCACTTACTGCCCCCAATCTGTATTTCTAAATAACACTCACTGTGTTCCCCTTTCTGCACCCACGTTCTACTTCTAATTAAACACTCACTGTGCTCCCCTGACTGCCCCCACTTTCTGTTTCGAATTATACAGTCACTACGTTCCCCTTACTGCCCCCATTCACTATTTCTAATGAAATACTCACTGAGTTCCCCTTACTGACCCCACTTTCTATTTCTAATTCAACATTAACCGTGTTCGCCCTACTCCCTCCACTCTCTAATTCTAATTAAATACGCACAGTGTTCTCCTTACTGCCACCACTAATTATTAATAAATAAACAGTCACCTTGTTCCCCTTTCTGCCCCCACGTTCTACTTCTAATTAAACACTCACTGTGTTCCCCTTACTGCCCCCAATACCTGTTTCGAATTGAACAGTCACTGTGTTCCCCATACTGTCCCAATTCTATATTTCTAATAAAATACTAACTATGTTCCCCTTGCTTCACCGACTCTCTGTTTATAATTAAACACTTACCGTATTCCCCTTACTGCCCAAAATCTCTCTATTTCTCATTATCTATCTCACTGTGTATCCCTTGCTGCCCACACATCTCTATATCTAATTAAATACTCATTGTGTTCTACTTGTTGTCCGCATTTTCTATTTCCCATGAAATACTCACTATGTTCTCCTGACTGCCCCCTCTCTCTATTTCTAGCTAAACAATCACTGTTTTCCACCTGCTGCCCCCATTCTATACTTCTAATTAAACTCTCAGTGTGTTCGTCTTACCGCCCCCACTCTCTATTTCCAATTAAACACTCACTGTGTTCCCCTTACTGCCGCACTCTCTATTTCTAATAAAACTCTCACGTTGTTCCCCACACAGCCCCCACTCTCTATTTCTAAATAAACATTCACTGTATTCCAGGTTCTGCCCCAACACTCTATTTCTAATTAAACACTCACTGTGTTCCCCTACTGCCCCCATTCTTTATTTCAATTAAACACTCACAGTGTTCCCCTTATTGCCTCCAATCTCTATTTCTAATTATACATTCATTGTGCTCTCCTTACAGCCCCAACTCTCTATTTCGAATTAAACACTGATTGTGTTCCTATTATTTCCATTACTCTCTATTGCCAATTAAAAACTCACTGCGTTCGCCTTTCTGCCACCACTCTCTATTTCTAATTAAATACTCACTGTGTTCCATTTAATGCCTCCACTTTCTATTTCTAATTAAATACTCACTGTGTTCCTTTACTGCCCCCTCTCTCTATTTCTAATTAGACGCTCACCGTGTTTCCCTACAGTCCCCAATCTCTCTTTCAAATTAAACACTCACTGTGTTCCCCTTACTGCCACCCTTCTCTATTTCTATTTAAATACTCTCTGTACGCTTACTGCCTCTGCTCTCTATTTCTGTTTAAAAACTCACCGTGTTCTTCTTACTGCCCAAAATATCTCGATTTCTACTTAAATACTCACCCTGTTCCCCTTACTGCCCCCACTCTCTATTTCGAATTAAGCACTCACTGTGTTCCCCTTATTGCCATCGCTCTATATTTCTAATTAAACATTCACTGTATTCACCTTGCTGTCCCCACGCTCTATTTCTAGTTAAACACGCGCTGTGTTCCACTGACTGACCCCACTCTGTATTTCGAATTGAACCGTCACTGTATTCCCCTTACTGCCTCACTCTCTATTTTGAATTATAAACACAGGGTGTTCCCCTTATTGCCATCGGTCTATATTTCTAATTAAACACTGACTTTATTCCAGGTTCTGCCCCAACACTCTATTTCTAATTAAACACTCACTATGTACCCATTATTGCCCCCATTCTTTATTTTAAATAAACATTCACCGTGTTCCCCTTACTGACTCCACTCTCTATTTCTAATTAAACATTCATTGTTTTCACCTTACTGCCCCAACTCTCTATTTCTATTTAAACACTCACTGTGTTCCCAGTATAGCCATCACTCTCTATTTCTAATTAAACACTCACTGTGTTCCCCTTACTGCCCCCACTCTCTATTTCTAATTAAACACTCGCCGTGTTTCCCTTACTGCCCAACATCTCTCTTTTTCTAATTAAATACTTACTGTCTTCCCCTTGCTGCCCTCACGCTCTATATCTAGTAATACGCTCATTGTGTTCCACTTACTGACCCCACTCTCTACTTCTAATTAAATACTCACTGTGTTCCCTTTCTTCAACCACTCTCTATTTCTAATTAAGGGCTCACTGTGTTCCTCTTACTGCCCCAAATCTCTATTTCTAAAAAACACTCACTGTGTTCCTCTTACTGCCCGAAATCTCTCTATTTCTAATTAAATACTCACTGTGTTTCCCTTGCTGCCCCCACTCTCTATTTCTAATTGCACAGTCACTGTGTTCCCCTTAATGTCACACTCTCTGTTTTTAATTAAACACTCACTCTGTTCCCCTAACTGCGCCCACTCTCTATTTCTAATTAAATACTCACTGTGTTCCTGTTACTGCTCACACTCTCAATTTCTATTTAAATTTTCACTGTATTCCCCCTTACTGACCCCATTTTCTTTCTCTCATTAAACACTGACTGTATTCCCCTTGCTGCCCGCACGCTTTATTTCTAGTTAAACACTCACGGTGTTCCAATGCTGCCCCCATTTTCTACTTCTAATTAAACAATCACTGTGTTCCACTTACTGACCTCAATCTCTACTTCTAATTAAACACTCACTGTGTTCACCTTACTGCAACCACTCTCTATTTCTAATTAAAGACTCAATTTGTTTCCCTTACTGCCCCCACTCGCTGTTTCTAAATAAACAGTCACTGTGTTCCGCTTACTGCCCCGACTCGATTTCTAATTAAAATTTCACTGTGTTCCCCTTTCTACCCCACTCTGTATTTCTAATTGAACCGCCACTTTGTTCCCCTTACTGCCCCCTCTCTCGCTTTCTAATTAAACTCCAAAGTTGTTCTCCTTACTGCCCCCCACTCTCTATTCCTCATTAAACACTCACTGTGTCCCCCTTACTGCGCCACTCTCTATTTCTAATTAAACACTCAATGTGTTCCCCTTCCTGCCCCACACTCTGTATTTCTAATTAAACACTCACATTGTTCCCCTTACTGCCCCCCTGTCTATTTCGAATTAAATACTCACGTTTTTCCCCTTATTGCCATCACTCTCTATTTCTAATTAAACGCTCACTGTGTTACCCATCGTGCTCCTACTCTCTATTTCTAATTAAACACTCACCTTGTTCCCGTTTCTGCCCCCCCGTTCTACTTCTAATTAATCACTCACTGTGTTCCCCTTACTGCCCCCATTCTCTATTTCCGATTAAATACTCAATGAGTTTCCCTTACTTCCCCCACTCTCTATTTCTAATTAAACACTCACAGTGTTACCCTTACTCTCCAGGTCTCTATTTCTAATTAAATGCGCACTGTCTTCCCCTTGTTGACCTTACGCTCTATTTCTAGTTAAACGCTCACTGTGTTCCACTTACTGACCCCACTCTCTCCTTCTAATTAAACAATCACTGTGTTCCCTATTGTTCAACCATTCTCTATTTCTAATAAAGTACTCACTGTGTTCCGCTTATTGCCCCCAATCTCTATTTCTAAAAAACACTCACTCTGTTCCTCTTACTGCGCCAACTCTCTATTTCTAATTAAACACACACTATCTTCCCCTTACTGCCCACACTCTCTATTTCTATTTAAGTCCTCACTATATTCCCCTCACTGCCCCCATTTTCTATGTCTCATTAAACACTGATGTGTTCCCCTTGCTGCTCCCACGCTTTTTTCTAGTTAAACACTCAGAGTGTTCCAATGCTGCCCCCATTCTCTACTTCTAATTAAACAATCACTGTGTTCCAGTTACTGACCCCAATCTCGACTTCTAATTAAACTCTCAGTGTGTCCGTCTTACCGCCCCCACTCACTATTCCTAATGGAAGACTCAATGTGTTCCCCTTACTGCCCCCATTCGCTATTTCTAATTAGACTCTAACTTTATTCGCCTTATTGCCCCCACTCTCTATTTCTAATTAACCAGTCATTGTGTTCCACTTACTGCCCCGACTCTCTATCTCTAATTAAACAGTCACTGTGTTCTCCTTTCGACCCCCACTCTTTGTTTCCAATTAAACCACCACTTTGCTCTCCTGACTGCCCCCACTCTCCCTTTCTAATTAAACTCTCACGTTGTTCCCCTCACTGCCAGCACTGTCTATTTCTAATTAAACACTCACTCTGTTCCCCTTACTACCCCTACTCTCTATTTCTACTTAAACACTCGCCGTGTTCCCCTTGCTGCACCCACTCGCTATTTCTCGTTAAACAGTCACTGTCTTCCCTTTACTGCCCCCACTCTCTATTTCTAATTAAATGCTCACCGCCTTCCCCTTACTGGCACCATTCTCTCTTTCTAATTCAACACTCACTATGTTCCCGTTACTACCCCCACTCTCTGTTTCTAATTCAGCACTCACTGTGTTCACCTTACTGAGACGATACTCTATTTCTAATTAAACACTCACTTTGTTCCCCCTAGTGCACCAATTCTCTATTTCTCATTAAACACTCACTGCATTCATCGTACTGCCCCCACTCTCTCTTTCGAATGAAACACTCACCGTGTTCCCCTAGCTGTCCCGATTCTCTATTTCGAAATAAACACTCACTGCGTTCCTCTTATTGTCCCCGCTCTCTGTTTCGAATTAAACACTCGTTGTGTTCCCCTAAATGCACCCATTCTCTATTTCTATTTAAACATTCACTGTGTTCCTCTTACTGCACATATTCTCTATTTCTAATTACACACTAACCGTGTTCCCCTTTCTGCTCCGACTCTCTATTTCGAATTAAGTACTCACTGTGTTTGACTTGCTGCCGCCGCTCTCTATTTCTAATTAAACAGTCACTGTGTTCCACTTCCTGCCCACACTCTCTATTTCTAATTAAGCATACATTGTGTTCCCCTTGCTGCCCCCACGCTCTATTTCTAGTTAAACAGTCACTGTGTTCCACTTACAGACCCCACTCTCTACTTCGAATTAAACTCTCAGTGTTTTCATCTCACCGCCCCCATACTCATTTTCTAATTAAATATTCACTGTGTTCCCCTTACTGCCCTCACTCTCTATTTGTAATTAAACGGTCACTGTATTCCCCTTTCTACCTCCACTCTCTATTTCTTATAAAGTGCCACCATTCTCTGATTATAATTAAACACTGTGTTCCCCTTGCTGCCCCCACTCTCCATTTCTAATTAATCACACACGATGCTCCCCTTGCTGCCGCAACTCTTTATTAACAATTAAACACTCACAATGTTCCTCTTACTGCAGCAAATCTCAATTTCTAAATAACACTGTTGTAGCAGGTAGGCACCTTTAGAATATACCAGAATATTAGGCATTAGGCACCTGCTAGATATATCTAAACGCATATAGGTTTAAAGTGGCCACACATAAAATGGCTGCCCAGGCATGATGGGAAATCAGGTAGTCAAGCTGTGAACTGTTGAATGTTCAATGACCGAGCAATAACCCTGTGAGGCCCACTACAGGAATGCCTTGGATGCAGGATAAGAATAATGAGGAGAGAACCCAACTCCCGTATTCAAGGCCATAAACCAATTAATTCCCCAGGAAGAAAGAGATAAGAGAACCCATCTCCTGTAAACAAGGTTATAAACTAATTATTTCTCCAAGAAGAAAAAACTAGTGAGAGAACCTATATCAATCAGCCCAAGCTGACAATAACCGAACATATGGTTCGCTGGATACTAGGGGAATTATATTGGGTTAAAATAACCTATATGTAATCTATAATCGTTGTGATTGGCTTGTGTCCAGCCGTGATGGGCTGTCTAGCTGTAGTAAACTGTTTTGTAACTATTGTGAAACATATAAAGGTGCATGTAACCCTTTGTTCGGTGGAGAGAAACCTGGATACGGTCCTGAGTTTTTCCTCCCCGCTGAGCGCAATAAAAGCCGCATCAGCATTGGAACCGACTCTGAGTGTTGAGTGATTCTTCTGAGAAAACACTAACGCTAACAATGGCGTAGTCGACGGGATTTCCCGGAGTCGCAGGACACCCTTGGAAAAAACCCGGGTGAGTATAAAAAATAATTTTTAAGTATATCGGGTGCGGAAGGTGGAAGCTGGTTGATCGACATGAGGAGGCGGTGTAATATCTCAAACGCCTAGCCTGAGCCTGAATTAAGCGGACTTTTGTCCCACGTGACGGCCAGGAACCAAGTAGGCGTAGGGAACACACTTAGACCGTGGGATCGTGACACCGAGAGACATCTTCCGGACCCAGTAGTGTAATTTGAAATACCCCGGGGTAGAACCAAGCGGTGTACAGCGGCTAACGGAATCCAAACCTGTGAACAGGGTCGGACCAACGGGCTGAGCGGTGGTAGGTAGTCGTTAAGGATACGTAGAGCACTGCGGGAATTGCTTAAACGCGTTTTTAAGAATTGTATAAGTTTGTGTAACAGCAGAACTTGTGACCTGACAGTAGCCAAGAGACAGTTTACTACAAGTCGCGCTAGAAAGAAAGCGGACCTCTGAGAGTAGATTCCTAACGGTACTAGTCCTACCCAGGAATGGCCATGAAAACAAGTAAACTCGAGTGGGGACCAGAAGGGTCGCTTACCCGCCACCTGGCGGAAAAACAAAAGAAGCTAATTGAAAAAATGATTAAAGCAGGGTGGAATCCTCAGGAACTAGTTATGTGAGGAATTATTTAGATAAAACTATGAATTCCCTGAAAGGTCATGGATCCAAAAATAGAGCCGGCCAAAACAAGAAGAGAGACTCTTGTAAATGTCTGATCGTTGAGTGAGAAGTGTCTGTGTGGTTTTTGACTGCAGAATGAATTTTTTTATGTTTTCATGTTCCGAAAGCCTGGTTGGAAGAGGAATGCAAGTGTCTGTTTATTTTAGAATCAGAGTGAAAGTCTTTTTTTAACCCTTTGTAATGTTGTCCTGTATGTGGGAAGTTTTAAGACATTTAAGTTAGAAACACAGGTGTGGATTTATTCGGATGATAAGTTACGGAGCTAGGAAAATAAACAAATAAAGTATAGGTTTGTTGAGCAAAATATTTATTTGACACGCTCACTTACTAACCGAAAGAAAACATGCAATGATTGATTGGGTTGAAAGACATAAATTTAGTCTCGGAATGAGATAAAGAATGCTTTAAAAAAAAATAGATTCTAAAAAAAAAAGTTTTAAATAAAGATTGAAATTACAAAATTTGAATTGGGATTTTGAGATATTCAGAGAAGGCACAGGAAATACTGAGGTGGATTTAAAAAAAAAGAAAAAGACCAAATTAAATCTGATCAGGTCAAACTCCTGGGCAAGTGGCGAGCTATCTGCGAAGGTGTAAAAGGAACTTTTGGAAAATGTTAAAAAACAGCAAGCTTTCGTAACGACTTTGAAACTGGAGCATTTTGAGATAACGAAAGGCAGCCCTCAAACTCTCAAAGCTGGACTCCATTCCAGTTATGAAAAAAAAGAAAAAGATAAAGACGCCACTTTGAAAGTAAACAAATGATTTGAAATTAACAACTTTATGGAGTTACGAATCCTCCGTGTAAAATACGAAACCTAATCTGAAGAAAGAAAAAAAAGATGTAACGGACTAAATGGAAAAAGATATAACTTACTAAATACTAGTTGATGTTTGCTGTGAAAAAGATATTGGTTTAATTAGAAGGAAAAAGAAAATTGGAATAAGTAAAAAACACTCAACATGGATTCGAATTTTCAATTATGAAAAAGTTTCAATGCAGTTTGAAAAGATTTCCAAAATGGACAGTGTTTATCAAAAATGTCCCGAACAGTCTAAACAAGCAGGAGGGTTTTGAAGATAACAAGGATAAAGAGAGAAATTAAAAAAAAACAGAATTGAATTTCAGTAAACAAAATTGCTATTGTATGTGTGGTCTTGTTTTAAAACAATTTAAAAAAAAATTCTTTGGCAAGTACTTGAATTAGAAGTTAAGAAAACATTGGAGTTTACTCTAATGATTTATGCTGTTTTTAACGGATTCCTAATTTCGAAGCCAGTTTTGAAGGCACAAATACTTTTTTTTCAGATGATTACGTGAAGTCACGTAATGCCATCAGGTCTTCTTACAAACCTGGAAAGGACTTAACCCTTTCCATTGACAGCCGTTTTATACTGAACATTATTAATTTGGATTTCTTAATAGGAAAAAAAAAGACTCACCTAACAGAGGAAACAAAAATAAAAACAGAACTAGCTTATGTAATAATACTTGCCTGATACAATAAAGAAATAGATATTCAATAAAACAAATTGAAGAGTTAAAAGCTAAGACAAACAGGCTGGAAGAGATAACGAGACTAGACGGATAGTGCAGTGCGCAGCCATAGCACCATCACCTCTGGCAATAGAGCCAATGTACCCCACGGTGGGTAGGAGTAGTCCACAAACCCAACCTAACGGTAAAGCAGACAGCGATGTTTGGAGGAATAGCTTTGGCCTTGGTCATAATAGGAGTTTGGGTAATATTTAAGTGGGTAAAGACACGGGCGCACGCCCTACAGATTCAGCTCGAAATAGTTCGATTATAACCTTGTCCTTCTGATTTTTCAGGGTGACAGGTACACTCGTAGAGCAAAAAAACTCAACCCCTGGTGACGACCAGGCCGTCTGTTTAAAATTACAGATAATACTTACCGGAATGGGAATACGAAAGGCGCTACTCGTAATATGGATAGCCCTGCGACATGCACGTACCCTGGGCAACACCGACGGACAGCAGAGCACGCTGGAAATAAACAACTACCTGAACTATGGAGTCTTGTTTAATTTAACGGACGGAATGTGCATCCCAGCAGCCAAGGACTGGAGCAAGGACAGGACTTATTTTAATGCATGGTTACAAGTGAATCCTAATAAGAATCCTAATAAGAATAAGAGTATGTGTACAGTGCTCCACGTGTATAAGGAGCAGATGCATTAAACGGAGGGATGTCAATGGGCCTGATGAATGTTCTTTCGGCATAATTTGCACGCCTCCGGGATAATCCCAGCAATCAGTCATCCGCAAGAAGGGAATGGGGCTGTGTGGGTATTATGAGGAGGCGGGGGCGGCTGCAATATCATTGTATGTATGTTTCTCACCCCCTCCGACACCGCGCCCCATAAGAATCACTACATTGCCCGAGGAACTGCCTTACCCCATAACTACGAAGGGACGAGAGAATGGGATTGTAATGTACAACGAGGGGGAACTGTTGTATGATAATGTTAAAAATGAAATTGTGCCTGTTCTCATCAATATTTCAGGCATCCAGATGCCGGAATACTGTACAGAACAGTCAAGGAAGATGTACAATGTATTAAGTAAAGTTGTAATGCAGCAGGCTGCCGATGCAATGGGTGCCAGTAGGTTCCGGGGACAGGGGTTAGCCCCCAGATTGAAGAGGGAAATAGTTAATGATGTTGCTACCGTTTTCAATACAGGGACCTCCGTAGTGAACTCGATAGACATACAAGGGTTAAACGCGAGGGTGGAACAGCTTAGAAGGGTGATGAAGGGGTTATTGGAGAGGGTGGAGCAAAACCAGGAAGACCAAGCCAGCCTAGGAAAGGAGGGTGCCAAAATCCAGCTGGATGGCATCTCAGTCCTGGAAGCTCATGCCAGAACCATCAATCACCTCATTCATAGAGAAAAAGAAGATACAGGAAAGCAAAGACAGCGGCAACTCTTTCACGCTTATGGTCTGTGGATGGTGGGACAGATCCACCACAATCTCGACCAGATCCAACGCGGGGAAGTACCCGATTAGATAGACAGTTCACATTTAGCTCAGTTGGCTAACCAGAGGGGGACACTGGATAATTGTACTCTGAAGGGACTGACCAGTGTATACCCAGCAATTCCAGATTGCCAGATGGGTAGGATTACCGGGATAGGGATAGTCCTGATGATCCCGATAGCCACGCCGGACTCAGGGAAGTTCCCCCTATACCAACGAGAGAATATCGGAATCATACGGGAAAATGTCTCCATACGTTACTATCTGACCACCACCTCGGCCGTTCGTCGAAATAACATAATTACCGGGATTTCCCTAGCAGATTGCAAGCAAAAGGGGGAAATCACAGTATGCCCTCACCCGGTGCGCAGAGGGGAGCGAGACGAGTGCGGGTTTAACCAAACCGACGGGTGTGTACTAGAAATAGTGCCCGCACACATGCACTTCGCGAGGGCAGGCTACGGAGGGAAGGGAAGATACTGCGTCTCTACTACTGAGCGTTCATTCCAGTATAATGACCTGCAGTGCCCTATACCACAGCCAAACATTTGCTTTACACCACTACGAGCTGTCGCGATCGGGCAAGGGCATATCACCCAGGTTAGGCGCCGGAAGTCCGAAGTTATTGAGGTAACCGATCAGCTCCATGATCATTTACAGGCTTATGATGAACCAGATCAGGTCCTTATCCCACATCTAACCAAAGTATTACGAGACTTGAGGCTCAGAGTGTGTCAATCCGTAAAGCTCTACCACCAACGACAACCTAAAATCAAAGTACTGGAAGAAGATACCGAGGTAGACTTACAAAGTCAGAGTTGGTGGACAAAGGTCTGGGACTGGGGAATAAATGTGAACATCCACCCATGGATTCGAATAATTTCACATATACTGGTCGGGATACAATTGATCTTAGCAATAACATGGGGCGTAATGGCCTGCCAGGCATGCAGACACCACGCACATCGAAGACGGACAAATCACCGTTCCCCGGATACTAAACAAGCCTGTTTTGTAAGGGGGCAGGAGGATGTGGCCTTTGTCAATTCGATTTAAGCAACCGGGACTCTTGAAACCGCGTAACTGGCCAGCACGTTGAGGCAGGGAGTACCGGGCCGTGCACAAAATCTAATAAAGGTCTAATGGTCAGTTAAAAGGGGACAAGGACTCGTCCCTTTACCGAAAGGGGGAGTTGTTGTAGGAGGTTGGCACCTTTAGAATATACCACAATACTAGGCATTAGGCACCTGCTAGATATATCTCAACGCATATAGTTTTAAAGTGGCCACACATAAAATGGCTGCCCAGGCATGATGGGAAATCAGGTAGTCAAGCTGTGAACTGTTGAATGTTCAATGACCGAGCAATAACCCTGTGAGGCCCACTACAGGAATGCCTTGGATGCAGGATAAGAATAATGAGGAGAGAACCCATCTCACGTATTCAATGCCATAAACCAATTAATTC